>NC_133394.1:31280681-31596590 GCF_047511655.1 Castor canadensis | reverse complement strand
TGTGTGTGGTACTTTAGGGTGCTGGGCACATACGGTAATTAGGCTGGGACCCTACTCTTTTGTGTTGTTTGGGTTCTTTTCTGGGATTTGGCCAATGTGTTCAGCCACCAGGCAGAGTTCTCTAGGACAAGGAACAAACGGCGGTTGGAAGAATGTGTTATTTTTCCTCCCCATCTCATCCCACTCTCCTCCTCCCTGGGCATCCCCCTTCCATGGAAAGGAAAGATGGTGGCCGTCTGGGGGGTTCTCCAAGTTGCTGTTCAGTGTGAGGTAGACAGTGATCCAACTGCCCAATCGATAAACACAGCAGTCTGAAAACTGGGTCTATTGATTCGGATCTCCTTTAATTTTGGCTGTTTGCTGTAAATATATAATCTGTGAGAACAGTTGTCAGTACTCTTTATATTTTCTTTTTCTTTTTTTTCCTATCACACTTATTTTCTGCTTTCTGTAAGAATATCTTGCATTGGTCATGCATGATTTGTGAAAGGAAGTGGATTTGGTGTCAGCATGTCATCTTTCCTCAGGACTGATAAAAATTAATAATAAGGGGGACATGGGAGAAGATATCCTATCATAGACAGTTTATTGTCAGCAATTGTTTGTGGTTCCTGTGAGCCAACCCTTCTCCCCCCCCACCCCCCCAATCAAACACTGCTGTAAATGCAGCAAGAAAAAATTATTTTCTTTCTTCAGTTCTGTCCCTCACCCTTTCTGGAAGTGTTTAAAAAGTGATGGCATTCTGATTTTATAGAAACTCAAAACTTGGTGACATTGAGAGTGAGGGCTGTGGAACCGGGCTGCTGGGGCAGCAAGTCCAGGCCTCTTTATTCTGCTTGAACACTTCTGAAAGTTGCACATTTCAGCTACCAGGCAACCAAAAACACCCAGGGGCTTCTCTGCAGCTTCATAGCAGAGAGTGAGAAGGAAATAAAAGGATTTTGGCCAGTTTCTCTGACAGTTTGGTGTAATTTCATAGAGCACAGGAGGCAGATAGCCTAGTCTCTGGATTAGGGTGCAAAACCCCTAGAATTGTGCAGAGCTTGAAATTGCAGATTGCTGGCATAGAGAGCTCCAGAACAGAGCCACATCTTGTCGAATTTTGAAGGTCTTCCTGTGGGTGGGAGGGAGTTTTGTGGGATGCCAGAAAGCAGAAAGGCCAAGGAATAAAACATCAGCCCCAGGCAGAGTTGTTAAGTAAGAGGCTACTTTTGAGGGCTTTTCTCTTACCTGTTTTCTACATACTCTTCCCTCTTTTGTGTGCCCAAAGCCTTTCTCTGACATGCTCCCCATACCTTTCCTATCCTGTTCTCTGTTCCAAAACTAGTTCATATTCACATTTCCCCATCTATCGGGATCAAGTTCACTATGGTGATTGGCAAGAAGGCTCTCTGATTAAAGCAATTCTGACTAAGATGTTAGTGGCTGACGAACAGGAGTCAGTAATTCGGTAGTCTCCATCAAATCTTGCTACCCTTGTTCTCTACAGAGTCACTGACCTGTCTTGATTGCTAGAGTTGGTGTGCTCCTCTATAATTATGGAGAGACTGCTCACAGAAACCATGGCTCCTAATCTTTCATTTTCACACAGACATGCTAAATGTGAAATACATTGAAGACATTTGAGGGTATGGTTCTGGTAAAATAAAATTGAACATAGTAGCACCAGCACTTTATAGTTTGGTTCTTTTTACTAATCAGTAGTTTGGCTTTGTGAGGTAACTGCCCTGGGCCTCAGTTTACCAGCTGTTAAAATGAAGGAGTTTAGTTGAATTGTGAAATTCTTTCTAGTTCTGACAAAGAATGACTGTGTTGGGGAAGAAAAATACAAATGATGGGAACCAGTATATAATGGAAATAGCATCTACTGGGAACTAGTTTATAAATTGTCTTATTGACACTTGACTATTTTTTCTTTCTTTTTTTTTGGTGGTACTAGGGATTGAACTCAGGGCCTTGTCAGTTTGCCAGTCCTTTGAAATAGGGTACCACTTTAGGCTCCTGACTGGCCTTGACTGCCTTCTTCCTATTTCTCCTTTCTTCCTGGTAGAGCTGGGGTGCCAGGTGTTTTCCAGCACACGCAGCTATTGGCTGAGATGGGGTCTTTGAACATTTTGCTGGGGCTGGCCTTGAACTATGATTTTCCCAATGTCTTCCTCTCGAGTAACTAGGCTAATAGGCTTGAGCTACTGAGCCCAGACTTCATTTCTTCCTCAAAGATCCTTTCATTTTTTTTAAAAAAAAATCTTCCACTCTTTTCTTTTTGCTTGCTCAGTTATTGGCATGGTATGCATGCTTCCCCATCTCCACTATGAATCTCAAATGTAGTCCTCTGAGTCATTAAATGTATTTTTATTGTTAGAATTACACTTTCATTTGTAAAATCTGAATTCTTTTATATAACAGTTGTGATGATATTCTGAGTAAGAAAGTCAACATCTTGTACAGATTCCTTTCTCATTAGTGATCATGGGGGGGTGGGAAAAACCATTATATATTGGAACAACTCAAGACAGAAGGAACTGATTTAATTGAGGATGTCACCACACTGTGACATTTCTCAGAAAACTCTGAGACATCTCGTCACCCACCATTAATAGATATTTTGCTTTGGACCTTGATTTTGATATTTAACTATTTTTAGGCAAGTAAATTAATCTCAATATTTATTTATTGATATGTAACAATCCCCAAACTTCCTAGTTTAAAACAAAACTTTATTATTGTAGGTCACAGTTCTATGATGTGGTAACTCTTCTGTGTGATTCTTACTTGGGGTTTCAGATGAAGTGGCAGTGAGATGTGGCTGGGGCTGGAGTTACTGAAGTCTCCATTGAGCTGGATGCCCAAGATGGTGCTCTCACCTTAATGATAGTTGATGCTTGCTGAGGGCTCAGCCAGGAAGTTGAACCCCTGCATATGACTTCTTCCTGTCATCTCTGAGACTGGAAGAAGAAGCTTCTATGCAGTTAAACAATACCTGGAACTGCCACAGTGTCACTTTTCATCTTTTCCACTGGTGAAGACACTCGTGGAGCCTGCTCAGTTTCAAGGGGGGGGGTAGAGAGAGGAAGGAGAAATAGTTTCTATCTTTTGATGCTTAAGTGTCAAGGTCACATTGTAACAGTCTTACAGATCATGTAGATTGCAGCCTTCTCTAGAAATGCAGTCTATTTCACTGAACCTTAATTTCTTGTTTCTGAAGGAAAAAATAGCATAATCCAATGAAGTTGTAGTTTCAAGGATTTGATGAAATAAAGAATGACCCAGCATGATGCCTCAATATTTAGCAATTGATAAATATCTTGATTGTCTCCTGATACTGTACTAGCTCCATCCTGGGCTACAGAGCTTCTAGAATTGCCTTAGCTGGGTACTTTGTCATCATCACTACCAGGTGACAACAGTGCTCTTAAGATCTGCCAAAAAGACAAAGCAAATGGATTTCATAGATTTTATTGTTACTTATTAGGGGAAAAAAAAACACTCATAGATCTGTGGGCATCTTCAATGACTTAGGAGAAACAAGTCATTTTTCTTATCCCCTTTGGTGTACAAAGACTAGAATAGCCTTGAATACTCCAGGCCAAATTTCTCTTTTGGTATGTTCTCAAATATTACATTGTGTTACGAGGGGAGGTTTATCCAGAGTTGATGGCAGAATGTTGCATCTAATTTGCTTCCACAGGATTTAACTTCAGAGTGAAGGGAGATTTAGGGAACCTTGGAGGAGCATCAAGTAGAAAGCCTTAACTTATGATTCACTGTAAATTGCAAGATGTTCTGGAATGATGATACATCAGCAGTTTATAAGTCATAATTTTTGTTTTAATTTGCTAGACATCTGTTTAGCTTTGATGGCAACCATATGGGAGTCTAAATTGCCTTTTGAATTACAGGGAGATGGTAGCAAGGAAGCTAAATTGGCTGTGGAAGTGTCATGTAGGAAGAGTGTAAGAAAGGTGTATGGATCTCAGTGGGGAAAGTAACAGAACATTGACTTGTTCTGGCCACTAGGCTGTGTCTGTGAGAAGGTGCTGAAACAGTCTTTCTTGATGATGTACTTGAAGATTGAAATGAAGCCCAAGGGAAAAAAGCTGGAAAATCAAGTAATACTCACCCACCATGAAATTGCCATGTTAGCTCACTTAGATATATGACTGTCACAATGTTCACAGAAATAGTTGGAAAAGGTGAAAGCACTGTGCTGTTTTTCTTTGTGGGATGGGATCTGGCTATATTGCCAGGGCTGGTCTCAAACTCCTGAACTCTGGTGATTCTTCCGTCTTAGCCTCCTGATCAGCTGGGACTACAGGTGTGTACCACCATGCCTGGGGCAACTGCATTTTTAACAGAGCTTGGTAATTATGATATCTTCTCAGCATCTCAGAGTGTCTTACAAGCATGTCATGGCATCTTTATGACTGATAAGGAAATCGGAGCACAGAGATGTGGAGTGACATCTGTGGTGTTGAAGAACTTGCTAGGGTTCACTTTCAGAGTGTTAAGTCTTCTTAACACTAGTCCCAGCTTCTTGGTTTGAAACTTATTTTAGAAGATGCTTGTTATTCTAAAATAAAACCTCAAGTAAGTCATTTACATCTGTTCATAATTGAAAAGTGATAAAATTTTTGCATATGCCACAATTAACACCACCCCCACAAGCACAAAAATGTTAGGATGAAATGTTCTTGTTCTTAAAAGAATCGGATGGAATAATAAATTATTATGTAGTGTATTGAAAATTCATAAATGAAAATTGGAGTGTTAAAGATAATATTCCTACCACATGTTTCTCCACAAACACTGATAACTGGCTGTCTTAAAATTTCTGACTTTAGACTTCTGAATCATCATACTTCACTGGATTACAAGGGTCTCCTGTGTGGTTACTGTCTCAGTTATTTTCATAAACCCAATGTGTTGCACATTGTTGGGCACATAGTAGGTCTTTAATAAGTTTGTGTTAGATGAACAAGTTAGAGAATCATTGAAAACTACACAGGGATTGACTTCCTAGTCAAGGAAGCATTTTCCTCTATAAGGATGAAAATGTTTTCAGATTATTTTAATTGTTAGAGAGTTCTGTCTATCCTCCAACTAGATGTAATCTATCTCCCTGTAACTTCAATCCTCCTAATTTACTGTTGTGATTTTTCATTTTAATTTTGAAGCAAATCTCAAACCTGGAGGAATATCATAAGTGGCATAAGGAGCTGCTTTTATCCTGAGTGTCTGAGGCACAGTTGCCAGCAGGATGGCTCTTACACAAACACTTCAGTGTATCCTTCCTGTCAACTAGGATATTCTCCTAGATGACCACAGTACCACCCTGAAAGCCAGGAAATTACATTGGTATATTATCACCATCCAATCTAGTCCTTTAGAGCAATCCTTAGACTCATTATTCCATTAATGCCTTTTAAAGCAAAAGAATCCAGGTCTGACCTGCACTGCATATTCAGTTACTTCTTTTTAGTCCTTTTCAGTCCTTCACTGTCATGCTCTTGATGTTTTTGAAGATTATAAGCTAGTTGTTGTGTGGAATACCATTTCCTCAAGCTTAGATTCAAGGCTGTGCATCTTTGGCAGGAATTATCCCAACGTGGTGCTGTGTTCTCGTCACACTGATTTCTGTTTTCCCACTGTTGATGGTGGTCACTTGATTAAGGTGTTTGCCAAGTTTCTCTACCATGTAGTTACTTTTGCTCTTTGAGGCCATGTCAGTAGCTCATTTCTATTCAGATTTTCAATTAAGTAAATTAATTGATTTGTAGCAGTAAGAACTTAGGGGCCACCTTTGTTTTTTTTCAGTGTGTTTTCATTGGTTAATCTCATTACTCTGACATTTAAACTGGTTCCAGCTTTGGTTGTTGGCTGCCCTTTCATGCTGTCTCTATGCCCTTTTACTCCCATCAGTCTTTGTCCTCCTTTGCTTTCTGCCAGAACAAGATGTTTCGGGTTCTTCTTGTAACCTCCTTCTGTCGTGTTTTGTTATCAGTCATTTCCCGAGGAGCTTAGGTTCCTTTGAGTGGAGAATGATACTTAGAAGCCAAGATTTGGTCACTTGTGGTGCTCATTCCTGTTAGGGTGTCGTGACTCATGGGTCCTCTCAGTGGACAGACGGTAGAATACACACACACATTTATATTTGATTTTATTTCTGTATCTTTATGTTTAAAAGAACTTGAGTTCACACTGACACCTCCTCTCTGATCTCTCAGGGTTTAGTCTAGTTTCTTTCCTTTCTATGTTTATACCTGCTACCTTTGACAGTGAGATTCTCATCTCTCCTTATTCTTAATGTAATTATTTGATAAACCTCTGCATATGTGACCACTCTTCAGTCATTGCCACCATCCTTCTTGCATGGTTGTCCCCTTACCTGTCCTTGCTCTGCTCTGCTGTGCCACAGCTCTGCACCACCATGTGGACACCATTCTCACTGTGATACTCTTCTGGCTGCCACAGCGTCCCTCCTTTACCTGTCCTAGCTCAAGAGGCCTACCTCGCTTGGTCCAACCAAAAGACTTGCCTGCCTTCCCATTGTCCTTCATAATTTCAAAAATGGCCACAATGTCATTTCTAAACCTTCTGTTTTCCGTCTGTAAAGGCTCCTACCTCCTCCATATGTTTCACACACCATCTCCAGATTGTACTTTGCCCTGGCTGTCGTGCTCTGCCTCAGGCCCCACTTGGATGCATTAATGTAGCAACCAGAATAGAAGATATTTTTCACAAGTCGTTCCAACCATCCAGAGAGCAGTGGGCTGTTGCTCTTGAACTCTCCCTGCCACCTAGGTGAGGCTGAGTCTTGAGGCCAAAACCTCTGCTACTGCTGTGATTTGACTTTGAATAAGTTACTCTCACAGATTAGAGAGTCACTCCAGTTGCTTATCTGAAAAACTGAGAAAATAATTTTCCACAGAGTCATCATTATCCAGCATTAGGTGAGATTATGTACCTGAGTAGGCCTTGTAAAAGGTAAATCTCTCAATGCAAATATTAGTTATTAACCCAGGCTAAACTACACATGCTTTTCCTGGAAGCCAGTGAACATCGTTGGTTCTGGTTGAATTTCTAATGAAATAAAGCCTTCAATTCTTTTTCAAGTGAGCTGTCAAGCCCATGTTTATAGGCTAAGTGCTAATCAGAATCTTTAACTTTCCAGTTAGTAATTTGAATTTGGATTTACTACTCCATACATTTCATTTAGATGTTTTATTCTGCCTCAATGGTTCCATACCAATGACCTTAGGGTTTCTTGAGGGATGCGTGTATTTATGTGTGTGTGGAATGAGGCACGGGGAGGATGAGCTGGTACATCTCTGACTCTCTTGCTTGGCCATTGATTTTGGTATTTTGGGACACAGTGAACAATTTTGCTTGATTAAAATGGTGTATTAGTCAGCTTTCCAACACTGTGACAAAGAAATCTGAGTAATTCACTTATAAATAAGAGAGGTTTATTTTGGCTCATGGTTTCAGAGGTTTTGGTCCATGGTTGTTTGGCCCTGTTACAGCACAGCAAATCATGGTGGGAGTGCATGGGGAAGGAAACTGCTCGCCTTACAGTGGCTGGGAAGCAAGGACAAAGAGAGAGGAAGAGGTCAGGTTCCCAATATCATCTTCAAGTGCATGCACCCAATGATCTAACTTTCTCCAAGGGGGTCCCCCTACTGCTTAAAGAGTCTACCACCTCCCAATAGTGCTAGAAGCTGGTATCCAAGCCTTTAATACTTTTAGTACATGGGTCTTTGGGGGGGACTCCCAAACTGTGGCAAAGGGGTATTACTTGAATTAAAATAAGGAAAAAAAATCTAGCCTTTAGGTATTTTTGAATCTTGATGACTAAGGTAAAACATTTTACATTTTAAAATTTTTCCTGCCTCTGTGGGTTTTTATCTCTCAACTCTATGTGTGGGAAGTCTCTCTCACTAACTCAGGGTGGCTTCCGCAGGACTAGTTGATATCGCACCGCTGTGCAAATGCATTAGCAAGTTGGAAAACCTTAGTCTTCCCACTGGGGGATCTGGTTCAGTAGATCCCTCTTGGATGGAAATAGTGTTTTTTAAAGAAAGCCCCACAGATAGCTGTGGTACCTAGTCAAGGTTGAGAAGCTTTGGTTTTTTCATGTGGTGGGGTAGTGAAGATGTAGCTTCTCTCTCCCATTGCTCTCTGAAGGGGACACATGGGTGGTATAGAGTGTGACCAAAGATTTTACCAACACATGAAGCTCCTGCTTTTTGCTTACAAGGAAAAACATGTGGCCTATTTAATCCCTTATGGAATTTTTTATTAATCCAAAAGTGCCAGTTTATTTTTAAACCTGCAAGTCCTGAAAACAAAATGAGAAAATCTCTCTCAAGAGAACTTGTTGTGCTGCAATTAATATGCTGAAAATTATCATCATATAGTGGTAGAAGCAAGCTCTTCATTTGACAGACATTTTGAAGAAGTAGACTTTCTGTTCCTTTGTCCTGGTTGTCCTGACTCCCTCCCTCCCTCCCTCCCTGTAGCTCTCTTTAGGCTGATGGTGTAACTCAAGTGGTAAAGCATCTGTCTAGCAAGCTCTAGGCCCTGAGTTAAAGCCCTAGTACCACCAAAAATTTAAGAATTGTCTTGTAGCTGAGTTCCTAAAGTGGGAATCTTTTGAAAGAAATGAATATTTAAATAAAAACCTGTATTATTCTCTGAGACATTTTATTGAGACTAGCACCACTCCTAAATAAAACAAAACAAAAATAAACAAAAAAACCCAATACCGAATAAGCTACAGGGCTTATACACTATTTTATGTACATATTATCCATATGTACATAAAAGATTGTTAATTACCAATTGCAAGGTATAAATTTTAAGTATAAAATCACAAAGCTCAGTAACAAAATCTGTTTGGAAATGGATGGCAAACATTTTGGCTCCCCTTGTCAAGAAGGCAGAGTGATATTTTATACCTTTTCCAGGTACTATTTACTATTTAGATATGTATTACATGACATAGGGTTCTTTTACTTGTCAAAATTTTTTTTCTAAATTATACTTGGCACTAAGGCATGAATTTCTAGAAATCTGGAGGGAACAGCTGGTGTTCTAATAAATATTCAGGCCAGCTATTTTAATGCTTTGTACTCAATTAAGTAGTCCTAATAAAAGAGAAACACTTGACTTAATCATTTACTAAAGTATAATGTTTTGCTTCCAACAAAAATTTTCCCCAGTGTTAATATTTCTCCCTGAGCAGCCTTAAAACTTCATTCTGCTAAGTGGGTAGTTCTACTCATGGCTGATGCAAAGTTAGTGCTCCTGTTTGAGCTATAACAACTCAATGTAGCCCAGCCCTTTAGCTGAAAACCCCAGGCCATTGATCTTTTAGGAGAATTCTGTATATGGCACGATACAGAATCAATATGTGTCCTGGTTTTGGCATTGAGTGCTCTGGTGATAGCAGGCAGAAGAGTCTGCTATGAAGGAATTTGGGCTTTAAGAGTGGCTAGATTTGAACTCAGCTCCATTTCCAGGCTTATGACCAGGAAGTGTTACTTACATACTCTCCAGTGCAGTCTTTAGTCATCTTCAAAGTGGCATGTTTAGCAGCAGTTTTATTTTGGTTGCTGGGGATTGAACCCAGGGCTTTATACATGTTAAGCTCTGTGACTGAGCTACCTCCCTAGCCTGAACAATATTATTAATAAGAGAAATAAGACAAAAGATGTATCTCAGAGTGATGAAGGTGAGGGGAGTTGATTTGTAGAAACCTGTTGGAATACTCCATAAGCATTAGCAATTATTACTCTGTTTTTCTCACCACCGTTATATCTTGGGGTTGTTTTCCCCTTACCTTCCTTCAGAACCATTAAAATAATCGTACATTGTAACATATAGTTTTTTGTTCTCTGTAATGTTCTGCCTAGATAAGTACATTCTCAAAATAACTAAAGGAGAAAAATATCTAGCAAGTGTTCACAATGTTCTTTTCATTGTCTGAATAGCCAGTAATTCTTACAATGGAGACCAGACCATGAATTTACAGCTATTGTTTTTTGTTCATTTTTCACATTTTCTTCACCCATTTAGAGTCACTCCTCATATACCTGGGGGTGGGGGTGGGAAGGGGGTAAAAGCACTTCATTAACATCTGCTAATTCTGGGTATTCTGGAGCGCTCTATATGGCTGTAATTATATGTCTTCATCTTTTTATGGTATCATAAATCTGCATGTATTGACCATTGTTTTATTCTGTATTTCAGATACATTCTTTAGGTTATTATGAAGGTGAAAATAGAGTTTGTGATGCAGATAACTTGGGTTTTTCCTTGTATGTTCTTCCAGGAGATGCGGAGCTAGGATTTCGGCCTGAACTACCTGGATCATTGACTGACTGGGCCACTTATCTTGGTGGATGAGTGACATAGTGGGATGTTATGAGTGCTTGCCATCTGTTGGTGAAGGCACAAGCTGTCACTTCTCCTTGCATAACCTTTGCTCTAACAGGCTCACTCACTTTTCTGGGAGAAAAGACCAGGGCATGCAAAACAGGAGGTGCGAGGAGACTTGTCACTCATTCCCATACAGAAGGCTGAAACCCCTGCTCTTGAAGGGGAAGGGGAGGGTTACGTAGAATTTTACTGTAGTATTCATTGGTAAAAAAGAATGATGTATGTAGCATATCAGGATTTTATAAAAGCATATTGATAGAAATCTTTTGTTTTTTTTGAGACAGGGTCTCAGTAGGTAGCCTAGCCTGGTCTTGAACTCACTGTATAGTGCAGGTTGACTCTGAATTTGAGATCCTCCTGCCTTAGACTCCCGAGTGCTGGAATTACACATGTGCACCATCATGCTCAGCTATAATCTTTAGTTTACCAGGAACACACTCTAAAGTGCTGGTTTAGATTCATTTGCCCATCTTACCACCCAGGGATGGGTTGCTACTTCCCAGTGGGAAAACACAAACCAAGACACCTCCATGTCTTCCTGACCTCCACTAGCTAATTTTTACCAGTGTCTGGAAGATCAAGAGCTACCTGATGACTGCAAGGTCAGTCACTTGCAAACTACCCACCTGGTTTTGGATAAACCCATAAACTGGGGTTATGCCTGCCTATAGTTTCTCAGGTTTCTGTGTACATACAAGTCACTGAGGCTGTTTTTTAAAATACATAGTTACATTCAGTAGGGCAGAGAGGGACCAGAGATGTGGGCTGTGCCTTCACCAAGCTCCTAGCTAATGCTGATAACTTCTAGTCCACTGGTCGCATTTTGAGTCACAAATATCCAGTCTGTTTCAAACTTGTTCTTTTCTTTTAAATGGCTTTGGTTTTTGAACCTTAAATGTACTGTTTAAAAATATCACCATTCAAATGCATGCAATGACAATAATATGGCTTATTAACTTGTAGGTAGCTATCGGTGCCTGCTGGTGGGCCTTAGTCAGAGGCCTGTTTCTTTGAGGTTAACAAGTGCACTGAGTGTTTGACAGTCTGCCATTGAATGGAGACTTTCTCCTTGACTAGAGCAGAGAGTAAGAACTGAAAGGAAATAACTTTTTTATTCTAGGCTACTTACTGCTGTATTTTGAAATTATCTCCTCTTGTACCTTGGAGTGCTGGGGATCTTGCTTTGGAAAACACTGCTTAAGTAATTCATAGAAGGCATGCATTTAACTAAAACCTATTAATGATCACTAGAGGTAAAGTGGTTGAGGGGATGTGTTTAATGCTTGCCTCTTCCATCTTCTGTTTCCTGTGGGGTGGGAGTGGGCAGAACAAGGGCATCCCTTCCAACTTCTGAGAAATTGGGAACCCCAGGCCCAGTGAGTGGTTACATCTTAGGTATAAAAAGGAAAAGGCTTTGAGCAATTGTATCGCAGGCTAACAGGAAGTTAATCTTCAATGCTTAGGAAATCTAGTCAGTGGGCTTCTTCCTCTTCTCCTCCTTAGCATTAACTGTATATTCCTCTTTGGCATGAGTCTTTTTATTTGATGCATTTTTAGGACACTTTCTTTATGTTCTTCTATTGTGAGAACAGTACAGCGACATGAATGTAGCTTTTTTAAGGAAAAGAAATTCAGTACGATTTCAATGATACTTTCTTCTGGTTCAGCTGTATCGAAATTGGAAACTACTCAAATGTTATTATTATTATTGTTATTTTTTTTTGGTGGCACTAGAGTTTGAACTTAGGGTCTCATGCTTGCTAGGCAGGTGCTTGTTCTACCACTTGAGCCACTCTGCCAG
Organism: Castor canadensis; assembly: GCF_047511655.1. Classification (NCBI taxonomy): domain Eukaryota; kingdom Metazoa; phylum Chordata; class Mammalia; order Rodentia; family Castoridae; genus Castor; species Castor canadensis. The sequence goes on along the minus strand of NC_133394.1, from coordinate 31,584,349 downwards.
TCCTCAAATGCTGTTGAGAGCGTGAGCAAGCACCCCCAAAACAAAAACAAAGCCCCACACATTTAGAGTTTCAGTTGTAGTCACGAATGAGGATTTGAATTTAGCAGGCCACACTTCCTTTGTAAAGGAAAACTGTGTCATTGCACCACCAGCTTTTAAGCATTTTCTTCTGACTCTATTAGCATCTGCCCCCCAGGATAACATTGAGAATGAGTATTTTCAACATACAGAGCAATATTTTGTGAATAAACATCAATTTCATTCAACCAGAAAAAACAGAGTAAAATCAATACATCTCCAGTAGGCATTTGAAAAACCCTGTACTTTAAAGGAAGGAGTTAGCAGTGTGAAGTAACTGGGACACAAAAACTCAAGAAACCAGGCTCTTAGTTTGGGATTTTTTTTTTTTTTTTTTACCATGACCTTCTGTAGACAGAAGAATGTAGCTGGGGTTTCCTGGGCACAACTTATCCAAGGATGGTAACAACTGCTCACACAGCAACTCATGGAGAAGAAGTCTTATTCGTCTCCTAATCTCATAACTGGAATCCTAAGGAAAATAGTGTTTCTTTGGAACCAATTCTTTTAGCTTTGTCTGTTGTTTTTTGTAAGAATAAATTGAATGAAGAAATGTCTGGCTGATATAACTGTATTTGGCATTTTCATTTTTTTTCTTTGAGTAAGATTTAATAATCCTGAGTATTCTCACAGTATGCTCTGAGAGTTTTAAAATTGCTATCCAGTGAGGATTTGAAACAATTGCATAAAAGTTTGAAAATATAGTTTACTTACCTTTCCTTAAGATGCAGATCAATATTTGAAAAGTAAAGGGATGGGGGTCTCCCCCCAAAAGTATTAAAATACCTCTTCTCTATTGTGATATATGTATGTATTTATTCAATTTAAATATTGCTATACATCCTTAGATTAAAAAAATACACTATTAGTATATATCCTTGATGGCTTTTAAGTACTGATCTATATTTTTAAACTTTTAAAAATGTATGTATGTTCTCTCTTTGAAAAAAAGATTGAGTAATTATGTAAATTGCTGTATGACCTCTAAATATTTTCATTCCTGGTAAGAGAGTAAAATCTTATCACAGTATACCACAAATATGAAAATTAAATGAAACTTTTTTGATGTTAAAAATAAAATCTGGAGATCAGTTTGGGTATCTATGATATACACAGAAAGAAGACTATTGTATTTTCAGTTCTTAGATGTAGACTAGAAAATAAACTCTTTGAACTACAAAATTATTACGTCATAGCTGGAGGCAACCAGCAGATCATTAATTATTGCTAAGAATCTTTCAAAATGCAGTTTTTAATTGTAAGGGCCCTTCCTATGGAACGTCCTCCTTCCCTGCCCCCCTCTCTCTGTGACTTTAATTCCAGAATTGAGAAGACAGAGCGTTTGCTTTAGGGAACCTAAATCTTTCTCATTCTTTCAAAAAGGTTAACCTGCTGTTGGAAGAACAGAAGGTTGGAATTCTTTTGAATAGGAATGCCTGTGCAAATATTTAATCCGTCGTTCATTGGCCAGTCTTTTCAGGGCCTGAGTGTTAGAACTATGCTTTATTGGTCTTTTGCAGTCTGGATTATATAATCTTAGGATTTATATGTTGAAAAGGACACTAAAAGTCATTTAGACCCCTGCTTTTTAATCACTCTCTTTTCCTACCTACCTTCCCCTCTAATAGTGGAATCTTTCTTTTTTCCCAGCCAGAATTTTAAGCAAAACCCCCAGTTTATTAAACAGGAAACAAACAGTTCAGCGTCTTGGAGACCTCAGAAGGTCTGAGCTTCACTGGTGGGAACAGAGTGCAGAGGGGACAGTGGGAGTCCTTGTGGTTTTCTCCCTTGAGCTGAGTTTTAGCTGGGACAGTGTAGAAGGTATCTGGGGACCAGTTACTCATTCAACTGGGGTGAAGCAGACATTTGGCTGGCACTGATGGTAGGGTGTATGCACCTCAAAAGTTGCCAAGTCCCAGGTCTTTGAGTCCATTTGGTTCTACTAAATAGTTTTGGCACAGTCATTTTGATTGACATCAACCTTGCTTTAGTGAAGTAACTATTGAGGTTATTTATTATGTATTACTATCATGCTTTGGAATGAGTGCCTGCCTCATATGGACTCCATATGTAGCTTTTGAGTTAGCAGAAACAGGGTTTCCAATTAATTTGCACATACAATTGTATTTTGAATACATTCAGCTCCATGGTGTAGCATCATTTGAAATTCTTTGTCATCTCTAATATCATTCATACTTCATTTAAACAAGCTATTAGGGGTTTGAAGATTCTGTGGCAATAAACAGAATCTACAAATTCACATATGTCAGATTTGGTTTTTTATTATTGAGTGCAGATAGCCATGGAATCTGTTTTGTTGTTTGTTTTGCACTGATGAGCTCCAGAGAGTACAAGATGATATATGTGTGTGTATATATATATAAAGGGATACTTAGTCTTTTTTTCTGTCATCTTCCCACTCTCCCAGGCTAGGCAAAGAATATTGCAAGGACTGTGGTTAAGAGTGAGCCTGCCTGTGTTCAACTACACTTGGGCCTTGATACCTCCAAGCTGGGTGACCATGAGTAGTTATCTCATCACTCTGCACTGTCAAAAATGGGACCTACTGGACCAGGCATGGTGGTGCCTGCCTGTGATCCCAGCTATGCAGGAAGTAAGAGGATCGTAGTTTAAAGCTAGTCCTAGGCAAAAAGTGCAGGACAGTTTTTGGAGGCATGACTCAAGTGGTAGAGCACATGCCTAGCAAGTGCAAGACCCTGAGTTCAAATGCCAGTACCATTAAAAAAAAAAAAAGGGTTGGAAATACTTCTAGGACCATTGCAAAGATCAGTGATACAATGTCCACATAGCCCCAAGAGGGTGAGAGCTCAGCGGAGGTTGGCTGGCAGTAAGGTAGCCAATACTGACTTCCCATAAGGTTGCAAACTTTTGGTTTATGGAATGTAATGTTACTTTGATAGAGAAGTGCACTCTCTATGATAGAGCATGTCACTTCCCATTGTCCTTCTGTCACAGGAGGAGACCAGATCTCCATCCTTTCCCTTGGCACCTGGTCCTGAGGGTTTTCTAGCTAAGGCAGCTGTACTGCTTCCCTCCCCGTGACCCTCATTTTCGCTCATGTTTAGCTGTGGCTGCCACCCTGCCTGGGCCTGGCCACCCTCTGTTCTGAACTATAATTCTAGCATTTCTCATGTCTTTCCTAGAGGGTCATGTTGAGGCTATAGACCTACCTATTTATTTTAAACAGTAGTATATGCAAAATATTATAGTCTGTGTAAACTAACACATATAAATATGCCTACAAAAGCTACCTAAAATAAAGTAAGTCTCCAGTAATTATTTATCAAAATAAGTTATTCGATGGAACCTAAAGTAATTTTCTTAGCTTAGGAACAAAATTAGCATCCATCTAGACACCAGTGCAAAAATTTGTTTTGCATAAGTAGGTATTTTTATGAAGTTGCTTAATTTATTAATACATAATTTATTCTGATGATAATTACAAATTCTCTAATTGAATTTGTATTTGCATGCTTACAATTATTTTTAAACAAATGGTGTTTATGAGCTGCTGAACTTCGAGGAAGCTGGTGTTTTAAATTGTTTTTCGTTGTCTCAGAAGTAAATTCCAGGTCTGAGAAACACTGATGTTACAGTGAACGAAAGCTGCCTCCTTCTCCAATGTTGATGTCTTTCAGAGTGTGTGCATTTGCCATGTGGAATTTGGTCTGATTGGTTTTCATTTTCTGAGCTATCATAAGTGATTTCTCTTTCCTTCACAATACACTGAAGATTCCTGGCATGAAAGTTTTGCTAGATTGAGACCAGCATCTCTCTTTTTGTTCCAGTGTTCATTTGTATCTTCCTTTTTTAGTGTTACTTCTAAACACAGGCAAGTTTGTCAGTGTGGAAGGGTGGAACAGACAGGAGGAAAAGAGGCAGAGCTGGGTGGGGACACCACTCTGAGGGAAGGATTTGCTGTTGGGGAGAAGAGTTAAGTGTGGGGTGTTTGAGAGTCCTTTTCCGATGGGCACAATCCTCTGTTTTTGTGATCTGTGACAGGAAGAGTGTAGTGGGGTTCACGGGAGGAGGTGCTGGGATTGTGATCCTCATGAGGATGGTCGTGGGAGTTTGGGAATACACACCAGTCTTGGGAAGTTCCTTCTCACATCACCTGTGCTCCTCCATGTCTTAGAGGGTGGGCCAAGAACGCTCATGACCTGGCCCATTGCTTAGGGCTGTGTGTGGTGAGTGGCCTTCGGGGATGATGTCATATCTCTCTGTAGGACAAAGATCAGTCTTACTGGGTGCTTTGAAGCAGTAGAGCCCCCCGGCATTGCCCCATAGTTTTGAGGCATGCAGTTTCACCTAGGTCCCCACCTTTGGGCTTTAGGGGTTGGGGACTGACGCAAGCATGATGCTGATGCTGCCGACTGTGTGGTGGAAGGTGAAGTCCTTTGTCTCTGACCTAGGAGTTGCATGTCTCCTGATAGTAGAAACAGTAGTGTGCAAATTCTTCACTTTGTAAGGAGGGAAAAGTCAAATCTAGACCTGATACAAGTGTATTGTGTTTAAGTTGAATATGTATCCAGTTAAATGTGTTCAGGTGTGTCCTGTTGAGGACATAACTACCTAGACCTTCCAAAGAGTGTGGTTAGGAAGGTGATGGTGGGTGTCTCAAACCCTACGAGCCTCCGGTCAGCATATCTCCAAGGAACTGAGGGAGACCATGGAACCTTTATCAAGAATTGTATTCTGTTAAAATTTGACACTTGAAGCTGTGCAGGTTAGTGCATGCCTATAATCCCAGCTACCGGGGGGGGGGGGGGGGGAGGGCAGAGGTTGGAGATTTCAATCTAAGGGCAGCCCTAGGCAAAAAACGCAAAACTCTATCTGAAAAATAACTAAAGCAAAAAAAGCTGGAGGTGTGGCTCAAATGATAAGAGTCACGTGTCACTTGCCTACCAAGTGGCAGACAGTACTGAGTTCAAACGTCAGTACTGCCAATAAACAGAAACAAGAAAAACCTGACACTGGCCAGGGTAGAGCAGAAGTCCAGTGTTGTTAGTGGCAGTGAGAGGAGCACATGATGTTAGAAGCCTCATCAGCCCAGGCAGGGGTAAGATGCATGTCTTCTGAAGAAGAGGTGAAGATAGGAAATGCCAGGTGAAGGCAGGTGGGGCAGAACTAAGGATGACAGGACCAGCCAGTCTCAAAAACAAGTGGGCCTGGGGAGGATCACTTCTGATTGTGCTCTCAGAATTTCTGGAATGAATTGTTCTCAAGAAATCAGTCAACCAACCCATTGGAAAAAGGCACTGCTGAGTCCTTCCATGCTGGTGCAGGCGCTTGAGAGAAGCATGTAGAATTAAGAGTTATGTAGCAGATAAGAGTCCAGAAAGAGCATTTGTTTAGAACGATGCTTTTTCTTTGTGATTTATCTAACAAAGTGTGTTTACTTGTGATTTGCTCCTTCCTCCACCACCAGAATAATATGTCATAGAGTAATTGGGCCTGAAATGAAGAGTCTGGATGACACTAGGACTCCGGGGGCTCAGATATAGGAAGTAAGATGTTGAGACCTCTTTCCTATGTTTCCAAGGTAGATCTTTTTGGCATTTGGTCAGAACTTAATTTGGAATAATATTTTTTGCTCATTTAATGACATGTGAAAACTGTTGATTGCTGGAATGTAGGAATTCAGGGAGTGGACTTTTTTTTGAAACAGGTTCTCTGTATGTAGTTCAGGCTGGCCTCAAACTTGTGATCCTCCAGGCTGAGGGAGTATAGTTTAATGGGGAAATATCTGTGGGAAAGTAATCCCCTATTCCTGAGGACCGATGCAGACAGCTGCCTAGGTTGTGAACTGCGTAATTGTCTGGGATGTGTCAGATGCTCGACTTGGGCAGTGTAGCCATGCTGTGTGCTTTGAGAGCAGGGGCAAGGGCAGGCATTCCAAGGTGTAGGTTGAATGGCTTCAGGTATTTATGGTGCTGTGATAAGTTCCACTTGCTGTAAGTTCTACCAGGTTATGGGGGTGGTAGGCGTTCTCATAAGGAGCTGGGATGCTCCCTGCCCAGGGAGAGGGATCCTCAATGTGACAAGGACAGCTCAGGTGCCTGGAGACCTTGCAGACTGGCCCAGGAAACCCCATACCTGGGCTCTTTCTAGCTGGTCCATACTCACAATTGGCCGAAGCCCAGTGATGGTGACCTGGAAAACCACTGATACACTCAGCCATTCGTGTTCAAAGCAGTTATCCTATTGGTGGTGTTTTTCCTCTTCAGTAAGTTCTTTTATTCCACTATTTTTAATTAATGCATAAAAATTGTACATCCTTATGGGACTGTTGGTGAATTAGTAGCAGGCTGTCCACAATTTCCTGGACTCTTGAGCCACTATATTTGTTGTCAAAATGAAGAGGCTATGATCCAAAATTTTCACCATTTTCCTTTTCTTTTAATTCTGTATATGAGGTGTTAGCTAGTTTAAATGCACAGGTTAATAGAGATTGTTTTATTGTAAGTATTTTAGATGAAGTCTTATGTTTTAACATGAACTTTTCTTTAACATTTTAAATGCATCCTCAGATAAAACCTAAAAATTCACAGGGATATGGAAGGGACTACCAGGAGACATGGATCCACCAAGGGAACCTAATTGCCTTCTGCCAGTACCCAGTTCTGTCTGACCTTTTGATTTTTCATTACCATGTATTAATTATACAAAGGGGTTTCATTATGCTATTTTCATAATGCACTTCAATCATATTCACTCCTTTTGGTTTTTTTGGGAGTGGGAGAATAAGGTTTGAACTCAGGGTTTCATGCTTGTAGGCAGGCATCAGCTGCCTTACTGTTTGAGCCACACCTCTAGTCCCAGCTAGAGGTTATTTTGGAGATAAGGTCTTGCTTTTTGCCTAAACCAGCCTGGACTGCAATCCTCCTATTTTATACTTCCTGTTGTAGCTGGGATGTGCCACCTTGCCCAGCTTTTTTCTGTTGAGATAGGATCTGGTGAACTTTTTGCCTAGGCTGGCCTCCAACTGTGATTCTCCCTGTCTCAGCCTCCAGGGTCACACCTTCTCCCCATTTTTGAGAAAGATAACACACAGGGAACTTCTATCTTTATAGCTAGGTGAAGTTACCAGCCCTAATCTATGCCTTGCCTACTTGAGTGAGCTAGGTCAGACTCCTGCAGGAAAGCCTGGAGGATCTGTTGTGTTATCACTCCTGTACCCTCCTCCTCCTAGCAGGGGTTACTGCGTCTTATCCCGGATTTTGAGCAGTGGAAGGCAGTGGGACTTGGCATCATAAGGTCTGAGTTCAAATCTCATTTCTGCTGCTTTCTAACTGTGTTACCTGCCTTATTTTAAGCTTTTTGAGTCTCGGTTTCCTTGTAGGTAAAAGTGAGTGTGCTAGAAGACAGTTTCTCCACAGTCTCTTGTGTTTCTGAGAGCATCTTGCGACTGAGGTACAGGTTGTCTTTGTTCTGGGCTTTCTTCTTCTCAAGGATGTTTGCGTAGCAGACAGCCTTGGAAGACAGAGGCCTGCTAAAACATGCTCGGGTTCCCTAGCTCTGGAGTCCTCGCTTGTAGTACAGTTCTGTGTGTGAGCCCTCTCTGTGTTGTTCTGTGGGGGATGGAGCTGGGGAAACTGGCACAAAGTTGGCATGGTGCCTACTGCTGGGCTGTGAGTAATGAGCTGTTTGTCTCCAACCCAAGAGTCTTAGGTTTTCTGCCAGCATCCGGGACACTTGGTGACCTCTGTGCAGTCTGTACCCTCTGACCTCACACTGGTACTGTGAGCAGTAATCTGTGTTCCATCTTGACTTGATGCTTGTGCTTTCCAACCCCCTTGCTCCCACCACCCTGCCCCGGCTCAGGTCATCACCATTCTCCCTTTCCTGTTGGTAGTCCCTCCCTTCCTTCCTCACACTCCATCTTCCCCGCTCTACTGCAGGTTTCTTCAGTGGTAACTGCATGTCATGCTCGCCTGTTTTAAATGTCCACATTGCTCTTCGTTTGGATGGGATTCAAGCCAAGCACCTTTACAGTCACCTCTTGCCTTTTTGCACCCATGTTCAGTCCCAAACAGAGGGGTTTCAGGTTCCCTGGGCTTAGGGCCCCTCTGCTGTGCTGTAGTCCACTGTGAACAGAGTCACTCAGTCCTTTTTCTTATCACCCTTGGGAAGTGAGGCATGGGGAGTTGTCAAGTGTGAAGTTATTTGTGTTTCCTGACCCTGTACCTTTCTGCTTATCTCTGCTTTCAAAGGTGTTTCCACCATAACATATCAAATGTGTGGTATCTACCATAAAAATTTTGTACCGAGTAAACAGGTCACAAGTGCAAATACTTAGCTCAGGCCCAGTGAACCACTGCTACTGCTGCTGTTATTGTTATTCTTTTGTTTGGCTGTACTGGGGTTTTGAACTCAGGGCCTCACGATTGCTAGGAAAGTGCCCTACCTCTTGAGCTACACCCCTCATCTTTTTTGCTTAAGTTATTTTTCAGATAGGGTCTCACGCTTTGACCCGGCTGACTTTGGACTGCTATCCTCCTACAGACATGCATCACCACGTCTGGCTTGATTTAAGAAACAATGAGGTCTCCCAACTTTTTTGTCCAGGATAGCCTTGAAATGTGTTCTTCCTACCTATGCTTCCTGTGTAACTGAGATTATAGGCATGAGTTACCTTGCCTGGCTGTTACTATTTCTCTTGCAAGAGTTCGTTCCAGAATATCTTTGCTTTTTTTTTTCTAAACTTCCTCTACCCTCACCTATCTTTTTGGGGGACTCTAAATGATGTCCTTTAGCATATTTCTTTATAGCTGTTTTCCAGAAATATTTTAGAATCATCAAAAACACACCTAAGGCTGAGCTACAGCATGTGTTTAGCATGCATGAGTTCTTCAAAAAGTAAGAAGCAAAACCAAAAACAAATCAACCAAACAAAAACAAAAACCATACTGAAATCTATCATAAAACTTCTGGCCAGTTGGATGACATGGGGGTGGGGAGCTTCGGGTGCCGTGACACACTAAAAGTGCTGGTCTTTCACTCTGTGGCTTTTTCATTTTGGCCCCAGGCAATCTGTTTTGTAGTCTCTCTTTCTGCACCTTATTTTCCACTGGATGGTCTTTGATTCACAGCAAATTGTTTGTTTTCTAAAGGATAAATCAAAGGTGAGCTTAAATGGTTGAAGTACAAGCTGGCTATTAAACTGTGAGTTTTACAAGGTGCCAGATCACATGGGCTGTTTCTGTTGAGCTAGGTCCACCATTGCAACCATTTTAACAGGAGTGAAAAGATAAAAAGCATCAGTCAGTAAATCCCATCTTCACTTAGGGCTACATTGGCAGGATTGAGCCTCCATTGGTCTCTTGTCATGATGACCAGCAGGTACCAGTTGATTAGAGGCCACTGGTCTTTCAGATCCTTGTGGGACAGGAACTGGGTACTGGATTTCATCCTAAGTTTTGGTAATGCCTGGCTCCTGGAAGGCATTCCATAAATCGTTTTGAATGTACAAATGACTAAATAAGAAAATATGAGTGTGTTTAGTTAACTGTAAAGTGCTCAGCAAGTAAGAACTAATATTTTCTCCTGTCTGTGATGTGGGAATGTGGGAGTGGAGATTCGGGGTCACAGGAAATGACTGGATGCTTGGTTTTCCTTCTCTTCTGCTCTGCCCTCTCTCACCCTGAAAGGTTGGCAGGCCAGCCTGTGGAGCAAGTCCTTAGGAGCAGATGGTTGTGACTCTTGTGATCTATTTAGTTCAAACCTAAAGGACTTTCCAAAGAGTGTGCCTCCTTTGTCTCTTCTGCCCCCTTCATGTGGGTTTATAATCCCTGCAATCCTTTAATCCTCTCCACCTAATTCTTCCCAACTCTATTCTGGTCTTCATCTGTGGAGATTTATCTGTCACCATGTTGCGTGGCTAGAATAGAATATCTTTTCTCCCCAACCACAGATCCGTCCTTTATGTCTCTTGGATACTTCCTGGAACCCTATATTGAGTGTCTGGTAAGATAAAGGCAAGGTGACTATATGTTTTTAGAAATTCAATTTGGGACAAAGCATCTAACCAAGGATCCTCTCCCACCATGCATGGATTTATTTTAAAGCAAACAGTTATATACAGATTGACCACATTTAACGAATGAGTTTTGTTGCAAATATGATTGGTTACTTGAAAAGGAAAAGAAGTACATTTTTGTGTGTGTTGGTTGACAGTATTTGCATATGAAATGGAAACTTTTCTAGAAAATCTGAAATGTGACAGTGTCAGATAGGGGAACATTATATGCTATCATCCAGACTTTGATCACAGAAGATTTTCCTCTGGGCAAAGATTTTCCTGGTGGTCACTTACTGTAGAAATAGCCTGTGGGAGAGCTGCCCCGCTCCACCCCTCTGCCCCCCCCACCACCTGGGCCCTGTGAACAGCTCTTGACACTTGCGTGAATATATTTTTACTTGTCAGGGTTCCAGAAGAGGCTAATACTTTCTGGAGTGGAGGATATGATACCGCCTACTTTGTTAGTAATTTTTACTGTGATTGGTCATTTCATAACTGGAATGGGAGTCCTACAGAAGAGACCACACAGTGTTCCTTTTTCTGTTTGTGATGTATTTCACAGCAATCCAGTCTTTGGGGTGAGTGGTACCAGGTGTTATGGCCATTGTAACCTTTACCATTCCTTTGTGTTTAACAGGTTCTCTCACGAGGTGAGTGCCCGTCATTTTGAATTCTGTTTAAAATCAAAACTGTTCCTCAAAACAATGATATAAATGGGGACCAGATGTGATTTTAAGCTTTTCAATCCTAAAAATGATCTGAGAGTTGAATGCTATCTCTAAAGATAAAAGCCAACTTCCTCTATGACTCAGAACTCTGATAACCTCATCTTCAGTTGTATTATTGGGTGATATACTGAACAGGTTGCTGCAAACACTGAGAATTATTGAGTTGTTTAGATGAACCTATTTTATTTAGATTGCTGAAAGATTCATTGATTTGGGAATGCGGGAAAACTCTGGTAGCATTTGCATTTTATTTTAACATTGTCGCTGGGGACAACATCACAAGGCCACCTAAGGCAATTTAGTGTTACAGAAGGGACCTGCTTTGCTGTCTTAGCTTCATACTCCATTTTCTAGCTGACCCAGAATCATGGTACCCTTGTCCCCCATTGCCAGGGTTTTGGGACGTTACCTCACTCTTTGCCCTGTCTTGTTCCCTTCACAAACATCACCCTGGTCAAGCCTCCACCCTCCTCACTGCACCAGCTTCCTGCAGCCTGTCCCCTCCTTTCCTCCCTGTGGTCCGAGTTTCATCTTGTGCCAGAATAGTCCTGTTTCATTTCTGTCTGATCACGACATTTCTGACCTGCAAGTGACCTCTGGGCTTCTTGCCACTTGGAGTACAGCCTGAACCTATCTCTGTCTGTCTTTCCTCTTCCAGGGCCACATTGAGGTCTTATTCTCCCCTTCTTCTCTTCCTACTCTCTCCCTTTGGTGCCCCATCTTCCACTTAGTTTAACCCTTGAAATCTTCTGTCATACCACCCAGGTCATCATACCACACCATCATATTAAGTTAGATCCTCATTACATATTCAAGTGATTATTCAATTGTCTGTATTTTGCACTATGCAGTCAGTTTAAGGGGTTGGGTCCTCCATGTAATGTGACACTGATGGTGACCACCCAGGACATGGACTTTAAAGTGCTCCATAGGACTTGGTTTTCCATGGCCATGTTGTGTTCTACCTGTAATCCCCATGTAATTACTAATAGTATTCTCCTATCTTTTCATAGGAGTGGTAATTTGGAGTGGTAGCATGGATGGTGTTCATTTTTAAAGCCCAAGGTGTGAAGCCATTCAGGTAAAGGGGTCCATTGCCAGGCTTATAGAGCAGGTATGGACAGTGCCAGGGTGATCTTGTTGAATTAAAACAACGAAGACCTAAAAAGACACATAAGGCCCTGGTTTGTTATGGCCTAGGCCCCTGGAGATTCAGTTTCTTCTTCTTTGACTTGGCTGTGACACACTTCCATCTGGGGGAAGGCTCTGAAGAATGGAAGAAGAACATGCTTTGCAAGGCACTTTCAAATCGCTGCTCCTGTCAGAGGAAAAGGGCTTTTTTGTGACACTGATCTGAAGATCATTCTTATCACACTCTGTAGTTTGAGATTTCAGAACATAACAACAGCAAAAAGTCCCTCTCAGGGCCAAAGCTGAGGTTGAACCAGACCTGATGTGGTGGATTCCTTCCTATGGGCCCCACAGGCCCAGGCATCCCAGGATGGAGATGGCCTCCCTGGTGGAGGCCCACACAGCCAGGAAGAGATGCCAGGAAACAAAACAGACAACACAAACACTGGCGAGAGTGCGTGCCCATCTGGGCCCAGCCACCCAGGGCCAGGGATGGAAGATGCATGGCGAAGGCCGGGTATTTGTGAGCTGTTAGGCTGAGCAGACAAGGCTCAGGTGGTGGACTTTGTCATGGTCCTCTTCCTCACTTTCCTCAGCATTGAGGTTTTGTGTGAGGGGTGCATAGTGCTTTCCATGGAAAACAGAACCACCTGAGCATTTGAGTGTGGGAGATGCCCAGGCCTCGCCCCCTGTGTGCCAGCTGAATGATTCAGCAAAGTTTTTTCCAAGGTTTTGCTAACCGTTAAATATCTACAACAGGCAGAATCAGGATTGGCTAAAGAGAAAGGTGAAATGAGGTAATGATAATTATGTGATTTTTTTTTTCCAGTTCTGGCATTTTGTGTTCTCCAACAACCAGAAATAATCCAGCAGAAGTGTGCTAATGCCTTTCATCAGCTGAGCCTTCCAGTTGGCTGTGTCAGCCAGTGAGCAAATGGGAGTGTTGGAGACCCATGAGGAAGACGTTCATTCTCATTCCCTTCTCTGGCATCTCCCAGCGAGCCCTCCTTTGCTATGTGTGCTGAGCACCTGTGCTCTGCCCTCCTGAAGTCCTTAGCCCTGAAGACTTTTGTTGTTGTGTTGTTTTGTTTTTGAGACAGGGTCTCACTGTTTATAGGCCAGGCCGGCTTGGAACTCAGGATCCTTCTGCTTCAGCCTCCTAAATGCTGGGAGTATAGGTGTGCACCACCACCACCCTGCTTGGCCCTTTGCAGGGCCTTTAAAAGGCACCAGGCCTCATTTCAAAGGAAGGATGGCTTCAACTCCCCAGTAATAAATGACTGTCTGAACAAAATTAGAAATAAGGGCAAAATAGTTTCTGCTGGGTATTGAGGGGGTGGGGGGAGAGGGAGGGGCAGAGGGGGTGGTAAGGGAGGGGGTGGGGGCAGGGGGGAGAAATGACCCAAGCCTTGGATGCACATATGAATAAAAAAAAAAATGACTGTCTGATTAGAGCCCTTCAGATGCTTGCTCAGAGAAGTGTGATCTAAGCAGGCTGTCCTGGAGGACAGAGGTGCTCCCTTCTGCGTGGACACCACCTGTTCTAGTTGTGAGCAGTCTCGGTGTCTGGGGATGAGAGGCCCCTGCCCTTGCACCTTACGTATTACTCATTCAGTGCAGGGATGTTTACAGAACCTGCTTGTCTGGGGCTGTACAAGCTGGTTTTGGATGCATCTTGTACTTTGGAGCTCTCAGCCCAAGGGAGAAGGGACAGGTGTATGAAAGCATAAGAGGGAGTAGTGTGTGAGCCTGAGCAAGGAATGAATAGAAGTTTTGCTACGTCTGTTGAAGCAGAACACAGGTCATATTTTCTCTACCCATGACAGTTGCAGGGCCTCCTTTAGGGTCTCCTCCCTTTGGCCTTTATCCTGTCCTCATTCATTCCCTTTGAGCACTCTTGCACCCTACCTGGGCATAGCACTCTTGAAACTCTTAGACTATTGAAGAGAGGCCACCATTCACCTGGTTTCTTGTTCGTTTGCTTTCCCCTAGATTGTGAACTCCACAAGACCAGATACTGTCTCCACCCATGTGGAATGCATCAAGTGTTTTTTCCTGCAAATGGCAGGTGTTCAGAGGAACTTTGGGGTTGGTTAGTTGGGTACTTTTATAAGGTCATCATTACCTATCACCTGACAAGACAGTTCAACAATGACTCAAGTATAGCAGTGTCTGGTTTTTAAAAAATTCCTTGTTTTTGGAAAGTACTAGTTCATGAAGCAACATACCATTCATTTGCTGCTCATCCATTTATTTTCCTTTCATTCATTAATGGGCTATGTCTTTGGGCATAATTCCAGTCTTTTTCTTCATTGATGTTTCTCAAATCTTGCATTTTTACTGTTCTAGGGATTTTCTTTGAACTTGATAATTATTTTGATAAATCTTTACCACTTGGATAGTGGCTTAGAGCTAATTCTTTCCTTTAAATACCTTTTAGAGTGACTGACCATAAACCATTTGAGAAATCACATTTTATTAATGACTTTTGAGATTTAGCAGCAACTTAAATTGATAGTAATGGAATGTGCTTTGGGTACTCAGTGTTTCATTCTGAAAACCAGGACAGAGATGAGGATGTTGCCTTTAGGAGAACATAATTTATCATCAATTTAGGACAGTATATCAAAACGATACAAGGCTGGCAGTAATGTTTGTTTCTATTTCTCAGTGGCCCTTGATGTGGTGGGCACTGGTAGACTCGTTGTTCTGACTGTTCTCTTAACACTCCCAGCAACCCTGGGACGGGTTATTACTCATTGTACTGATGAGGGTATATCTTTCATAAGAGTTTCTGTGTATATTGTTCTTAAATAGAAAATGTAGCTCATTCCTTCCCACCCCATAGGCTACACCTTGACTTAGTGTGTGTCTTGCTATGTTTGTTTGTCTTCATTTGTAGGGTTTGCCGAAGATGGTGGTATATAGGTTGAGTTGGCAAGAGATGGTGAGGTGGACTGTACTTTATTGATTATAGAGCAGTCTCCTCTAAAAGGATAGCAATTACTGCCAGGTCTTTTGGATTTTAAGCTATTGCTAGTGGTGAGTAATTTTGTTAAAAGAAGTATTTCTGTTTATGGCTAAGCATGGTGGGGTATTTAATCCCAGTTTGGGTCTTAACTATTGTGTTTTCAGCTAGAAATAAGACCAGTTTTGTTAATCAGTTCTTACTTTAGCTGTATCTTTTTATAATTTGAAGTTTAAACATGCTTTATGCCAGGGTTTATAATTTGGCACAGAGAGGTGGCTGGTGCTTGTCCATGGCCGAGGACCTGTGTCCACAAATCATCCCTGTGGGATTGAAGATATCCTGGTTAATGTATGTAATGTAGACTATAGTCAAAGTTTGTGAAATAGTTCAGAAACAGTTTGTAATGTTTATTCTTTCACTAGTTTAGGGCAATTATGCTTGTTAATTGTTTCAATTAAAAGATCACATATAAGTGTGTTTATTGTTTTGTTTCGTTTTTTTTTTGGCAGTGCTGGGAATTGAACCCAGGGTTTTGTGCATCCACGGAGTTACATCTCTTTTTTCTTTCTTTTTATTTAATTGTGGTAAAAATAGCTATGATGGTTTTGAGTCCACTTAGAAGTAAATGACTTCACATTTTGATAAGCTAAGAGACATTCAAAGCACCGTGATTTCCAAGGCAAAGGAATTTCAGTTAGAGATGATAAACTTTGTCTTTGCCAGTGAGGCTTATGAGAATGCATTTAGAGGAAGGTTGAAGTAATTTCTATATAACATTAGCTCATGCATGCTTTCTCTCTGAAGTCTTGTTAGGACAGAATATATAAGATATAGCTCAGCTTTGATGTTTAACCAAACTCGGATTTTTTATTGTTGTTTTTTAAAGCTGAAGTTGCAGATTTATACATTTAGAAGGACAAGGCAGAAAACAGCCATTGAGGGAGCATTTTGGGGAGGCTTTAGGGAGTGAAGGAGAGTGTGGCAAAGGGCCCAGCAGTTTTCCACCCTGTAAATGGGAACTGCCTTCCTCCAGCGCTGATGGTTGATCAGGGACTTGTTGTGCTTGTGTTGCCAGATCTAACCATTTCCCAGGAGCACCTGGAACTCCACATTTTTAAAATGAGAATTTCTCAACTTAAATACTTTGGAAGAAAATTCAAATGAAAGCGAACCAATACCAGACAGTGTGGCGGATCCACATGCAGAGGGAAGTAGGGGACTTGGGAGATGCTTTGCATCCATCTGTAGACTCTCCTGTTGTCACATTGAACATGGGCCTGCTTTTAGTTGCTTGGTGATGGTTTAGTTGTACTGTATGTAGCTCTGTCCTTCCAAAGTTGCATGTAGTTAATTTTGTTTTTTTCCTGAATTGTATTTTTTATTTCTTTTCTTTTTTTTATTTTCCTGTATTTTAAAACTAGCCTATATCTTATTGTGGAAGACCAAGGGACTTTTGATGAGTCCTTTTGTACAGGGAGTGATCACTCAGTATATTTCTTTTGTGTGCTTGTGCTTTTGTGATTGAAATGGAGACCACTGTTAGGTATTGCATACGGCTTGAGTTAAGGGGGTTATTATCTGGGCCTGGTTTCGATTGCTCAGAGATTCTTACTGCTGTGATGTCTGTTGTAATGAGGTTTGACCTGTCAGGGGAGCCGTAGATGCTTGGACGGATGTTCAGTGTTGCCTGCAACTTCCAGTTTCAAAAAAAAAAGTCTATGTCAATCTGTTCCTTTATAACCTAGTTCTATTGCTTTCTCCCCCTTGTTTTGTATTTAATCTCTCTGGCTCACAACAGCAGTCCAGTCCAAAGATTTACTTTTTCTATTTCCAACTCCATCATTATTTTTATGTAAAAAGTATGCTTTGAGTTAAAGCAATTCATGGAGTTAAAGCTTCTTCTCTGTAGAGAAGGGAGAGGAGAGGTGTCATTTACAGCAGAGTTTATACAGACAAGTGTTCTGCTTCATGCTGCCTTTCTACTGTTTTCCACGGAGGTTATTTGCATTTACACTTAAAGAAAAACAACCATATTTGGGCTGACTGTAAGCCAAGGCGATATAGGCCCCAAGTTTTTCTGGGAGCTAGGGAAGTAGAAATATTTGGAAGACATAGTCCTTACGGTTTTATTCACTGGGCATCTCACTGGTAGGTTATTTGATGCATGGCCTTTACTCATGTTAGTCTAGGTCCTTTTGTCTTTCCTTGACCTCTTCTTTTGAAATAATTTCAAATGTAGAGGAGAGTTGCAAGAATACTAAAGAAAGGAACTCCCCATAGTCTCCCTTCATGTTCTTTCAATAATGCCCTTATCAGAGGGAAAGGATCCAGAGGACCATGCCTCACACCCAGGCGTCATGTCTTTCTAGACCCCCTCTATCTGAATGAGTTCCTTGTATCTCATGACAATGGCATTTCTGAAGATTTGCAGGCCAGTTGGTTCACAGAATATCCTTCCTTTCTTAGAGGATGTTCTCTGTTCTTCCTTCAAAACCCAGCATGGGCCATCTTTTGTGGGAGAGGTAGGTAGCCCTCATGAAGAACTGGTATTTCTCTCCTCTAGATTCCTGCAATGCTGCCTTAATCAAATAGCCTTTATTTGAACATTTATAAGATAGTCATCCATTCATTCAGTAAATACAGACTCCTCCTCCCCCACAATCCATGTACCCATGGATTCAACCAACAATAGACTGAAAATATTTGGAAAAGAAATTGCATCTGTACTGACCATGTACAGACTTTTTTGTCTATGCTATTTACATAGCATGTACATTGTAGTAGGTGTTATAAGTCATCGAGAGTTGATGTAAGTATTGGAGGAGTACGTGTAGGTTCTATGCAAATGCTAGGCTATTTTATATAAGGGACTTGAATGTCAGAGGATTTTGGTGTCTTAGGGGTCCTGGAACCAGTTTCCCATAGATTCTGAGGGACTTGTGCTGTGTGCCTGTTGGGGTACAAAACAAATAAACCCCCAAAAACCTGCTCTCGTGAAGCTTGCACTAGAATGGTGGCAACAGACAAATAAGCAAAATTGTAAATATGTTAGAGTGGTAAGTGCTAAAGAGATTCAGGTCAGGCAGGAGAGGGGATGGGACAGGTTCTTGATGAGTGGCTGGAGAGGGCCTCCCATGAAGATGTATGTGGAGCAAGAATCCTGTGCAAATGCGGATAACTGCAGGAGAGCCATCCAGGTCTAGAGAACCTACCTGGTGTGAAGGCACCAGGCAGGTTAGCCAGGTGGGGAAAAGGCAGCCTAGTAGCTGTGCTGAGTGGGAGGAATGCAGTGCAAAGGGTGATATAGGAGGTCATCGCAGGCTGTGGCCACTGGGGGAAGGGAGAAACTCTTGGAGAGTTTTGAATAGAAATTATGTGATCTGACTTGTGCCTTAAAAGGACCCCTTTGTTGTGCAGAGAATAATGGGGCAGGGTTGAGGGTGGAACTAGAGAACAATTAATCCAGGCTGGAATAAGCTCTTTGCCGACTGTGTGTTCTTTTTGGTACATCAAAGGGACTCAGTAGTTCTCAAACTTTGTTATTTAATTTTTTTTTTCTAGTTCTGAGGACCCAACCCAGGGCCTCATGTATGATAGGCAAGCACTCTAGCACCGAGCAACACCCTTAGCCCTCAGACTTTAGAACATGTAGACGTCCCTGGGCTGTTTGTGAGTGAGACAGATTGCTTCATAGGAAACTGGAATTCCTTAGGTCTCACCTGTATTGTCAGCAGCTACCCCAGGTGATTCTCATGTGGATGATCCTTGAAGCACACCTTGATAAATATAGTAGCAAGTGGTTTTGCAATGAGTGAATAATTGGGTTTTGGGAAATCCTTTAGAGATACTTCGATATGAAGTGTTTCTACTTTTACTGCTTTATTTCTTATAAACACATTATAAGCTTAAAAGTATGAGGTAATATGAAATTTCTTCCAAAACTTACCTGACATACATATAACTAGGCAAAGCTATTTTTTTTGAGAGAAGGTATATAGTTTTTGAAGTAAGCATAAAACTCGGACATCTTATTCTCTTGCTCTTAAACACATGGTTTTCAGAAGGAATGAGTAAATGCTACTAATAGAGTTCATTCACAAAGAAGCTATTAAATGTTTCAAGAGGAAATTGGATTCAGGGAGTAGGGTGGATGAAGTCATTAAAGATAGATAATGGCATGTGAGTAATTTAGGGCCCAGTGGACTAGATCTGACTTGGTCTTGCATTTTATCAGAGGTTTAGGGGATAAAGGATAAAGCCTAAGGGACTTTTGGTTCTTCTCCTTGGTGAAGTAACTTTGATGTTGACTAGATGATCTTGGGTAGAATAAGAAAACAAGTCATATCTTGTTTGGGTAATGTTGCAGTCACGGAGTGGGTCTTGGAACCAAACTGACTCCTAATCATACTGAACAATCAGTGTGATTCTGGGCAAGTCGTATGACCTTGGTTTCCTTATTGGTGGGAACGGTAATATCTGCTTCACAATCTTACTGTGAGGATTCAGAGTTAATGTCCACAAGGGTGTGTGGCTCTCTATAAGTGCTCAACAATTGTTAGCTATTTTGGTTGTTGTCATTATTAGAGCTCAGTGCTTCCCAATTATATTTTGCCATCTGGAATGAGCAAATTCTTAGTGATTAGTTTTTTGGGGAACTGAGTAATTACTGGTTTTGTTTAGAAATATGCTTATGATTGCCTCTCTATATATGAGAAATTTAACTCACTTTCAGGAAGTGAGCTGCCATCACTGTGTAACATTGGCTTTCTTTCCCTTTATCAAAGACTGGATTCTCCTGCTTGCTTCAGGGACATGTGAAAATTAATGGCTAAGTTAATGTTTGTGGCTCTGCTTCATTAAGAGAAGTAATTAATATTAGTTACTATTCTTTTAGTTTCTCCAAATACTATCATCAAGCTGATTTCAGAAGCAGGGGAGTTTGACTAAAAGGACTTTTTCTTACGTACTGTGGGAAATTGTTTTATAAAATGTTTGCTGTAGCTTTATGTGAATAGCACTCCCCATATCTAAAATTTTATACCTCCTTACAGAAATTAAATAACGTAACTTCTTGTAGGGCTCTCAGTAATAAAATGTTACTTAATAAGTAATTAATAAGATATGGGAAACCAGTATCTTTCATTTTTGACATTTTGTCATCTTCATGCAGTACTTACGTTCCATCCCAACAGCACCTGAAACTTCTCCTAACATAGAAGTCTACCATCTAGTTTGGTAGAGAAACTCCTAGCATTGTGGTTTCTTTCTTTAAAGTTTCTGTTTCAATTTGTGTCACAAGAGGCAGGATTTGTGTCATCTTTATATTCCATCTATAAGACAGAGATAATTATAATAATAATGTTGTTATAAGGATTTGGAGAAATATATATATATGGCTAATGATTTTATTACTTTTTTTTTTTTTTTTGAGACAGGCTCTTGCTGTGTTTCCCAGGCTAGCCTCAAACTTGACATCCTCCACCTGCCTCAACCTTCCAAAGTATGGGGATTATAGGTGTGCACCACCACACCTGTATTACTACTTTTTCAATTTGGTAATGTAACTGGAACCAATTTCATAATTTCCAAAGACAGCAAAGAAGATATTTTTAGGGTCTTAATATTAATTGAATATTGCCTTGCATAAACTTACCTTAAATAACTGACTGCCAAACTTTCTCCGGGAGAATGTGTCCTCCATCAGTTGATAAAATTAAATCTTTCAGAGGATGTGAATGTGGATTGTGTGTGCGTATTTATGTGTGTGTGTGTGTTGTATTCTAATAAATTTGTATGCAAATTTGCACTTTCCAATTTTGTATGACTACTGTGAGCCACCAAAGGGTGAGGGATGGGTTCCCTCAGGAAGAGGGGTCTGGATCTCCTGAGGGCCATCTCCCTAAGCTGAGGCCCATTCCTGTGCTTGTCAGAAAACAATGTTTGTTTAATCCCAAGAGTTCTTAGCTCACATAATTACAAAGTTAAAAATCAATTCTTTGCATTGTAAACCTAAAAGGATTAGTTTATACTCTTGACTGATATGTAAAGAGAGTTTTGTAATCTCTGGAACTATGACTTTTGATTTAAAAAATAATCCAAACTGTAATTTTGCAATGGGACAGAGGATATTATTATAGGTTTATTGTTAGGATGCTCCTTTTTTTATTTGACTCTGTAATTAAATCCCTGTTGTCAGTGGGGATAGTAGAGGAATGATAATATTCACCTGCTATAATTGCTGAGGATGTCTTAGTGATATTTTGAAGTGGTGTCCAGCTATCTTCTCCAGTGTTCAGAGGCTTTGAAGAAACAATAGGACTTGTTAAGTACATAAGCAGATTCTTTCACACAGTTCCCTTGGGAGAGGACAATTTAAAGTTAGATAGGTTTGGTACCCAGACACAAAAGCATTTATTCACTGATAAAAGGTTAAGTAGTTTAACCTCTTACAGATCAGTGTGGGGGACTAAAACCTTCTCTTTTCCCTACTGGTCATACCCCCTTTCCAAAAAAGGAAAGGGGAAAGAAAAGAAAAATAGAGAAAGAAGTAAAATGGTGTTTATCTTTTTTGTTCAATTGTCAGAATTTTGACCCTTTTCAGATCTTCTGTTTCATATTAGCGCTCAGTGAAGCTCTTATCTGCCTAGTCTCCTCCTTTCTTAATCCTTCCATTTTATAATTTTGTTAAATTCTATTTAGCACTCTCCTTTTTGCAGACTCATTTTCTTTTACCCTACCATTCCTTTTTGGAGCTCCTCAATGATCATCCCAAGCTGCACTTTTTTCTATACTTTGTACTCTCTTCTGGAATCTCTTCCTTGCCCATGGTTACTGAGTCTCAAATTTTAATTCTAGAGCTCACACAGCTCTTTTTAAACTCCAGATCAACTCCCCCTACCCAACATGCTCATTTGAATGTTTTAAAAAGCATGACAAAACCATCCATCCCAAACTGGACTCACGCTCTTACATCAAAGCCAGGTTCCTATGACTCTCAAAACACAGTTGTTTACCATTTGTTTGAAGCTTTCCCCAGAACCCACAGACATTGCTGAGGGGGAGAGGGGGGATGGAAGCGATGCTGTCACTAAAGTCACTGTAGATAAGTGGACTCTTGAAGAGTTAAACATAGAACTACTGTAAGATCCAGCAGTTCCTTCCCTTCCTAAGTCTATATTCCCAAGGGAATTGAAAAGAAGCATTCAGATAAAATGTATTCATGAATGTTCAGCAGCATTATTCATAATAGCCCAAAATTGGAAACAGCTCAAATGCCCATCACTGATGAATGGGTAAAGAAAAATCATGGTCTCGCCATATAACGGGATAAAGAAGAATGAAGTAACTTTGCATGCTACATGAATGTACTTGAAGAACATTATACTGTAGGACAGAAGCCATACAGAAAGGCCACATGTGCTATGAGTCCATTTACATGAAGTATCCAGAACAAGCAGATCTGTAGAGACAGAGAACAGATTAGTGGTTGCCATGGTCTGGGAGTGAGGGGGAGTAGGAGTGTGAGGAGATATAGGGGGAGTGAGGTATCTTTTTGGGTTCTACAATGAGATCGTGGTGATGGCTGTACTGTGTTGTGAAGACACTAAAGGCAACAGAGTTGTACACTTAAAAGTAGTCAAGATGGTGGCTCTATTAGTTCCTTGAAGTTGCTGTGACAAAGTACCCCAAACCGGCTTGCCATGAGCAAAGCAATTTGTCATCTCACAGTTCCAGAGGCTAAAGTTTGAGATTAAGGTGTGGGCAGGGTTAGTTGCTTCAGTGGGCTGTGAGGGGGACTCTGGTGCACGCTGTGGTCCTGGCTTCTGGTGGTTCGTAGCCATCTCTGGCATTCCTTGCCTTCATCTTTGCCTTCATCTTCATGTGGCTTTCTCCTTGTGTGTGTCCATGTCCCACTTTCCTCGTTTCATCAGGACACAGTCCTATTGAACTAGGTTCTACCCTTGATGACCTCTTAAGTAATTATACTTACAATGACTGTATTTCAAAAAATCCCATTTGAGGTATCGGTTATGTCTTCAATATATGAAATTTTGGGGTATACTCTTCTGTCTATAACTGTGACTTATGCTATATGAAGTTTACTTCAATTAAAAAAAAAAGAAAAAGAAGAAAGATTTAAAGACATGCACACAAAATAACATAAAAACAACCCTTCTGGAGTCTTCTGACTGCTCTTGAGACCAAAGTCCTTAATATGGTGTGCCTTCTGCCTGCCTGGCTAGCCTTTTCCCTCCTCTCTTGTACTGGGCTGCTTTTTCAGTGCCCTCCATGTTCCTCCTGCCTGGTCCTGCAGCCTGCTCTTCCCTTCTCGTCCATTTGATTATCGTCTCTTTATCCTCAGGTCCACTTTCATGGGGAGTGTGCTCCTGACCGCCCACACTAGATGGCCTCTTCCCTGTATAGGACACCTTTGTTCTGGTGACCTACCACTGTGTGACAAAGCACACCATATTGTCATGGGGGTTAAACAACAGCCACTCTGCTCTGCTCATGGAGTCTGGGGGTCAGGAATTGATACAGGACACAGGAAGATGGCTTATCTCTCCTCCATGATGTCTAGAGTGTAGCTGGAAGGATGGGAACAGCTGGACACTGGAATCACCTGGGAGAGGAGCTTCTCCACGTTTGTCTACACTGGCATGACTCCAGGACTGGACTCAGCAGGGGCCTGTTGACCAGTGCTTATATTCAGGTTCCTTCATGTGGCTTAACTTCGTCCTGGCAGTCAGACTTCTCTAAGTGCAGGTTCTACCGTGCAAGACTCTTAAGACTGAGTGTTCTAGCCATTCAAAAAGAAAAACAGACAAGAAGTTGCTTGGTCTCTTATGACCTTGCTTTGAAGTCACAAAGTCACTCATGTCATTTCTACCATATTCTATGGGTGCAAGCTGTCATAAGCTTACCTAGATTCGTGAGGAGGTGTCAGACCTCACCTTCTGGCAGGAGGAATATAAAAATTTAAGACCTTTTAAAAAAACTACTAAAATACTAATTGCTATTTTCCGAATGTTGAGTGCCCTGTAAATTTATGTGTTAAAACCTAAACTCCATGCTGTAATCTTAAGACATGGGCCCATCAGGAGGTGAGTAAGTCCTAGGTTGAATTGGGATGACTGCCGTTGGGAAAGAGGCCTGAGGGAGCCTGTTGGTCCCTTCCATCTTGTGAGGATCACAGATGGTCCATCTGTGGAGCAGATTCTGTGCAGATTCACAGACTCTTCTTGGGAAGATTCATCAGACTTGAATCTTCCCAAGAACTGTGAGAAATGGATGCCAGTGGTTTATGAGTTCATGGTGCCTAGTGCATGTTGCTTTCCTTTTAGAGCAGCCTGAACAAACTGGCATTTATCCATCTGTGTTCCTCCACTCACTGCTTTGCATCACCATTTGGTTGACTCTGCCTTTCTCACTAGGCAACAAGCTTGTGTCCCCATCATTGTATTCCCAGCATCTTACCACAGTGGCTGGAACACAGTAGGTGCTTTGTAAGACAACGAAATGAAAGTTGACTGTGAAGAATTAAAAAAGGTAGCGCAAGGAAAGTCATTTGCTTGTGCTGTGAACATCGCAAGTGTGTGCAACAGATCCAAGTGTGATCACAGTGAAGATGCGTAGTGGCTTATGGCCTTCTTATTTCATCCTCATGACCTCAGCATGGCGGTGAACCTGAGGCTGCCTTGTAACTATTGATATTGCATGTGATACCTGAGAAATGCCACCCAAGAGAAAGGCATATTGACACCTGCAATAAAACTCAGCAACATAAGTATAAGCGAAGCCAAATGTTTGCTGAATGAATTTCTCAAAATAGAACAAACAATTAAAAATTTAAGGTTTAGATAGGCTAACACTAATAAGGTTTGTGTGTGTGCTCATGCATTTCTGTGCTATTGGGCACAGAGGGAATGGTAGTAAGAGATACAGTTTTTTGGTTTTTATTTTTATTTTTAACAGATTGGCTTTGTCAGACACTTACGGGGTTGAGATGTGTATTTAGTGCTTCCTGTAAAATTTAGAATAAGATTCTCCTCCCACCTCCCTGGTGCCTTATTTCTTTTAAAAATTTCTGGTTTGAGATGGGGGTACACCTAATTTTGCCAGGCACGCAAGCCACTTGTTCCCCCAGCTTCTGACAGTTCCCCCAGCTGTTCAACAGCTGTGCTACAGACTTGTTATAGGAGAGTCCTGTTTTCCTTCTTTGCCTGGAAAATGTCAAGGCAGTCATTTATACAGAACCTTTTAAAATGCAAGGTGATGTGGCTGAATAAATTAAAATGCAGTTTTGGTTTTTCCTCCTACCCAGCAAAGACCCCCAAGGCAGTGTGGTATAATAGTAAAACACTGGCTTTGGAGTCACATGGACCTAGGTTTGAACTTTGACCCGGTCACCTTTTATTGATGTTACCTTTGGCAAATTAGTCATTCTCCATGTCTCTCTCACTTGAAAAGGGAGGGAGATAATAGAGTTGTTAAAAGAATTTAGTGAGGTCATGCATATAAAGAAGCTAGTGCAGTCTGTCACGTGGCGAATGCTCAATCAAAGCTAGTTATTAGACAGTTATATGGATGTAATTGCATGGGATCTACTTGGAATTTCTACATAGTAATACTTGAATGGCTTTTAAAGAATGCTTCATCTTATTCTGGTTTTACTTCTTATTGGAAAGTAAGTTTATGCTGCTTTAGATATGGGATGTTAGTATATTATTATGATCATTCCTAACTTGTCTTTAATACTTGTGATTCTGCTTTGAACAGTATTAAAGGGTAAATAAAAATAAACTGGAATGATCTTTAATACTTGTGACTTTTGCTTTGAAAAAGACCTATTAAAGAATAAATCAATATAAACTGAAATGAAGAAATGGCTCAAGAGATTTTAGGAAAGCGAATGTACTTTTTCTAACATCTATGGTAGTTTGTGCTGCCAGATAGACTGCATCGACTTGTTTATATCAGGGTGTTTGATTTAGATGGGTGGCTCCTCCCTTTCCAGACAGGGTCAGAATGAGCCTGGTCCTTTCCAAGGTCATGGATGAGAGTTCCATACCCACTGTTCAAAAGGCCAGGGACAGTGGCAGATGCTGTGGCCTGTTGTGAAGAGAAGTTGGAGGAGGGAGGCTTTTTATAACAGATGGTTTCTTGGATATCTGGGGCCTGTCCAGCTCTAAGCTTTGAAAACGATGGGCCAGACCCTGAACTGGCGCAGATACAGGCCTGTTTGCCAGAACAGGAAGTGAGGTCCTAGTGATGTCTTTGGGGCAGCTGCCGCTGCTCAGCTGGTGGGCTGGCACCATTTGCATTTGCTTCCCAAGGTTTGGTGAGGTGACTGTGTGGTACAATAACAATGAGATCAGAAACTGGGACTGGAATCTGGGGAGGTCACAACCATGTTGGAGCTGTGGATACTGTTTAGAAGGGATGTTAACTACTGTGCCTTGCAGGAATTATGCAGCCTTGGGCATGGATGGACATGAATGCATGGGGGAGCCAAAGAACACATGTATCCTACACTGCTCAGCCTGGACTTCGGTTTGTGTAGAATAGTTGAGCGATGCTTTGCGGGAGGGCTTGGTTTTCCTTTCCAACATTATCCTCCAAAGACTAGGAGCTTAGCCCAGACATTGCTAATGTCCTCTGATACGTTTTTG
This sequence comes from Castor canadensis, assembly GCF_047511655.1. Classification (NCBI taxonomy): domain Eukaryota; kingdom Metazoa; phylum Chordata; class Mammalia; order Rodentia; family Castoridae; genus Castor; species Castor canadensis. Next base: position 31,557,727 of record NC_133394.1, on the reverse strand, counting down.
GAATACTTAAATCACTCTTGGCTGGGTTCTGATGTTTGTCCTGCCTCTCATTGATTGGGTGTCCTTGGGTAAATTACTTAATCTCTCTGTGCCTAGTTTTCTTAATCTGTTAAATGAAGCTGCAGACTAGATGGTATCTACTGTCCAAGTCTAATTAAATGATGTAAAGGTACCTATATATGTAAGCATTTGTTTACTTTCAAGTAGTGAGTTCTACAAATTTTACTTCTGCACAAAGTAAGACACACCCCCTTTATTTTGCTCTTATTGCTCTTCTTAATGATTTAGGTGCTGTTTCTCCATGTCTAGTATTCAAAAGTTTGTAAATGAGAGTGTATCACTGCGTTGTGGAGAGAAGGGGCTAAACTCTCTAAGCATCCTGTAAATCATCTTGTCCCCTTTGTTGTTGTGACAGTATAGTCACAATGGTTCTTGGGGAGGTAAAACCCAGAACCCAGAAAGCATGGCATAGAATTATAAAGGCATATTTTTATAGCAGGAGCCGTGGCCATCTGGTCGATCGTCATGCTGGGAGGAGAAGATTAAGGCCCCAAGATTTTTCATGATGAGTCTCAGGCCAGGTAACATGGACTCGTGGAGGGTGGAGGGTGTGCTTTGTTCATCTTGACACCCCTGTGTCTCCTGAGCCTCGAAATATGTTGTTTTTCTTGTGTGCTCGTTTGTTTAACAGGACTTGGCAGAGTAACCCTGGGTCAATGTTTCTCACATTAATTTTCTTCAGACCCAATAGGTGCTGCCATGCCAAATTATCTATGTGCTGAAACTTCATATTAAGACAGAACAAACTCCAGGAGCCTGGGGTTTCCTCTTGAGTAGGGGCTGCTTCTTAGAAGCTGGGCTCTGGTCCTACAGGTTTTCTGTGTAAGCAGTCACATCTTCTGTCCTTCCCACAGCTCCTTTTTTCTGAGGTTTTAATTTATAGAGAGAGGCAGAGGTACAGTAGGGGAGTGCTGGGGATGTATGGAATGTGAGGAAACCGGGCTGAGTGGCTTAAGTTCATAGGGGACCGAGAAACCATAGTGTAGCCACAGTGCATCAGAAAGGCCTTGCCAATCTATCTTGTGTTTGGCCACGGCTCTGAGGAGGAGTTCTAGGAAGTTGGAAGGATTGAGGCCAGGTTTTATGTGCATTGTCTGAAGTAAGTTCTACTTAGTGTCTCTGTCCTGTTTCCTTTTGTGTCTCCCTGTTCTAAATGCCTTATGACAGTTCCCGGGACTTTGCCACCAGCCAAATTTGGCCATTTCTCCTTTTGTTTTTGCCTCTTGTCCCCCTTGGAAATGTGACATGCTTATTTCTTCCACTGTAAGACATTAACTTTTAAAAATATGTCTGAAATTCCGAGAAGTCTAAGAATCACTGTGTATGTTTAATGTAGTGTTCTTTTTCGTAACACCACTGTTGGGAAATCTGTATCTAACTTGGAAATAACAACAGGTAAACACTGGGCCTCTTTTGTAAAGAGAGAAGCTGAAGGATTGACATGAAATTAATGGGGAGAGGACAATGTGAACCATAAAGATGGGAGCAGTTGGTAACTGAGGTGGAAAAGTACTGTGCAGTTGGGTTCCACATCCACAGTCAACCAGCTGCAGATTTAAAAAAACCCAGGGTTAAAAAAACACTGGGTCTATACTGAACATATATAGACTTTTTTCTTTTTTGTTATTCCCTTAACTTTACAGCCTAATGACTATTTAGGTAGCATTTACAGTATATTATTATAAGTAACCAAGAAATGATTTAAAGTATATGAGGGGTTGTACATAACTTGTGTACAAACACCAGGGCATTTTTTATAGGGGACTTGAACATCCAAGGACTTTGCTCTTTGTGGTGTATGATGGAACCAGTCCCCCATTCCCACCACCTAAGCTCTTTGTGCTTGTGTAAATTTTGCACAAGAGTAGCCTCTCAAGAATTCTCAGGGAAGTCGTGGCATTAGGCTGGTGCAATAGCACAAGACCTCTGTAGCAGGGGTTATCATTGCAGGTTACATGTGGCAAAGGAGATGGGAATCTGGAGATTATCTAACAAAATAAGTGTGGCCCTTGCCAGGAGTTCAAAAGATACTTGACTGACAGGTAGATCTAGACCCAAGGCAGCACTGAAGTGGTCACTAGCAGGAATTTGTGACTCAGTTTTTGCTAGGGTGACTGTGATGGGTCCAGCGAATTAGTATCATCTCTGTGTAAGGAGTACTTTAATTAAATACATTATCATATGCTGTTGGGCAGCAGGGCTTAGTTTGTGTGTGGTCACAGGGATGGGGGAGATGGTTGATCGCAAGGCTGTTTAGTGCAGGCCTCATGTTCACAAAGGGCGTCCAATTCATTCCTTCTGCGTTATCTTCATGTGAACTTGCACATTCAGTCACAGAGACAAGCTGGCAGGATTGAAGGAGGATGGCATTCATCATCCAAATTTAAATTTGTTTCTCATTAACAGACATTCTACCTGTAGTGCACTATGAATTAATATGTTTTATAAATCTTGTAACTGTCTTATGAAGAGTATAATTAGTCATAAGTGTTTGGGTGTTAGAAATGTTAATTTGTTCAATGTAGGCATTAAAATGTTTTGTCATTTCTTTATTTTTAATATCACTAAGGAGCTTTAGAAAATGAGAGTGGCTCAGGCCTTTTTTGACCTCTGGGAGGCCGTGCTGAACTGGCTTTGCATTGGCTATCCTGAGTCACATGCTCACTTCTGGTCCAGTCATCTGGGACTGGAGCATCATGGTAGAAACCTTCAGTCCTGTGACACAGATCAGCTTCTTCCCTCTGGAATTGCTGCAGTGTGGCAGGCCTGTGACTGAGTTGAAGATGGAGTCTAAGAAGACTGAAGAGTAAGACCTTGAGCAGAATTCTGATTTAGTCCTGAGGTACCTAAAATTTTAGGCAGCTCCACTCATTTTCTGCATCTATGCTTATAAACTACAGATGAAGGACAATAAATGACTTTTACAAATTGAGAAACCTGCAAAGCCCATTTCTGCTTTGAGATATCAAGGCACTGCTGAACTACTTTGTTAAAAAATTGAAATAATTGTTTTGGCAGTTGGTGGTTGTTTGGAAAAAAAAATTCAGAGTGAATGACTCTATGAGCAAAATAGCTGCAGAAATAAAGATTGGACAAAGAGATGCAAGGGGGCATTTAGTCATGGATGAGGCCTGGAAGTGATAATTGATTGTGTTTAGGGAGGGTTAAAATTGAAAAGCATTGTGAACATGCAGCCATTGGGGGTATTGAAATGAAAAAAATTGATATTTGGTAGTTACAAAGATCATATACCATCTTCTTTAACCCTCCTCTCTCCCAGTTTCTCTTTCCCAACCTGTGATAATTTATGCTATAATCACCATCAAGAGATACTCTAGGCGGGACTGAATTCAATCTCTTGACATTTTTGTTATTGTTTGGCCAAAGCTTTGATGTGGACAATGGGGACCAGAAAGTTTTATGGGAGAAAGATTGACATAGTAGCAGACGACAAAGTAACCAGCCTTGGGACCACTCTGTTGTGTTATGAGGAAAGGGACTTTGGACCTTGGTGTTTTGTAAAGGCCACATTTGCATGATTCGTACAGGATTATGGATAAAATGTCTGCAACTATCCAAGTGGAATTCTTATTCATTCCCCAAATATGCTTTCTGTGTGTTTACTAAAACCATAATATTCTGGGTAAGTTACATTATAATCATTTATGATACAGCAAAACATATCTGGAAATACCTTAAGAGAGTAGAGCATAGGTACTATTTATAATCCCATTGCTTTATGGAGAGATGGTGCTTATCAGAAATTGTAGCATCATTGTAAATTTTTCATCAGATTTTTTTCATAGGGAGTGATTTACTTGGAATTTCAGTTTATTATTTGGCAGGAAAATGTCAAGTTACCGTTCCTCTCAAAAGGGCATTGTGCATCTGAATCACCTGTGGAACTGAAAAAACAAAACAAAACAGATTTTGAACTTACTCCAGATCTGCTGTGACTTCATCTCCAGTGCTGGGCCTGTACTTTTGATTCTAATGTCTCTTCTACCTTCTTCCTTCCTTCCAAAAATTCTCACTGAGCCTGGTGACCACTACTGTACTGGGTCTTCAAAGGTGAGAAAGACAGAAATGATTCTTGACCTTTTGGTATATCTATGAGCAAGGATCAGATAATAAATACGTAAGTCCTATAGGGGGAAAAAACCCCATCAAATTGCAATGAGTGCTGTGGAGAAAAATCTAGAACATAGGGCAAACAAGAGAGTAACAGGAAGATGAGTGTGTGTAGGGGTTGGAGTGTCTCAGGTGGTGCTACAGCTGAGAATTGAAGGATGGAGAGGAGTTAGGGATGCAGGCAGGAAAGGGTGAAAGTACTTCAGGCTGAGAACCCTGTGGTGGTCTTGAAGAGCTGGCGTGGGGATTGTGGCCCAAGGGTGGGGAGTAGGAGAGGGAGTGAGGGGAGGTGGCCTGTGGTCCTTCTTTGCTGGGTCTGTTTTGTGCTGTTGTAGTTCTGTGGTTACAAAAGGACTTGCCTAAACGGCCTTTGAAAGGAAGAGCCTTCTTTGCCAGTTACAGCTCTGTCTCTGTTTAGGTCTGCTACACAAATTCTAGGGTGGCTGTTGGCTTTGTTTTGGGACTTGTAAATGATTTCACTTGAAAACATTACGAGAACTGAAAGATTCATTTAAGCAAAAGAATTTAATTGAAGGCTGCATTATTGTTCTTGCAAATCCCTTGATGTTTGGCCATTGTCTTGGAGCCTTTTCATTCCTTGTTCACTGTCACCTGCTTGGAGTACTGGGCTGTAAGCCTTCATTTCCAGCTTGTCTTTGTAAGGCTGGGAGCCTGCTTTCTCCTCTCTATCCCACTGGAATAGGAAAGTCACTCATTCTTTAGAATGAAATCTATCTGCCTCAACTGAAGGAATTCTGCTGGATTTACTGGTAGGTTATGGTGTTTTTAGAATTAGGTTCCCTGGGATCAGGTTTAGCCACATTTTTGGTAATAATGCCCTATGCATTTTAAATTTTGAACAGGGTCCTGTGTGTCGTTGTGAGATGGCTCCGTCCAAGCACTCTTGGCTGAGGGCTGTGAAGGGCAGAATCCACTGGAATGTGGTCCATCCTTTGTCCTGCAAGGCACAGGCCAGGACATGAAGTTGGGCCAGCCCAGTGAATGGGAATTATCTTCTGGTTCTCATGAAAGCAACTCAGGAATCCAATCAGCTGGTTTCTATGCTTCTTCCAAGGTACCATAAGGGTTGGTGATGGCTCTGCTTGGGAGCCCACTCGGGGAACTCTGGACCGCTCTGCCCAGGAAGGCCCTGTTCTAAGTCAGGACTCGGAACCACGCTTAGTCCTTTTGATACCACACAAGGGACCTCACTTTTTCTCCTGTGCATTACTAGTTGTTCCTTTGTTTTCTTGAGATGTGGCTTCAGTAAGTAGCTCAGGCTGGCCTTGGACTCGAGATTTTCCTGTCTTAGCCTCCCAAGTGCTGGGATCATAGGCGTAAGCCACTTCATCTGGCTATGTGTTACTAGTTTTAATGGACATGTTTGTGTAATCAGTGCATACAAATTGTTGGAATTAAAGACCCTCTGGTGCCGAAAACAGACACACAAGAGACAGAGAAAATGTTGACAAGGCAATTTCTTTTGATCAAAAGGGTACAAGCATGTACTCACTCCAGCTGAGCAGACACGTGAGCACAAGATGGCAGACTGTGGCTCCTCCTTACATCCCTGATGCAGTTGTACCTGCCCCCAACCTGGGATTTGCCCAGGTCAGAGGTTCGCAATCTTTCTCGATTACCTAAAAGGCTTGGGGGATGGGTTAGGGCACGTAATTTGGTGGGCAGTTTTTGCAGGCAATGGAGCTGTACAACAATCCAGAAGAAGAAACAGGAACCCTTTAAACAGTGTAAGTCACCTAAGATGGCAACCTGAGGAATTTTAAGTAATCTAAGAGGGTGACATAGACTTTGACAGAAATGATCATTTTTCTTACACAAATCATATTTATATTTTAACATATTTTAAGTGTTGTTACCAGACTGAACTTTTGTTTTAGCTTCTCTTCAAAACTAGTAGTGTTCTGGCCTAGCAGGTGAAGCTGGTTTCCTTCTGTGGTGGTGCTTCCTACCATCGGGCTGCCTGGATGTTACTCCACTCACATCCGTGCTCAGAGGCTGCTTTAACTTCAAAGTATTTGTACATTGATATTCTGTTTGATTCTCAGTATTAATAAGATTGAGCAAGACTGTTATTTCCAGTTGATAAAGAAGGTAAGGGGAGGCTCATTGGCTTACCCCAGACAAACTAAAGGTTGGAGTCAGGTTCTCCGCTTCCTGCTGGCATTTGTCAGAGTATGGATTAGTATTCTGTGACAAGGACATTCCTAAGTACAGTGGTACCTCAGACTATAGTCCAAAGGTGGTGAGTGAGTAGTCAAGGCTGGAGAGGTGACCCTGCCTTCTTCCATACCTGGCTGACCTGGAGACTCCGTTTGTCACCATGTATTAGCCAGCAGTGCAAGTAGCTGTTTATTTAAGAAGGTGGCCTTGAAGAAGGACAAATCATATCAAATCACATCATATCACTTACAGCTGTACGAGCAAAGCTTGTATCTGGGGAGCCTGGGAATGTGTTCTTTCTCTGGGAGTGGGGGAACACATGCCTAGTTAAATCTAGGAGAGTTTTACAAATTTTTTGAGACCAGGACTTGCTTTGTTACCCAGGCTGACTTTGAACTCCTAGGTTTACGTGATCCTTCTGCCTCAGCCTCCCGAGTAGCTGAGACTACAGGCTGTACCATCATACTCAAGAGACTAGGGAATGTCTGTACTAAAAAGACCAAGGGGAAGGTGCTGGGGGCACCTTCTACCACATTCATCCTCCATCCCCTGGCCCAGAATGAGGGTGGGAGAGGGACCTTGGGTGAGGTGTTAGCTAATAAAAATGAAGGGCTACCATCAAATATTCTGTGATGTGTCTGCTGTCACTCAAAATTAATCACACTGATGTTTGTACAAGCGCTTCAGTGTGCTTGGGTCCAGCTCATTCACTTAACAAATACATGCTGAGCCCTGTGTGGCCGGGTTGTTGGCGGTGACTTTACAGTCTGTACAATGGCCAGGGCCAGCCTTGCTCAGGACAGAGATCCTACTTTTGTAGTTAATTCTGGACTCCCACAAGAAGGAAGCCAGTTTACCTATCATTTTTTGTTTGTTTGTCTGGCTGGGGTTAGGCAAGTACTCTACTCCTGAGCTCCTTCCCTTACTGCTAGGAATGGAATGGAGCTCTGAAGGAGAGAGGGCTGTCTAGGCCTGGGGCCCTTCCTTGCTGCCTCTCAGCCAGTGACTGCAAATCACATTAGCCTGCTTGGGTTAAATGAGGGCCCTTCCTGTGCTGTACATGAAGGCCAGGCACTCATAAAGCCAGTGAGATCGGTCACATAGCCTATGACTCACGTGGGCTCCCCTTCTACTCAGAGGCCTTCTTCTGGAGCAGGGTTTCATGCCACTTTCTCTCGGCCTTGGCACTGACTTTCCTGGGCTGGCAGTGGGGATAGTAGTGGTGGGGGTGTCTTCATGCCTTGCTCGGGTAAAGGGCATTTTTTGTCTGGATCATCCAGGGAAGGGGAGTTTGGGGTGTTAGAAATCCCCTGAATTGAGGGATAGCGCTGGTAAGCAAGCTCCTAGAAATGTCCTTGACTACCCCAAGTCAGAGGACAGATTCTCTGCAAAGCAGCCCTGACCCAGATCCCAAGATGACGGGGAGGGTATTAGGACTGTGTTCCTGAGGCACTTCCTTCCCTGCCCTGCTCCTGTCTCTTGGCCCACAGGGGCCACTGGCTGTCACCAGTGTTGCTCAGAGAATGGATTTCCTGCAACACCTGACTTGGATGATGGTGTCTACCCAGGAGGACCAGCAGCAAGGGACACACAGACTTCATCTACTTTTCCTTCTGTCCATCCAGTGTTCTGGTCGTCACCCTTCCTCCATACTTCCCTGTCTCCTGCCCCACCTCCTCGGCCACCATCTGCATTGGGTATCCTCCACTCTGGCTGCCAGTACCCAGGCTCCTCCCCTAGCATGTGACTGAACTAGTCACTGGTGGGTCTAAAAGATTTTCTACTTGAATGTGACAGTTGACATTGGAAGTCTTGGTCTACTCTTGGTTATTGCTGATTCCCCCCCATCCTTTCCTGTTACGGCCCTCTAGACCACTGTGATTTCTTAATCTGATCCTAATTGGCTACGTAAAGCCCTATAAATTTAAGTCTTACCCAAGGGCATGATGTAAGCTTTGCCTTATAGTGAGATGCCTTACTCAATAAACAGATAACTATCATTTATTGATAACTCTAATTTTTTTCTGGGGGAGGATATAAAATAGTTTAGAGGGAGGGGTGGAAAAAGGAAGAAATGAACATGTCTTTGAAGGTATTAAGTTTGGATATCGGTGCAACGAGCCCTCAGGAGGCTGTCCCAAGAGGATTAAGAGTTTGTAACCAGACTTTATAGTGGAAAAAAAAAGTTTTAGACTTACTGGAAAAAGTCCTCAAAAAAATGAAAAGCAGATGCTGAGGGCATGGCTCAAGTGGGAGAGCACCTGCCTAGCAAGCATGAGGCCCTGAGAAGTTCAAATCCTATACCCCAAGCTGCTTGGGAAGGGAGGCAGAGATTGTGAGGATTAGTGTTTGAGGTCAACCAGGCAAAAAGTTACTAAGACCCCATATCGACAAACAAGCCATTTGTGGTGGTGCACGTCTATAATCCCAGGTATGCGGGAGGTGGAGGTAGGATTGTGATCTAAGGGTGGTCCCAGGCAAAAAGCACAATACCCTATCTGAAAAATAACTAAAGCAGTCTGAAGCTGTGGCTCAAGTGATAGAGTGCCTGTGTAGTAATCACAAGGCTCTGAGTTCAAACTCCAGTACTGTTAAAAAAATTTTTTAAACCAGACAGTAATGTTGGGGAAAGGGAGCACAAAGGAGGCACTGTGTGAATTTGTTGGTGATTTAAAAGGCATTGTACGTATCTCATGTGTTTCTGCTGGAACAGCGTTAGAGTGTTAAACGTTTATTTCCCCCCCACCAGAGAGAAACTTCTGCCACTTCCCAGAAAGTAAAGGTCACTAGAGACCTTGGGGACAGGAGACCTGGGCATCATTTGTCCATTGTCACTTGCCAGTGTTGGGAATGTGGCCATCACTGAATTCTGGTCCTCTTCATGCTGAGACCCTGGGGAGAGAGAAACTGAGGCTCCCTGTGACACCCCAGAGCTGAATGTGCTGGCACAGGAAGAATCTGACTGTGATGGGAGGTGATTTACCTGTCATTTCCATAGTGAGAAAGAACAAGATGGAGGTGGCACCTTTGGGTGACCAGAAGTGACAAGCAGTATGCACATGCTTCTGGGGAACAAGTTCCATGGCTTTTTGAAAATGAGTCCTAAAGTGACTTCAGCAAGTAGAAAAGGAAGTGAAGAGTTCCTGCCATAGGTTCCTCTGTCTGTGACAGAGGAAGGGGATGTCTGCATAACGCAGTGTAGAATTCTGTGAATTCAAACAGATTTTTTGTTCGTTCACACTCTAGCAGCTTGGTTAGCATGTTATGCTATAAGGAATAGTGTTTCAAAGTTAATTTTTTTTTTGTGAAATCCTCAGGGAAAAAGTAATACTTTATGAATAGGTACAGTGTACATAATTCCATCTAAGACATCACAAATGGCTTATTTTTCTTTAAAAAAGAGCCCTGTGCTATAATTACAGGCAAAAAGTATTTAAGGAAGGTTGGAACAAAATATATAGGTAGACAATAGTACTGGTAAGTACAAATAAATTATTAAAAAAAACACATGCAAAAAAGGGGAAATAATTATTCCAACTACCTTAGGTCAGTGAAGCTATTGCAAATTAGCATTACATTCATATGTGAATTTCCTGGAAACCAAAGTGAAAAGAGAAACGTGACTATTACAGTTCTTACTTAAAGAAAGCAAATTATGTCATTAGATAAAACACAGTTTGGGGGTTAATGTCTAAGATTTTATAGTGTGCCTCCATGTCTGTCCCCTGCACTTTTATCAGACATGTGGAGACACTTTTCCTGTGACTGCTTTCAACTTGCACACTTGGTTTTTCATGGGAGTAGTTGCGTGGCACCCCTAGCTCTTGGGGTCCCAGCATGTGACTTCTTCAGCTCCCTTCCTGTCATTCTGAAAACTCAGTTGTGCTAGCTGCCAGGGGCTGGAGTAGGAGACAGTGAGATTGTGCTCCCAGCGCAGCTGCCCAGGCAGGGATGTTGGGGAGGGTGATAGCTGCTTTCCGTGTTTAATGCTGTTTACAAGCACATGGATGGGCTGTGCTGTGGACACTGACGGTATGGGTGAGGGTATCTGCTGAGATAATCAGGAGCTGAGGTGCGGGGGGCGGGCCTCTGCCCCCATCGGTCCACAGCTTGCCCTTTGTGAAATACTGTGTGTGTCTTCCATCATCTTGCAAGTCATCACTTAGTGACAGTTCAGAAATGCCTTGTGAAGATGAAAATGTATTTTTATAATTGAAATGAGGATCACAGTAATGCCTTTTGAAAGAATCAAATTGTATTGCTTTACCACACCAAAGAATTTTCTTTTTCTGTTCTTTTTTCCACCTTAAAAAATAGTCCCCAAAATGAAGGAATAAAAAAGATACTCATATTCAGTTTTCCTTTCCTTCCATAACTGTTCAGTAATTGTGTGAGTTCTCACTAAAGCTGTCACTCGTGAGAGCTTTCCTATTGTTTTGGAAAATTAAAAGCAAGTATCTTAATACATAAAAGACTTCAAAATACATTTTCTTACTAATAGTGTTTGATCTGAGGGGGAGAAGAAGGGTCAACAGTGTTTAGACACACTTGAATAGCTTGTGTTGAGGAATTATCTAGGTATCCACTATAATTTTTCTCAGAAATAGCACATTGTGTGCAGAGATGTTCCCTTAACTTCCTGAGGTTGCTCAGGGTGAGAACCTAGGAGGCTTTGAGAGGTGTGGTTTTAATGTTTTGTGCTTGTCCTGTTTTCTTTTGGAAAGTGTCGATCTTAACCTGGACCTGTGCCAGTGGGGTAAAACTGCACTTGAACTTGCGGCATTGCTTTAGAAAGTGAAGGCAATCCAGCTGTGTTACATCTGTTTGTTACTGCATTCCATGAAAATGGGTAGGTAGATGGCCACTTGAGTTGGAAAGTTTGCTTAGGCTGGTGTGATCTAAATAGAGGCTTTTTGAGGAGTATAAAATTCTCCATGGTCCTGATGGTGGAGAGTCGCTGACTGCTGCAGGGGAACAGTGTCTGGCTGCCCCGTGGGAGAAATGTGTCATATGCTTAATAACATCAAGAATAGTGACAACCAAGGTTTCTACAGAAGCCCTACATCCACTCACCATGGAAAACTGGATTCTGGGGTCAGGCTTGGAGTGGAGCTGCCGCTTCATAGAGGCAGCCATGAAGACCACACTACAGGGTCTGTATGGGGGGATACATATATTTCAGTGGTCTGTGACATTCCTGAGCAATGCCGAGAAGGCACTAAGAACAGTATAGTGTTCTAACTTTAAGTGGTGAATTTCATATAGTCACATGTTCCTCTCCATTTTTGGATGGTTTAGAGACCATATTGGCCCCTCCTGTGGTTTTTCACAAGGACAAGGTACATTGAGCATCTCTACACCAGAAATTGCAAATCCTAAATGCTCCCAAAATCTGAAACTTTTGTTGGAGCATTTCTGACTTCAGATTAGGGATGTTTAACGAGTAAAGTCGAGGCAAATATTCCCAACTCTGAAAACCTTTGCAACTTAAAACATTTCTGGTCCCAAGCATTTCTAATAAGGGGTAGTCAACTCACACTCAGAGGGATTGACAGCTCGGGCTGGGGTATTTAAAAGACCATATAAACAAGGTATTTGAAAATTAGCCTTATAAATGAAACTGCAATATTTTGTAGAATATTTTCCTTAAAAATTCTACAGATGTCACCTTCTGGGCAGTGTTGGAGTTGAGGCTCCAGTGCAGGAAGTCATAGTGACAGCTGCCAGGCTACGAGGTAGCATGGAGCAGGGGGGTTTCCGTTCTTCTCACAGCTCCTGTCACGGGTTGGAGGCGTCCACAGAGCTGTCCTGGCACCACCTTTGGAGAGGTAGTGAACATTCTCTTTAGAGAGTTACTTAGTGCCCCCACAATTGAACTTCAGCCATGAAGATCATGATAACTGGCACTTTTTTCGGACAAGTTGACAATGTAGTTATTGCTTCAAGGTTACGTTAAAGTAACTTTGACTCTTTCAGACTTCAGGTTTAGGATGAGGTCAGTAGCCCACTAGTGTCTGAAATAGTTCCTTGTTTTAGCAAAGGGAGGAGAAGCATAAGTAATAACCTAATACCACTGATTGGGAAACCTTTGTGAACTTTCTCTCATGGAAATATTTACTTAAGATAAATTTATACTTAATAGAGAGCAAATGAGAAATGAATTTAATTTTGGACGTCCTGAGTTTAAAGTACCCGGTAGTAGTTGGTCTTTGCAGGAGTAACATCTGGTGGGTTGAGGAATCCTAGTTGAGTGTCCCCAGGCAGCACACTTAATATCTTTGAGCCTTGTATCCACACCTGCCAAATAGCTTGAGATCTGTGACCTGCTTTTTTGGGTTGTCTTAGAGATTAAGTGAAAAGTCATATAAAACGCACATAGTATGCGCTTCATAAATATTCTCTTTACCATTTTGAATCTTTTGGGGTTTGAAGCTAGTTCCTTTTACATTTTTAGGAACACCTCTGTCTCTAAATATAAGTACCCTCCCAACCTAGGTTCCTTGTTTTTTTGGTGGGACTGGGATTTGAATTCAGGTCCTTGAGCTTGCAAAGCAGGTGCTGTAGTGCTTGAGCCATACCTTCTGTCCATTTTGCTCTGGTTATTTTAGAGATAGAGTCTCTCGAACTATTTGTCCCAGCTGGCCTTGAACCACAATCCTCCCGATCTCAGTCTCCTGGGTAGCTGGGATTACAGGCATGTACCACTGGTGTCTGGCCCTCAGCTGCTTCTAATTTGTTCATATATTGAAAATTGGAACCTCAGACTGCATACAGCACTCAAGTGTGAATCCCACTACTGCCTCGATTATGCAGAGAGAGTGCTTTGCGCTGCTCCCATTAGTACATCCTCCACCATGTTAGTGGTTTTCTAAGACGTTCATTCATTGCCAATTCATCTCAGCTCTTCAGATCCACAGCAGCCTGGTGTCAGAGGTGCCTTAGCTCTGTCATTTTGATGAGGCGATGTTAGAACAGTGTTCAGTCTAAGAATCTGCTTAGCATTACAAAGTGTTCAACTTTCTGGAACACGGTCTTCACAAAACTCAGGAATTGACTAAAATAAGCTTTTATTGTTGTTTGGCATCAAGAATAGAACACAGCTAGAGCCTAGGGGGTTGGAATTGGGAGGAGTTAGCCTAGGAACGGAGTTTTGACTTCTTTACCTTGGGTGGCACAAAGCCTCAATGCAACACTGGGTAATTGAATGACTAATTCTCTTTTTTTTCATCCAGGCTCAACCTATTTTCATACTGCTGCAACGGCTGAGTGAGCCTCAGACTGGGAACAGGAAATGGCGGGCGAAGAGAGAGGTAGTTCTGAGTGACCAAAGTCATTCCAGAAATTTAAGAAAGTAATTGTTTTTCAAGTGCCTATTAGGATTGGGCCACCTTCGAGTCTGCACAACTTGGAAGTGATTAGAGGGGTTTTGTGGCTTTTCTGTGCTCTGATGGCTGGAGCTGGCTTCCAGCTGCACAGTGAGTAGGCAGGGAGGTAGGATAAGAAGTGCGGAGGAGCCAGAGTGGGCTGACCTGTTTTCCAGGTACAGTAGGAGCTGTACCTGCAACCTACTATAGAATCAGCCCACCCAGTTAAATTGCCCTGTGTGCTATGTGAACGTCACATTGTTTAATTGAAGCAGTTCTGATTGACCTGAAAGTATTTGTTTCAGTTGCTCTAACACAGGCGCATACACCAGAAATATTTGTGTACTTCCTGGCTGGGGTCTCAGCTCTCTGGGTTACTTAATTCCCAAGGGTTAGTACAGCAGGAGACAAAAGCACAGTGCCACTGGTGGATCAAAGGCCCAGATTTTATTTCTGCTCATACACTCGTGTGAACTGCCTAACTAAAACTGATTGTAAGCTTAAGTCTATTGACAGCAGACTTGCTTTGATAGCAGACTTGCTTCTTTACTTGAGCTTTTGAAACCTGATCTTTTATAAAAGGTCCAGGGTAAATGTCCTTTGGTGACATCGTGGACATGTGGTAATAGAGATATGGCTGGAGGACAAGGGGAGGTTCTCAACCCACTATGTGTGTATTTGTGTGTAGGACTGAAAGTGTCATATTGCAGAGGATGTGACTAGGCAGGCCTGTGAATTTCCTACCTTAACATGATAAAATACGTCTTCCCCGACTGGACCTCATCCCCCACTATCTCCTGTGATTTCCCTTTACTTTCTTATATTGCTCTGTCATACATGTAAAGAACTCCATTTGGAATTAGAGCAGCATTGTAGAATTATTGAGATAGTCATCTGTTGAACCTCATTTAAAGGGGTTACCGATCCTTTGCACAAAGCTCCTATCCTTCCTAATTGCTGTACATGAACAGTTTGACAGAGGGACAAGTGTTTTGATTGGCAGGGGGAGAGGAAGGAAAGAAGAAGAAGATAGCTTTGAGCATGGGGCACTCATGAGGTAGGCCACTGTACAGCTTCGTTGGGGTGAGAGTAGAGTCATTAGGGGCGTTGTGAATAGCCAGGCATCTGTGGAGGTCAGAGAGTGTCAAAGAGGTGTATAAATGGGGCTTTATGTGAAAGAAATTTTGAAATGGGCAACATGTTTCTAGTTTTGCCAAAAATAGGAAATTCTTCTCAGTATCTCCCATACCACAGACTACCCTCTTATCAAACCAGTGGTGGTGTTGTTGCACATGCTGTACATTAAAAAGGCATTTGTACTTCGGTTATTAATCTTTGCCATTAATCACAGTGTCCAGTCATTTTGTTTTGTTTTGTTCTTTCATTGACATGAGATCTTACCATGTAGCCCAGGCTGGCCCCGAACTTGGGATCCTCCTGCCTCAGCCTCCCAAGTGCTAGGATTGTAGTTGTGCATCACCACACTTGGTCTAGCCCAGTCATATTGGGAAAACATTTAGGAATTACTCAAGATTTGGTAAAACATGAGTTCACAAAAAACACACATGGCTGGGCATGTTGGTGTATGTCTGTAATTCCAGCACTTGGAAAATGGAGGCTGGGGGATTGAGAGTTTGAGGCCAGTCTGCACTAAATAGTGAGACCCTGTCTCAAAATAAAACAAAACAAATAAAACCTCCCACACACTTAACTGTGCATGCAAAATGGCTCTTTTGTATTTTAAGTAAATTGTGTTTCAAAGTTGATTTTCTTTCAAGAAGTTTCTGTTAAAAGGTAATACATTGGTGGCATTCCTTAAAAATTTTACTGCTAACTATGACCTTGTTTCTAGAGGTAGAAGAAACAAGTCTAAGTTTCATGAAATCAATTTGAGAGTGACTTTTTAGATTGCAGTCAATATGAAATTGGGGTTTATTTGATCTTTCATATTATTAGTCCATTTTTATTCTTTCTAAGAGGTCTTCCTGATTGCGTGTTATCTTCAGACAGCTTCAGGAGACTTTGTAAAGTGTATGTTTTAACAAGATTTTCCTGTAGATCTTTGGCAAACTTTGCACTTTTATTGTTTCAGAAATATAAATAACAACAGAACAGAGTTCTTTTCTGGCATATTTTCCTCTTGTCCTGCTTCTTTTATGTTAAGACACTCTGCAGTTCCTGTTGTTCCTGCCTTTGAACTCAGAAAAATAGGCTGTCTGTCCTATACTCCAAACAAAGAGAAGACACATAAAAATTAGAGGCCTACTTAAGGCCAAATTGCTGATTTCCAATGGGTTCTGACTGAGGGCAAAAGGTAGGGAAGTTGAGTCCTACTTGATGTTCACTCTGAGGCCTGAGGCCCACTGAGTCACCCTCCCGTGTGTTCCTGCTTACCTGCTTGGAGTCCTGCATCGGTGGGTAGTTATTTGGAGAGTCAGCTCTTTGAAGAATCAAGGGCTGAGAGCTCAAAATTTCATAGTGATTATCTTGTCAAGGCAAACCTAAATTTGATAAAACCCAAATGAAAGAGAATTAAATGTCTGAAGATACCAGTAGCTCAAATGTTTGGGACATAAGGTATGTTCTTGAGGAGTCTGTTCCTGTAGATAATATGTTGGACTCCAGGACTGGGTTCAAGTTCATTGCCAGACTCGATGGCCTAGAGCTGCCTGGTCCTGAGAGAAGCGGAGTAAGTCTCTGGCACTTCTGTCTAAGCTTCTTCAAGATCAACTCTAGCCTCTCCTTTTTTTGGGGGTGGGGTGGGGACGGGTTGTATACTGGGGTTTGAACTCAGGGCCTCCCCATTGCTAGGCAGGTGCTCTACCACCTGAGCTGTGTCCCCAGCCCCAACTATAAGCTTCTCTTAATGCTGGTAAAGGAGCCATTTCACTCTTGAGGGACTTTATTTAGGTAATGAGTAGTAATAGCACTAGACTTGGAGTTCCCTTGACCATGACACTGATCAGCACTGTGACCTTGGACAAATAACTCATCTCTTGAGCTTTGTTTCTTCATCTGTAAGATGGGGATATCCACTGCACAGGGTTTTCTGTGACAGTGATAGGTGCTGGGCCTGGCATGCAGTAGGCATGTGGTCCACCTGAGTTCTGTCCCTTCCTTTGTTGGGCAGCATCCTGGCTGTGGCTACGTCTAGTCGCATTATATTCATTTTGCAAATTGCTTGAACGGTGAGACTGAGGTGAGAGGAGTTGGAGATGGTCTGCTGAATTTTTGCCATTGTGGTCCTTTTGAGATGGTGATGGTGCACCTTCATTTCCTGGTCTGTGCTGTGTACCTTGCTTCACAATATGCAGCGAGGTGACAGGAAGTACATATGGCACTGGGAAGCTGAGAGTAAATCTGATCATTGGAGGCTCGTTACCTGTGATTGCAGCACAGGAAGGAGATGTGGCTGAGTAAATGGAGCTTGATGTGCTATTGAAAAAACTCAGCGACTCTTAACGAAAAAGGGAAAAGGTTGGGGTGGGGGGGGGAAGAAAGCTGAACATTCCACGGCTACATTCCTGTGGTGTACTTCAACACCAGACGATGATTCTGTTTATTTTGCGTCAACGTTTTACACTTGGGCCATCGTGTGTGTGTGTGTGTGTGTGTGTGTGTGTGTGTGTGTGTGTGTGTGATGGTATAGTAGTTATGAAAAAGCTTGATATGTTATTGGTGTTTCTGGTCTGAGCCTGTCTCGGGTAGTCTGCTGGTATGCTAGTCCTCGGTTGTGGGTCTGGACAGTGGGAGAAAGGAAGCAATTATCCAGCTAATGTGAAGGAGGAGAGAAGACAGGCAGCCTGCCCCCTCTCATCAATTACTCCAAATTGGTGTTTATAGGGAATTAAATTCCCTCTCTCTTTCCTTTGTCTGTTAGAACCATCATCAGAGGTCTTAAGTGCAAGCCTGAGAGTATTTCTTGCTTCTTCTCTAAGTCAGGCTAGGGATCCAGCTATCAGACCAGGGATCCAGCTGTTACACATCTACCTTTGGGGTCTCCTTCATGCTTCCAGACCAGGATTGGTCTTGGTTTGATTAGATGAGCTAAACCATAAGAAATATTCTAATGTAAAAAATAGGCTTGCCCCAATTTGCTGACTTGTGTTTGCAGTGCAGGATTTCAAAGTGAAGTTAAATATAAATGAAGTCATTATAAGTGAAAACACCTTAAAAACAAAGTGCTCTACAAGTGTAAGACATTAATAAATGTAAACTCAATGACATTATTTCTCATTCACATTAAAGAAATAATATTTGAAGTCTTCCAGGCACACACAAATTATGGTAATGCTTAAATTTCTCTTTGGTGAAGCTTTCTGGGACAGATAAACATGCCACAGGGTGAGCTTATGTCTTTAAATGTCAAAAGTGGATTTTATTTGGCTTCTTCCTGTTTTTTTTTTTTAATCTTCTTTATTTTCAAGTGTTGGGAAAGATGGGAAAACTGGAAGACTTGACAACAGAGAGTGGCAATAAACTGTAGGACCAATGGGAAAAGAGAAGAAATTATATTAAATGTATTCAAAGCAGGAGGCGAGAGAAGAAACTCTTATGAGAAATTGACACTGATAATTTAAATTTTCTCTTTCAGAAGTGACAGACTCAGGAATAGAAAAGTGGGGTTGTAACTTTTTTTTTTTAATTGAAGTTAACACCTAACATTGTCCTTTCTTTACTTAGCGAGACATAAAGTAGAAACAGATTTCTATAATTCTCTAGTCTCCGATACCTGCCACCCCATTCGTGTGACATTGGCACAGTTGGCTCATCTTTAAAAGACTCAGTGATGTCTTGGAAACTTGATGCCTTTTTATTTTTTTCATCCTGCAGGCCATGAGAAAGTTGATTCCTTTTTAACTTTCTGATACATCAGTTTTACAAAACAGAAAAGTGAAAGGGCACTCCAAAGTGTGACACAGAAATATCCAGTCTGCAGAGCAGACAGAACCAGCCTGTGCTGGCCGAGAGCACTGCTGGCGGTATGTTCCACTTAAGAACCCAAAGCGAGAGCTGAGGGTGCAGCTCATTGGTAGTACACTTGCTCAACATAGATGAGGCCCTTGTTTCATGCCCAGCACCACAAAAAATAAGAAGGAACTAAAGTGAGAGCCATGCATGGTAGCTCTTGACTGTAAACCCATCCATCTACTTAGAAGGTAGAGATAGGAGGATCATGGTCCAAGATTGGCCTGGGCAAAAACACAAGATCCTATCTGATAAAATAACTAAAGCAAAAAGGGCTGGAGGCATGGCTCAAGTGGTAGAGTGCTTGCTTAGCAAGTGCAAGGCCCTGAGTTCAAACTCCAGTACTGCCAAAACAAATAGAACAACAAAAACCTTCAGAGTGAAAGGATGAGGTAAGAAGTATAGAGAACACCTTCAAGGGAATGTCACAGAGGCCAGTTACTGTTAAAAAGCTTGGAAGTGCACAGGTGTGTGGGCTCAGGGCCGAGCATCATGGTCTTTGTGGAGATGGAGCTGTCCCTTGCTTCTACAGGGTCTGAGTCCTGTTCAGGACTTGCTGCATCTCCCCACTCCTCCCCATCTTCTTTAGAGTAGAGCAGGATGTGTTTATCCTTCATGGAGCTGAGGAAAAGGCAAGAAGCTTAGGAAGAGACCAATAATTAGGCTTTTTTAGAAAGCGTGAGACACGTTGGCAGCATGGCCTTCCAAGACAGTGGGTCTTTGTTTGCACCCCAGAACACTAGCTATCATGGTGTCTGGGTGTTCCAGGGTTCTGTAGCTGTGTTCTGTAGTCCTGGCCTGCCTGTGCCAAGCAGGACTCTAATTGGATTGCTGGTGCACACACAGTTTCTTCATCACCTGTGCCCACATTGCTTTGTTTTTGTTACTGCAGTGTTGTGAATGGACCAACCCTTTCTTTTGTTGGTTTCCTCCATTTTTCTTGAGAGCAGCGGTTGGCACAGATGCTGGCCACAATGCATGCTGGCCATTGGGGGATATCCATCACAGGAAGATCTGCCTTCCCTTAGCTCCTCACTCTTGGCTTTTGGCTCTGCTGCCTCCCAACTGCCAGTGCATTTGATTCCTTGCCTTTGTCCAAGGGCCAGGACAGGGCACCACCTCCTTGGCTCTGTGGTTCCATTTGGAAGCCAAAGTCACTCCTCCCACAAGGAACTGTGGGTTTCTTGGGTATGCCATTAGTGTGGTGGGAAGATGAGAACAGGGATTGTAAGTGCTCGTTGTGTGGTGGCATGGCAGGGGTGCATGTGCTATGCCATTGTTCCTGTCTGTAAGGGAACTGTAGAAACAAGTGTCTGGAATTAGATGCAGTGCTCCAGGACCCCCTTTCCTTTCTCTGCTTAGACTTTCTGGACAGAAGCTGCTTTTCGCTTGATTAACTGTCACAAACTCTCTGGAGTTTTGCATTTTGGAAACCACATTGCCAAAGCAGAGTCATTATATCTGTTATAAAAGCCCCCAAATAAATTCCTTTTAGTGTAAATGGAGAATAAAGAATAGAAGAGTTTAATCTGTCTTCTTGCCTATTAGTGAAATAACTAGTGGGTGACCTGGTTCATCTACATATTAAATGGCCTAGACCTATCTGTACTTTTTTTTTTTTCTTTTTAACTTGTTGCCTTGGAAACAATGCCCCAGCTCAGAAACTGCACAAGGCCTGAAGCAAATCTGCAATCTGTTTTCTTCACACTGCAAAGGCAGTGAATTGAGAAAGGTTGGATTTTCCCAAAATGTCTTCAGGGGTTCATAGAAGAGACAGAGGCAGGGAAAAGTAAGAGAGCTGTATTCTTATTGCTAACATTTTCAAAACACTACTTTTAAATTAGTTGAAAGTGGTTTTACTTAGCCTTAAAAAGAAGATAATAGTCTAGTCTCATCACTTCAGACGGTTTTATGTAAAGTAGAACTTTGCAGATGCATTTGGCAATGCTGGCATGAGAAGAATCAGCTATCAGTTGACACCAAACTCCAAACCTAGTGTTAGGGGGATCTCGACTCTGTCACTGCTTTGTTTAATAATAGCACTGGTTTTTTCAGATGGTTTCCAGGTGTCTTATTTTTCTCAGGCCACCTTTTCAGGAGACTTAAGAAGCAAGACTTTAAGATAGGAGTTAGCAGGCAGAAAGCAACATTGGCCCACCTTCTACCCTAAATATGTAGCCTCCATCTCCTGGTGATCCTAGCAGTCTTCTACAACACCTCATTTTACAGACAAGGAGAGAGTGGCACTGAGAGAGGTGACATAAATCACCTAAGGTGCATACCTTCTTGGGACAGAATGTGGACTAGAAATCAGGTTTCCTGACTCCAAATCTAGTGCCCTTTCTGTATCAGTCCTGATTCAACAAATCACTTACTCTGAGTTCTGCCAGAGGTAAAGTTGAGTGAGGGTTGTGGGAAAAGAATGTTCTTCTCTTGAAGCCAAACACCTGTCAATTGGCTTGGAAAACTGTGGAAGGAGGAGACAATGGTAGCTTCAAATTTTAAATCTCTTCTTGCTGGTACATGTTGGTAATAGAAGGAATTAGACTGAGTCTGGATCCTTGGGTGCTCTGAGGATAAATTGTCAAAAATGTGCCTTCCCATTCAAGGCACAAATTCAGTCCTCTTGTGACTCTGTCTTTTCTGAAGTTCCCTTTACCATGGATTACAATGGAGATAGACCTTCAGCATGAGGAAATAAAATGACTTGGAGACTTTTTTTTTTTCCCCTTCAAAACTTAGATAGGGACAAGTTGGCCCGAGGCCATTACAGAATCTTTGAAAAAAGACCTTTTAGCAAGGAAATAGCTTTTTAAAATACAGTACAGGCTTTTGGTCATGGCTTCGAGCTGGAAAGTCTTCATGGAATAGTAGGAACTGTGTGTAGTGTCTTTTCAAGTACTTTCGTGTAGTCATTCTTCCTTTGTAAATGTGTTTTCTTACCTCCTGGCTCAAGCACTGACAGTATGCATTTATTTGTTCATTGATTCAGCAGTTACTGAGCTTCCCCTAAGTGTTACATACTATGAGTTGCTTGGGAAGTAGAGATGAGAATTAAACACAATCTCTGGTCTCAGTTGTACTTAGGCATATATTTTATTCAGCAGCTGAACACTTCTAAATAAAAAGAGATGGACATTTGGACTGCTTGCATGAGTGACTGAATAGCTTTTTCATAAGATGTCACATAGTAAGAATAGTTCAGGCAGTCTCTATAAGGTCTTAAAACAAGCTCTGAGGCCAGGCATGGTAGCTCATACACTGTAATCCCAGCTGTTGGGAGGATGGGGGCATTGAAATTCAAGGCCATTCCTGGCAAAAAGTTAGTGAGACCCCATCTCAAATAACAAGCTGGATGTAGTGGTGCATGTTTGTAACCACAGCTATACAGAAGGCGTAGATAGGAGGATTGCAATCCAAGGACCACCCAGGGCAAAAGCAAGACCCTATCAAAAAAAAAATTAAAGCAAAAAAGTGCTGGGGCCATGACTCAAGTGGTAGAGTGCCTGCCTTTCAACTGTGAGGTTCTGAGTTCAAACCCTGTACTGCCCCAAAATAACAAAAACCATAATGAAAACAAGCTCTGGTCCAGAGGTATAGTAGGGAACCTGTGGACTTCAGCGTAGGGGGCTATTTGAGATTGGACAGTGGGAGGAAGAGTTGGGGCAAGTATAGCAGAGTCCTGGAGTGTGGGTATGTGGCTGCAATGGGGGCCAGGTGGAAGAGGGGGTGAAGCACTGAAAAGTAGCAGTAGCAGGTGCATGATCCCTGCCTCCCTTGGGGCCAGACTTTACACACCCACTTATTCCTTCTCAGTATCCTGTGATGTGTTCCCAAGTCACTGATGAAGAAACCTATCTGGACAGGTCACAGTGCAAAGTTATGAGTTGGGATTTCATCCGGGGTCTTTCTGCTGCCCCAGTCCACCAGCTTGTGACTTCACATACCAGGTTGAAAACTGGTCAGGACAAGAAGGCTAATTTTCTTTTCCTTTCAACCATGAAAATGTGATCTCTGTTTTGCCTGTTAGAGATTCTTCATTTAAGGATGGCGTTGGGTAAGTGGGTGTTAAGGGGAGAGAAAATGAAGAACATTTACACTGGAGTGTCAAGAATGAGTGAAAAACTAGGACTACACTGGTAAGATGAGGTAGAAAATATAAGAATCTCATGCATAGACTTGACTTAAAACCTATTGTACCTGGGTTTTTACAGTTGACAAATTAAATTTAGATTGTAGGGCAGGGTAGGAGGTGAGTGATTTCTGAATGAATACAGTATTCTGGGGTTTTGAATTTGAATTTTAATTTTGTGGCTCACATGTGGTTCTATCACTATCCCTAACCATAACCAGTTCTACCACCGAGCTGCTCCTAACATCCCATTGTCTTAGTGGAAGTAGATCTGGTAGACATGCCTTTCCTCTCTCCTTTCTGTGTAGTACCAAGGAGAATGTTTTGTTTTTGCTTCATGGAGGGAATTCATGACTAATGGTAGCTATTTTACATCTTTGTGGGTCCCATGATACCATGTGCACTTTTCTTCATCCCAGTGACTCTGGAAGTCAACATGATCCCTGCCTTCAGGATCCTGCAGCTTAAAAAGGGGAGCACATGATTGCAGTATAGTGGAATTAGTACGGGTGTGGGGGGGGAGGGGTTTGATGCACATCAAAGAAGAACATTGTGTGAATATGTCTCAGAACCAGTGATGTGGAAAATGAGTTAGTGGAAAGATATTTCATACTTTATTTTATAAGCTGATTGAGGAACTCCTGAAAAAAATTGTTTTGTAGAGTTGTTTGCTCCTGAAACTTGATGTTGAGGTCACGGTTGGCCATGGGACCATGTTCAGATCTGTGGCAAGCCATTCTGTGGAGAATGTCTTCTTATACTGACGACCAGGATGGAAAGCTAATCTTTTCGTATGCTGTTAGATCTCACTTCCTTTACCAGTGCACATATCATGAGCACTGATTTTCTTTGCAGTTTTGTATGAATCTAGTCCTAGACAGCAATTTGAACCTGATTATTATTGGTTAGGGCTAGACATTTTGGTCAGCACCTGAGTTGTTTTCTTCTGGGCCCCCACATGACCACAGCTTCTCATCAGTCTTGTGAAAAATAGTATAATTTGATTTCATGCATTGGGTCTCTTAGACAAAAAACACATTTAGAGGCTAGTTACTGGTTCCAGATTACTTTGAAATATTTGTAGTTTTTTTTTTAAGGCAGAAAGTTGAGCTGTTGACAAAGGAAACAGTTGCCTTTTTCCTTCTAATGTGCAGCAAAATATGTCCTAATGGTGCAGTTACAGAATATTAAGTTGTTAATGCAACAAATAAAAAGTTAATCCATTTTGGACTTTATTGTACTGTGTTGTTCTTGTTTGTGGAGTGATGTAATTGTAACTGAGTAATTAATGCCCTCTAGAGGGATTAGCAGTGAAGAATGAGATAAAAGAAGGAGAAAGAACAGAGTTGCCTAGAAGACAGGAGTTTAGAAAGTGCTGAAGCACAGAACTTCCTGATGATGATTTTCAGCTTTCCTGACTGTACTTACACCCTTTCATATCTCCCAGTGCTGATCAACTGGGCTATAACAGGTAACTTTGTATTGGAAATGATTGCTTTCCAAGATGGACCAGCCTTTTCTCAAGAATTTGGTTGTCAACCAAGCCACCAGCCCTTGCTATATGCCCTGAAAGGATTTCTCACTTTCATAATTTCCATGTTTTTGTTATCTATTATTGAAAGATCTTTTGGTCATTGTTTATACTAGAAAATGAAAGCCAGAGAAATAGGAGACCTCTGTCAGCGAGTTCTTGTTTTTGTGTCAGAGCTTGGTGGGTCTCTCACTACCAACAAATTGTTTTGGTGCATTTTTCTTGCCATCTTTATTGGTTCTGGGGTTTCTAATGGTCAGCCTGTGCTTCCAGATTGAAGTCATTAACTTTGACCAAAACAGGAGAGATTTGAGAAGAGGCAGTGTACAGAAGAAAGTTAGAACTACCAAGAACCTTTTGTTTTCCACAGAAATCAGAGATGGAAAAAGCTCCAGGCATTAGAGTATGGCAGTAATTCTAATCTTTGTAGCCCCTGCCCAGGAAGCAGAAGGGAAGGAACCTTCTCCTCTACCTGCTGCCACCTGGCTGGCATCATAACTATTCTTAGGTGGCAGGTTCCTCATTCGGAATTTAAAAAAAAAGTAGGCTAAATTGTTAAAAATTCTGTGGTTTGGTTTTAAAATCAAAGAGCTATTAATGAATTAGTTAGAGTTTCTGGTGTCCTTGCATTCCTTGTCCTCCATGTGTCTCGTGTTGGCCTTGTTCTGTGGGCCACTCAGCTCCCTGGCCTCACTCCATGTTATTTTCTCCAGGTTGAGTTGTTCCACTGTCCCAGCTCTCCGAGGAAGGTGGAGTGAAGCAAGTATAAATGGGGCCTCCAGCCTACCCGAGAAGCCTGAACGCAGGGTAATTTCACCCTGATAACTTCTCCCCTGTTTGTAGGAGACTTAGGAGGTCAGCTGGACAGCTGGTCAGCTGATTCTTCTGGAATTAGGCAGTCTGGGTCAGATGACATTGCCATGAGCTGCTTCATCGGGGCCAGATGGACTTGACTTACACAGCTTGCATCATCACTCCCACTTTCACCAGCCTGTTAACAGTGGGTGGTCACAACTAAAATAGCTTCTCTGAAACGTGAGCACGTGAAGTCTTCATAGAAACACGTGTATGTTTATAACTGGCGAGCAAGAGCTTATTTTTCTTAAAGAGAGTAATAGAAATTTTGGTTTCAGCTGACATGATTTCTCTGGACAAACAGGTATGAAAAGATTTTCCTGGATGAATTACTAATGAAGAGAATGCTATTGTGTACTGTTGAGATGTCACTAAGCAGGTATTATCCTAGACACTCATCACGTATATGCATGTGTTCATTCTTTTAAAGGCTGATTGAAACAAACGTCTCTTTGGGTTAGGGTCTCTAAAACTCTTTACTTGGCATCTAATACAAACAAACTTGCAAAAAATTTCAGATACTTTACTATTCCAGGAATGGGGGAGGGGAATAAAGGAAAATGATGTAGGGGGTGAATTCAACTATGATATATGGTAAGAACTTTTATAAATGTCACAATGGACCCCCAGTACAACAATAATAAATAAATAAATACGGATAACTTTTCACATAAAATTATACTGGGACCAAATTATTTGCTGTTTTTTTCTTCAAATGCCTGCCCTTCATATTATGTATGATGCTCTAACTTGAATAAACTTAGGATGGCTTTATGTCATCCTGATGTGGCCTAGGAGAGCTAGAATTGGAGAAACCCTAGAAGCGCAAACCAGGTAGTAGGGATCCATAGCTATCTGTGACAGGTCATTGCTGAAGTACATTCTTGTAATGCAATTTCCTTGTTGGCTTTGTTATCAGGACAGTTTTCCTGGGAAAACTAATAACAGCGTTATTTCAACATGGTTAAAAATAAACTGAATAGAAAATGGAGCCCTGGGCTTTGGTTAAACATTCACTTACTCAGCATTCTTTCTCTTGGGTTCTCTAAAAACACAAGCCTAAGTCCTTTCTGTACACTTGCATGGGTAGGTGTTAACCCTCTCTGTTTATGCGGTGGCTTCAGACATGTGTCTTGCTCTTGGTCAGTGTGGGAAATGCTGCCCTGGGGTCCATGTTTGTGGAGTTTCTAGGGTTCTGAAGCAGGAAAAGGAGCATCTTTTTTTTTTTTTTTTTTTCTAAGAGGAGCATCTTGAGGATGCTGAGAATCCCAAGGTGGAGCTGGGGAGCATCATGGCCAGCTTGGGCTTCCTGGGAATAGAGGAGGGTTGTGATGCACTTGACAGGCTCTTTCAGGGGACCCATGGGAAGCAGATGCTCTGTTTCAGCAACTTTGTGTAGAGGAGAGGTGCACCCCCACCCAGTACATGTCTCATCTTTCCTAGGCATTAGTAACTCCTTTGGGGATATTTACTTAGGTGTTAAGAACACAGGCCAACATAGTCAGTGTTGTGGAAGTCCACAGGTGAAAAACAGGCATTGTTACCCTCAGAAGCCTTCATTGGTGTGTAGACCAGGAGTGTTTCAGAGGAAAGAAGGAAACTGACATGGTTTTTGGGTGGGAGAGGAGTGCTTGCTTTGAATCTGAAAGAAAAGGCTGGGGCTATCCATGGGAGAGAGGAGTACTACAGACAATTTGCAGTACTTCCCCTGGAAGGGAAAACTTGGGAAGAATGTTTTGGTGTGGGTGGTTGTAGTCCTTGTATTTATTTCTTTGGATGTGGTGTGTCACAGTGCTTATTTGATTGCTGTAGCTCACCAGTCTTCTCCAGTCCACATTAGTCTATAGTGAATTTTTAAAATCTCAAATTCAGCGGGTTGTGGACTTTCTAAGTAAAAGGGAACTCTTCCCAGCTTTCAAAAAATGGAAAGGGAATGTGACTGTCCCCAAAGCCCAGCATGGGATCTGGCAAATAATAAATACTGGTTGAAAGAAGGACAGTGGTTCAGGGGTAGTTTTTTTTTTTTGGAGAAGAGCTAATGAGTGATGAACAGAGGATCATTTTCTCTCACGTAAGAGTAAGTATTTGGAGGTACATGAATGAACTCTCTCACAAGCGTGTTGGCTCTGCCAAGGTAAAGGTGATGCGGTTTCCAGCTCATGTTGCAAGTTCATGTCTCAAGGGGAGGTTCTGTGAGACTTGGGGCTGCCTCCTGACCACATAGCTTTGCATAATTGATTAACTCTGCATAAATGTTTGCATTCCTTTCCTAAAATAAATTTCACTTTCTAATTAACTCACCAGAATTAATAAGTTTCAAAATACAGGATGTGTGTTGAATCTTGTGATCTGCTCTGATGCAGCCAGCTCCCTGAAAAAGGGTAATTAATGGTCCTGAATCTCTGAAGATATCCTTAGTTCCTGAACTGGTAAACGGGCCTCTAAAAGTATTTAATACTTACTGTGTCTCCCATGTGCCAAGCCCTGCTGAGGATGTCACCCAGTGACCCGCCTTGATCATCTCTTTTATATCGTAGACATCCTAAGAGTTAGCACTGTAAGTGTCTCCATTTCCACAGTGAAGTCACAAAGTTGGTCCAGCCAGCACACAGCAGAACCTGATCTGAGCTGCCAGAGTCGAGGTCCAGAGCCAGTGTTCCTGTGGGCCAGGCCACTTGCCCCTCTTTTCTCTCTCATGGGCATTCCAGTTATCTTTGTCCTGTCTTCTGTCTGTTTATTGGGAACTCTCTGAGTGAATGGGATAAGCTGCATAAGTAGGTCCAAGACAGATCCCAAGTAAATAGACCCCGATATGTCACACAGGTTATCACTAGCATCATGGCAGGTCATGGTCCTACCATCCCAAATTGGATGTCAGTTTGGGAGCAATTATGGGGAAAAGTATGCATTTTATCGTAGCAGAGACTGTTGGGCTGGGAGAAGCCCAGGGAGGGGGCTTGGAGTCTCAGGGAGGAAACAACTAAGGATTCTGGTTGGAAACTTGTAAGAGCAGTAAACATTTTATTTTATTTATTTATTTTTATATTATTGTTGTGGTGGGTGGGGGTACATTGTGGCATTTACAAAGTTCTTACAATATATCAAATATATCATACTTAATTCACCCCCTCTACCATTTTCCTTTGTCCCCTCCTTCCCCCATTTCTGAACTAGTTTTGATAGGTATCATTTTTCCATTTACAGTATTTACACCATATTCATCCTTCCCCACATCTTCCCCGCTCCTACTGGCACCAGTTCCCCCCGCCACCCTTAGTCAGGAGCTGTCCCAAAGGGCAGTAAACATTTTAAATCAGCACACCCATCACTTCTAGATGAGAGGTGCCTGGTACTTTCAAAGATTAAATATAACGTGTGAGCACTGGGCTTGAAAGTGGGGGTGCTTTTGCCTCTGTCTTCTGTATTACTAGAAATATGGAAAGGACACAGCTATGAGGAACTGTTTTGCAAAGTGAGTTTTAGATTTGGGTATTTATTTATTTATTTATTTATTTTTATAGTACTGGAGTTTAAACTCAGGGCCTTGTACTTGCTAAGCAAGTGCTCTACCACTTGAACCATGTCCCCAGCCTTTTTTTGCTATAGTTATTTTTCAGATAGAATCTCATAGGATTCAGTCCTCCTATCTATACCTCTCACATAGTTGGGATGACAGGTATATATGCCATGATGCTAGTTTTTTATCGAGATGGGGTCTTGCTAATTTTTCCCCCAGGCTGGCCTTAAGCCAGCTGTTCTTCTGATCCCAACTCTTGAGTGGTTGGGATTACAGGCATGAGCTATGGTATCTGGCTAGGTTTGTGTGTGTGTGTGTGTGTGTGTGTGTGTGTATGTGTGTGGTGCTGGGGATCATATCCAGCACATGCTAGTTAAGCCCTTTACCACTGAGCTATACCCCCAATCCCAGGTTTTTTGTTTTTAAGCAGAATATAGAACAATTAATTTTTACTTCCATGAATACTGGGTGAAGAAACTCAATTAAATGCAGTAAATAGTTTAAAAAATGATTTAAATGATAAAAATAATTAGTCATGACATTTTTTGATTCACAGGGTCTAGATTAGATGATCAACATCTTAGATAATCTAATTTGATTAGTGTACACTATGATATTATTTCCCCTCTTTTTAAAAAGGCAAAATTTGTGGATATTATAAACTTAATGTTTATAGTATTGCAGGTTAATTTTGAATTAATAGAAATATTGGAAGTTTTAATAACATTGGAAAAGTAGATCATGTGGATAAATTGAGAGAGAAACCAAAAATTAATCTATTTGATGTTTCTTTTTTATTTTCTTGTGGATTATGTGAATATCCAGAAGGCAATAAAATATTGTAGGACTCCAGAGGCAGAGAAAGGAAGTAAAATAAGCATTATTTTTTCTTTCAGGGCAGATGGATGGAATTTGATGGCATTGAATACTGTATTCAGAATATCATAGTTTCTGATGAAAGAGAAAAAGTTTCCAGAATACTGCACAATGTGTGATGTATTGATTAGCTAAGAGAAAACATACCTTTAAAAAAATCACAGATTTTTCTTGTTGTTAATCAAGATATAATAATGTTGGAGATATTATTCCTAGTTCTCTTTTCTGATCTGAGGAAAAGAAACTCTTGAATTAACCCCCATAGCTCTGGTGGCTAAAATCGCCTAGCAAGTGACACAGGTACCTACTTAACAGAAGGAGCTAAAAACAGGCAGAAAGACCTAGGGAAGAGCATCCCCTGGGCTTACACACAGCTCAGGTAAGGTGTGTGCAGAAGAGCTTGGATCTGAGGGGTTGGCATTTACAGTGTCTTGCTGATAGGATGGGCTCTGCCTTTATAAAGAAACTCCCTAGCTACTCAGGAGGCAGAGATCAGGAGGATTGTTCAAAGCCAGCCCTGGGCAAATAGTTCAACAAGACCCTATCTCAAAAAAATCCATCACAAAAAAAGGGCTGGCAGAGTGGCTCAAGGTGTAGGCCCTGAGTCAAACCCCAGTACCTCAGAATAAAACAAAATAAAAACAAACTCCCAGCTGGGCACCCAAGTCTCATGCCCATAAACCTAACTAATTGAGAGGCTGGTTTGAGGCCAGCCCAGGTAAATAGTTTGTGAGACCCCCATCTCCAAAATAACCAGAGGAAAAAAGACTGGAGGTGTGGGTCAAGCGGTAGAGCACCTGCTTTGCAAGCAGGAAGCCCTGAGTTCAAACCTGAGTCCTACAAAAAAAAAAAAGAAAGTTAGGAGCCATAATTGGAAACCAGGTCTGTGCTACTTAATTTAATTGTGACATGCTAGGACACTGCACTAGAGAGGGGAGAAATCTTGATGGGACACTCAGATGAACCACCATGCTTGTGCTAAAAATTATCAAGGCCTTGCTAGACTGAAATATTCATTGTAAGACCTGGTCCAAAAAATGCCTTCAGTTAAAGAGTTCTCTGGAAGAATGTTCAGATCTCTGAGGATAATTGTTCAAAATCCCCCAGGAATGAGTCTTACATTCGTTACATGAGTGTGAGAAAGGTAATTTGCTCTTGGAGCAGAGGGAAAAAAATGAGCCTTTAACTAAACTCTGATTCATAAGGAGAACCTGTCCATCATTAAATGTTGATAAGTTTAGGGGGGACAAAAAAGGAAGAAATACAGTTCAAATTCAATGAGTAGATGAAGTACGATGTGCTAGACCTTTAAAGCTTTGAGGGGTCGGCTATATTCATTAACAAGGGTTAACTTCAGGATTCAGAGTTTAAGAGACCTGGAAAGCTAAAAATCTTTCTTCTGTGCATCATTTCATTCAGTTCAATAAATACTTTCCCTGGCCAAAGGGAACCCTTAGCCTTACTCTTGACCTTTTAAAAATGACATTGTGGCCAGTTTTGTAAGTAGAGCTTATGCTTGAATCTCTAGACCATTGTCAACTTAAGAGGGTCTCACATGATGAAGAACTGATTTCTCCGGATCGTAAGGACAGTGTTAATGGCCCACTTCAGCCACCATAGCCAAATGTTCTTGAGGTACCTAAATGCTTTTGGGTTCCGTCCGGTGTAATTTTAAATGGCAGACACATATTTGGGGACAGTTTTTATTCATATTTTGCTTAAAAAATAAGCTAAAGCAGACCAAAATCCAGAACACTTTGTACTGCTGCTTCTTATTAACATTTTTTGGTTCTTGGTGAGTGAGTGATATGAGATCAGTACTTAACAGTTTGATAGATCTTATTCTCATAAATTGAAGTAATTTTAGATAGCAGTTTTCACACAGTTTCAAATGGTGGTTTAAATTCATTTGTAGTTATCTATGCTAGAGTTGAGTTAACTCTGATTTAATCAAAGTTGGTGTTTCATGACTTGGTGTTTTAAAATACATATAGAAGAGCTGTTTATGTGATATATTGCTTGTGTGTCATTCTCCCCATATCACCAGATCAAATTACAGAAGAAAAATAAAATCCTAAGGCTCTAATGCCTGTATACTCAATGTCTCCCAGAAGGACTTCTTCAGAAATTTCTAGAAATTGGTAATGTTGTTTGGGTTGGCAGCCATGGTCAAACTGTGAACAGAAGAAAAGAAAAATTTTCCAAACCAAAAGCAAATAGGGCAGCAACTGAGAAGTATGTTCTCTGACACCTTCTACCCCATATGAAAAAGAAGTAGCATTTTTCATGGGGAAGGATGTACGGGACTGGTTCAGCCGTTGATGAAAACAACATATGGTTAGTTTTATGAGGACTTAGAGACAGATGGTGGCCTATAGGCTAATTATGCAGTGGATGAGATTCTTCAAACAAATCACTGTGATTGTGACATGACTGTTTCTGAGGAGTAAGACATTCTGAACTGTTCATTGTCACACTCGGTAAACATGCTCCAGGTGAATGGGGGAAAAGGTGCCACCTGAGACAGTATATTTACAGCATCGTTTCATCTCCATATGGATGTTAGCAACTAAAAGAAAAAAGGAAGTTAAGAAGTTGAGAGTGGGAATACAATAAACGCTCAGCTTGGGGCTGGGGGGTGTAGCTCACTGGTAGAGCATTTGCCTAGCATGTGTGAGGCCCTGGGTTTGATCCCCAGCCCTGCAAACAAACAAAATAGAACAAAAACCCTCAGCTCTGCAAGTCTGTATTATTTTTGTTGTCAAGTGTCAACATTCTCTTTTTAATCACTTTGAAGGGGACCCTTTCTAGAGTCCCTCTGCTGTCTGGGAACAGATCATCCCAGACATAAGCAGGCTTTGGGTGAGCAGCCAGGTAGGCCACCCTCCCTCAGAGCTGTCACCCTGGCTTTCCTCTGCTTGAGCACTTGTGCCAGTGCATTTGTGGCTCAGGATTGTCCATCTCATCTCTTTAAAAATCATGTCCCCTTCTTGGCATTGCCTCTCCAGGACTTAACCTTTCTTCATCACACTTTTCAACCATCTGACATATTATATTGTCATTATCTTGCTTAAATGTTTATTATCTTAGCATAGCTTCCCCCAAAGGAAAACTTCATGAGGACAGGGGTCTTTTCTGTGTGTGACACTAATCAAGGTACAGTGCTGGCCGTGGCAGTACTTAGTAACTGCTGAAGTAAGGAAGGAATTCATCAGAACTCCAATCTTACCACAGTGCTACAACACAGGCTCTGTCCTTCTTAGTTGTAGACTGGCCATGTGTGCCTCTCCTGCTTGTATCTGGACTTACTATTGCCTTTGTTCTTGTTTTGAGGCAGGGTCTCCCTGTGTAGACCAGCCTGGCCTCAAACTCTCTAGTCTCCTGCCTCAACCTCCCTGGTGCTAGGATTGCAGGTCTGTACCACCACACCTACTGGGCTTATAGTTTTAAAGTCTACTGCAGTGTATTGTAACTGTCTTCTCACTCGTCCGTCTTGTCCTTGACAGTAGAAACTTTGGAGAGTTGCTGTTATGCCCACAGGCCTACTATTGACTGGTATTTGTTTATTGACTGTGGGAACTGAAGGAGTGGTCACTACCCTGCACCCTCACACAACAGCCTATGCGGTTGATGGTTTTATGCCCATTTTACAGATGGTCAACTGAGGGAAGCAGCCATAATTTGAAGGTTTGTCAGACTTCAAGACCCAGCTTCTGCTCCATCAGGAGTTCTTATCTTTCATACACAGTACTCCTTTTTCAGTGTCAAATTTCCCAAGCCTCACAAGCCACAGTACATGTAGTTCTTACTTACCTAATTGAGAACGTATATATAAAAATCTAAGTTTAATAGTGCTTTCAATTACTATTATTATTCATTTTACTAACATTATAAATTTGAATACTGGCCAACGTGGTATGTGGGAGACCTTCTATCTGGGACAGTGTTTGCCAGCCCCTTCCTGAGTGGCTGCAGACTTCCAGGTCAGCTGAGGTCTCCTCACTGCTCTTTATGTGATGCTCTGCCCCCTCCCTGGCTGCCCATCATTGTGTTTATCCGGGTAACTCCTGGCTAGCCCTTTTTCTACTTATATTTTGCTGCTCTGTAATACACCCCTGGTTTGAAAACAACCATCAAGCCTCCTAGAACTTGTTAGGATGAGGAAAATGGACAGGTGGGTTCTGAGTAAGCTGCAGAAGCTTATTCTGCATGGGTTTATGAAGTTATGTTTGGTTGCAGGTCCTGAGAAGGCAGGTTCTGTGCCTTCTTGGGGGTACCTGTGCAGAGTGAGCCAGCACCCAGTTTGGCTCAGTGCTAGAGGAGGAGGTGTGTGGACATGACAGGGCACAGGTAGCACTAGACACTCAAGTATAAGGTCAGCTTCTTTTTGCTGCTTCCTTGAGTCCTCTGCTTTGATTGTGCCCCTCTCTGCCTTAGCTCCCCAGGCTCCCAGCTGGTTTGGAAACTGCATTATATGTTTGCATGTGTGCATTTTCCTTTCTCCCCTCCACCCTGCTAATGACTGAAATTTGCAGTCAGTATTTAAATATACACCTTATTGGCAAGGCAATTTCAGGTACAAATAAGATGCTATAGTGATTGTTATAGCCTTTCTGCTATAGGGAAAGGTTTATGTCTTCCTTTTTTTTTTTTTTTTTGTCTTACTATTTTTCAGCACAAATCATAACCTTTAAAATTGCTGTTAATACAAGAGTCTGTAGTCTGCTGCCCAGGGTGTACCAAGTCCTACCTCGTGTATCTTCAAGCCCATTCTCTGTATTTGGTTAAAAAGCCACCACAGAAATGTGAGATACTTATTTTTTTAATCTATCAATGCATCAGTCCATCCATCCATCTGCCCATGTCTTTAAGCAAAACTTATGTAATATATATATTTTTATATATATACTTGCCTCCTCCATCTGTGGGTTCTGTATTTGCAGACTAAAACAACAGTGGATCAAAAGTATCAGAAAAAGAATTGTATCTGTATGGAACAAGCACAGACTTTTTTCCTTGCTACTATTCCCTAAGCAATACACTATAGCTTCTGTTTATGTAACATTTACACTATATTAGGTATTACAAGTAATCTAGAAGTGATGTAAGTATATGGGAGTGTGCATAGGATGTATGCGAATACTACACTATTTTGCATTAGAGACTTGGACATCTGCCGATGTTGATAGCCATGGGAGTCCTGGACCCAGTCCCCAGTGAATAACGGGGGATGCCTGTGTATAAATGCATCTTTCATATATGGGGAGAGATACGGTTATATATCTGTGGATATATGTGGTTTAAGAACTCATAACAGGACTGGTGGTGTAGCTCAGTTGTAGGGAACATGCCTAGCACGTGTGCGCGTGCACACACACACACATCATAATATAATACAGGAGATACAAGAATAAGATGGAGTCACAATGCCTAATAATAGGTACTTATTAAGTGTTTGCTATTAATATTAAGGTGTTAGAAAATTTTAATCTTGTTTATAAGTAAATTAGGCAAATTCATGAAGATTAAGGGGTAAGTAGAATGCTTTACCCTGGTGGGCAATTGAACTAGCTGAAAGTGAGTTGCACATGTTCTTGGAGCATCCTGATAACCAATGCAAAAAGGGAGGCATGGGTAGCCTCATGTTACAGAATACATGATCCTACTAAGAGGAGTTATAGGGCCTTATGAAATGGATACTATACCATAAAATGAGAAGCACCTCTAGCAAAATCCCCATGGTAAATGTAATAAGGAAGTCTGTGGCAGAGTCCTCAGTATTGTACAGTGGGACAAGGAACCACGCATCTCAACATGACCCGTCTACCAGAGGCAAAGAGGTTTGGAAGGTGTGTTGGTATTACAGATGCATAGCAGAAATAACTGCTCCCAAATCTTCAAGTCTCTGCAAACACAGCAGGCAAACTATACTGGGACTGGAGCAGATGATGGGGATAGGAGAAAAGGTATAGGCCAGAAATACAAGCTCTAATTAAGACGGTCTTTATTTCTTCTTTTCATAGTTGCCTCTGCATTTTTTAAGTGTCTGCCACTCAGTGCTCTTGGCTTTGGATTATCCAGCTATTTTATCTTGTCATGGTAATCGTGGATAATTCTTTGTCTTTCTATAGTTCTCAATTTTTGGTGGCCCTAGCATATTGTCTTTGATTTGTATACTTGGGCTTACTTTTTTGGGAAAGTCAGTTGGGTTGCAAGATATCCATATCCTGGAATTTTACTTTATTGTCATTGCTAGGGCTCTGGTATTTTAAATTTTCACTAAGTGGGAAATTCAGTTGTGAATAGGAGTTGCAATTTGGAAATGTGTCAACTTACGAAACTCATAGGCAGTGCCCCACCTCTCAGTCTGGCTTTTCAGCTTACTTGCGTCCTTCCTTCCTTCCTTCCTTTCTCTCTTCTTTCTTTCCTCCCCCTCCTTTTCTCCCTCCCTCCCTCCCTCCCTCCCTCCTTCCTTTCTTCCCTTCCTTCCTCCCTCCCCTCCTTCCCTTCTTTCCTTCCTTCCTTCCTGCACTGGGCTTCATGCTTGCTAGGCAGGTGCTCTACCATTTGAGTCACACCTCCAAGCCACCAGATAAGGTGTTTGACCCGCATGTTAGATGTTGACCTTTTCACATGCTGCCACAGACCCGGCACGCACCTTTGTCTTCTTATTGGGAGTTTCTACTTGTGATCTTGCAATCTTTCAGATCACATTTTCCAATCCTCTTGTTACTTCCTTTTCACTGTTTCTAGGATGAAAAGACATAAAGTGAGATGTGATTTGATATCTGATTCAAAAATCAACATTTCCATGGATTCAAAATTCAAAAAGGTGAAAAAAATCACACTGGTTTGTTTCCCTAAAAAATGAGCTCAGTCTTTTAGCTGAGCAAGTTTGGCTGTCTGCCCCATGGTGTTCATTACTTTGGATGTTCCACTGTGCTCTGTGCCTCATCCTTCCATGGTCCTTGTCATATTGGTGAGATGACCTCTTTACCACACTCGGCTATAGCTCTGTAAAGGCAGGAGCTCCAGTGACTGGCGGATTGTGTCGGATGTGTTGTGAACACTCAGTATATGTTTGTAGATCAATGGAATGACCACAAACTTAAAGAATACCTCTATGGTTCCAGTGAGTCATTGGATTGGACCTGATACCATCTCAAATAAACATGTCTCAAACCAAATCCAAGTTTAATACACTTTCTTCCCTGCCTTGTAGAAGTAGGAAGCCCACGCTGAGTTTCTGAGATAAAAACTTTTAGAGTCATCTTTGCACCTCTTTTACTCATTAGGTTTCTCTTGTATTGTCCTTTTTCCATTCTTAGTGCCTTTATTCTGCTGTGCCCTTTTGGTTGCTTTACAACTGTGGCCTTTGAGCTCACTTGCTGACTCAATCTCCCCCAGCCACCCTGTGCTCCTCTGCAGCCAGTCTGAGCTCTTTCAAGGTCCCTCCATTAGGGTTCTTGTGGACAATCAGAATGGCTTTCCCCAAGAAGTGATGTAGGCCATTGTGTTCCAGTGGACATTCTTGGTCCCCTCGTGTCCCTTAGGCCCATAGTCTTTGCAACTAGTTTTCTAAGCATAAAAAGAGCTAATCTCTCTATCGTGCTAGCCTGGTTAAGGAAATGGATATATAAAAGCAGATTGCAGCTCCCTGACTTCAATGAGAATAGAGCTGTTTCTATTTCCATTTCATGGCCTGGGATTCTTGGTGTGGGAACAACCAGTACACATTCTCTCCCCGAAACCAGGCCTGCATGGGAAGCCAAATCACAATCAAATGCTTAGTTGGCCCATATGGAATGAAAACAAAAAGCAATTCAGTGTCAGATGGCATCAGGTTAAGTCCGTGGCATCCACTTCACAGTCAGGAGGCCTGCCAGTGGGGTACAAAGTGAATTGACTTCAGCTGCCTGTGCCCTTTGACACCGTGGAGCTGACTTTGCCTGTAGGGCCTGGAGCCTCCCTGGACTGAGGTGGCCCACGGCCCTTTCTTCATGCATGTTACTTTCTCCTCCCATGTCTGCTTTTCTCCACTTTCCAGTCTGACCACACCCCCCCTTCTAATGACCTTCTTGACCCTAGCTAGCATTAGTACTTTTAAGTTTATAGGTCTTGGAGCTGTTTCTCTAGGTTGACTTTGCACAGCTGTTTTTTTTTTTTGTATCCCCTGCCCCATCTCCTTTCCTCAAAAGCCCGGATTCGTGTGGGTAGCAGTCTATTCCTTGTAAGTCAGCCTCCTTTTCTGCTCTTCCTGTATACACAAGGGGCCTGGTCGGTAGCCCCAGCCTAAATCTGCTGGAGTTTTCCCAGTTCTGGAAACCCAGGTTGACTATCTCTAAGACTGCCGTAAGGGCCAAAGAAAGTGAGTCATCTTATGTATCATGTTATGTGTCAGTTCAGGGTGCTGCATGGATGGCTCGACTTCTTTTTTAAGCAGTACACTTCACATACATTTCCATTCCCTGCTCTTTGAAGAGGTGCTACAGTCTGGACATCCCTAATTGGAATATTGGAAATCTGAGATGCTCTGAACTTTCAGATTAGGGATGCTCCATCAGTAAAGTCTATGAAAATATTCCAAAATCCAAAAAAAGTAAAACCAAAACACTTCTGGTCCCAAGCATTTCAGATAAGATACTGAACCCTACTGAAGGAAGTAAAGATGTATGTAAGGCAGACACCTCTGCTGTGATCACATCTTAGTTATTTTGTGTTGCTTGGAATAAGTTGGCTACACTCTCTGAATCACTGGAAAAATGATGGCTGCCTCATGAGGTTTCTACATGATTCCATAAAACAATGTGTCAAAATGTGGGGAGCGGATTAAAGCCTATGAGAACTGGACACAAGCAAGGCAAGGTGCAGTTAATTGCTTTTACCTATAGGCCGAGCTAGGCACAGTCCTCGGCCAGGAAACAGGGAAAGGCAGAACAGCTGCATCTCCTAAATTGTGTTCAGAGAAGCAGGAAAGCAGGTATCTCCTGTTACAAAGTCACACCTCTGCCCTTGGTGCCACCCTGTTTGCTGCTATAAAAGACCCCTGAAAGAGGAAGAGAGGCTTTTGGATTTTTTGCTCTGGGGGGCTTTTTGCCTTTGAATATTGGGAAGACACTTTTACTTTGGGCCTTTTGGTGTGGGAAGCTTTTGGAAGGGAAAAGAATTATTGAAGGGAAAATGCTAAAGAGGAGTTGATAGAAAGTCTGTACTGAGAACTTTAACATAGGCTTCAGAAAGCAAAGCTAGAAAGAACTTCATACATAGGCCTTAGGAAAGATAAAGATAAAGAAAAGCCAAAGAGAGAATGGGACAGGGCACCGTGCAAGTCTAAGGACCAAGACTTTAGGACTATGCATATGCAGGTGGTAGGCGTGGCTGTTTGCAAGTTTGTAGCACTGAAGCTTTGAGAGAGCTAAAGAGAGATGAGACAGTGCAAGGCTGGGGGCAAAAGACTTTAAGCGCAATTAAACTAACAGTAAACTAAGAGCAAACATGGGACAGTGCTAGCCTAAGGAAAGAGGTTTTAAGCAAGGTTTTAAAGAAAGCTTTAGAAGCAAGGTTTTAAAGAACTTCAAGGAGCAAGGCCTTAAAGAATCAATATAGAAAAAAAGCAATGAGGGTTGTGCGTCTCCAGCCAAGTGTACAACACACCTGACCCCAAATTTCTTTCTGTCTTTCTCTCCTGTATCATTTCTAAAATTTCCAGTCACTGCCCCCAACCCCCCACCGCCGGTGAAGCCTAGTTAGGTCCAGTAATAACCAAGGAGCGAGAGAAAGCTCACTCCTGCAGGGGAGGGAGTGCGAGAAACAGCGCCCCCTTCATCAAAGTTCTTTGTCAATGGGTAGATGTTCTTGCTTTCCTCATAGATCAACCACATTCAAACTTACTTTTGGTTAGTTCTACCCTAACAAAATAGTCATGTGTCACTGAACAGCGGGAATATGTTCTGAGAAATGTGACTTAGGCAATTGGATCTTTGTGTGCACATCAAAGTATTAGCCAAAGATGGCTACTGTGTCATCAGGCAATAGAATCTTACGGGACAACTATGTATATTTGGCTAATTGATCCAACATTGTTACATAAT
The DNA here is from genome assembly GCF_047511655.1 of Castor canadensis. Classification (NCBI taxonomy): domain Eukaryota; kingdom Metazoa; phylum Chordata; class Mammalia; order Rodentia; family Castoridae; genus Castor; species Castor canadensis. Next base: position 31,518,021 of record NC_133394.1, on the reverse strand, counting down.
GCATGATTTAGTTGATGTTGACTATCCACTGGGATAAGCTACCCCCTGTTGGCCTGGATGGAAAGAAGCCCTTTGAGGCCAAGGAGTGCCCTTCACACTTCTGCATCCTCACATGTTACAAGAAGCTCAGTGGGCTCTTGCTGTTGGAGAGACTCAAGAGGGAAAGACTTGTGCCAACTATAAATCATTTGTCCTTTGTCCTTTGCAAGAGTGGCCAAGGGAACCCCTGGAGGCAGCTTTGTTTCTGTGAGCTTAGGAGCCTGCACCCTCTTCAAGTCATGGCCCTGTTTTTTCTCCTGCACTTGGCCTGGCGTGCTGCAGTACAGCATGTTGTGTGTGCAACAATTGACTCCAGTGTTTAATTGCTCTGCTGGAGGCCAAGGCACGTTTGTTGGTCTGCAGGGACCATGCTGTGTCCGGTTTGAATCTGCTGTCATCCTGTGTTCTCTGCCACTCCCCAGGACCATGCACTCACCTGTCCTAGAAGCAGGCATCTCTGTTTGATTCAAGCTGTCTCTACTAGGCTGGTGGTGACAGCATCCCAGCCTCTCAGATAGGTGCGGCTGCATACGTGCCATCTGCCTGCCCCCCGGCATCGAGGCTGCCAGTGTGAAAGCCTCTTACATCCTTAAGCTTCAAGAGAAAACAAGCCTGCTGCTTGTGGTCCTTAGCACCAATTTGTCACCCACTTCACTGGGCTCTGGCCTGGCTTCTCCTCTGTATGGCATCTTTCTTCCCCAGGGCTGCTCCAGCTGGTCTCTGGCCTGACATTAGCATCACGTGCTCTGGCCTCAGCCTTTGGCATTCTTCTTAAGGTTGTGGCACACATCCTCCTGCCATCCTTTTCTGATGCAAAGGTCTGTTCATCAGTGGGTGTTTTTTCCTGTGAGCCTTGTTTAGGCTGAGTGCCTTTGCCCCACCAGATTTTTATCAAGCCAAGTCAGAGACAGGTTTCAGCCACTTTCAGAAAAATGCTGGGACTCAGCTTCATGTTTGGCACAATTGGCACGCAGGACACTTGTTCTCCAGTCTGTGAAATGTCCCTTGCCTCTCCTGACCCTAGACAGAGTAGAATTCTAAGCATGGATTATCAGGATTTGTAATCTCAGGAGTCAGAGGGAGGTAGGAACTCTTTTTTCACCATTTTCCCCAAACAGGCCTCCCTGCACTCTGCCTATTTCTTTCTCTTCTCACTGAAACAAAAGAACTTTTCCTGGTGTTTCCTTTTGGCTCCTGAATGACTCACTTGGCTTTTTCTCTCTGCTTGTATTAAATTGCTTTGTGATTTGTGCCTAGAGAGCCTTTAGTTTGTGGCTCACAGGCAAGGGAGGTGTCTTGTGACTGGATCACTTCACTTGCAGAAGTATGAGATTGTCTGTGTTGGGCACACAAGTCAGGCCTGGGCTCTTGGTCAGTGGACAAGGAGGAACACTGGGGCCACTGTATTATTGCTTGTGTCACTTTCACACAGCCCCTGGAGTCCCCTCAGCTGCTTGTGATAAGTGCTACAAAACACCGGGCAAATTTTCAGTATCTGTGAGAAGTGTGTGTAATTCCTACTTAAAAACACACTGAATTTAACTCAGTGATGGAACTAGATTATGTGGATGGTGTCACATATAACAGCCTCATTAATCACTACTCTTTTGACAGTTCAGTTTCAAGGGGATTCGGTGCATTTAAGAGATCCACACAGGAGAATTTCTCAATCAGTAAATAGAGAAATGGCAGAAGTTAAATGGTCTAAGGTGTATCTCTTTCCTCCTCGGTTTTTTAAACTGCCCACCAAATGGAATGCAAAGTTGCTTAAAAGTTCCTGTGTGAAAGATCAGGAGAGCTGATATACATGGAAGTACATCAGAAAAGAATCTGATAAGTGTGCTTTCAAGAATCGTACCAAAATTTCCAAGTTATATAAAGCCTATGAGTATATTTTAAAACTTAACTGACATGTGGGGATAGGATGTGCCTGTGATTTTAGTAAGAATATTAACAAGAAATTAATAAGAAATTTAACAAGGAGAGAAAAAAATTAATAAGAAATTTAACAAGGAGAAAAAAAGGAAAATGCCCTTTATCTACCGAGACACATAGTCCCCTTGTTCATCGCTGTCACAAAGGACATGTTGAGCCATATTGTACAGGGTACAAGGTTCATGAGAAGCCGGTTTGTAAGTGGCAGGTAGTAGGAAAGTGATTTATGTCCCATGAAAATCTATTCAGCCGTGTGGCACTTTTAGGGCATCTGACGCTTTTTAGGGCACTCTTGTCTTCACATTCAGGGCGAGGACAAAAGGCTTTGGAATGGCAATATCCTGTCTCGTTTTCCAGTGAGAGTGAAGAGCGTGATTGTCTAGAGTTTCTAAAAGAAAGTTTTTGTTATTTTTAGTGTTGTGACAGTAGAAACTAAAGTGGAACCTTCAAAACAGCCAATTTTAGCATCAGGGCCCAAGAACATGGTGTCAGTTAAATCAGATGCTTCATTTAAAAAAATGTGTGAGAGTTATTTACCCTCGTTTAAATTTGGGGACTATCGCTGAATGGCTAGTGAGCTGGTGAGGCTCAGCGTGGGAAACGAGGGAAAAGAACACCATGAGAGCAACTTAGAGCACCTCTGTTTACCCTCTAATTTTACTTCACGTTGAATTTTTTCACTAATCCAAATTAACTGGTAGAATTGTGCTTGTTAATAGGTCAAAATAAAATAATTGAAGTGGCTGGGTTTGTATTTCCTAGTAGTCCCTTGTTACTGCTCTTGCTTATGTGATTCTTGGAAAAGAATGGATTTTACACAGGAAGAGATGTTTATTCTTGCCAAAGACTTTATTTGGGTCAGGTGTGGTAGCTTACACCTGTAATCCCAGCTGGGCAGAAAGTAGAGCTAGGAGGATCACAGTCCCAGGCCAGCCTATGTAAGTTAGTGAGACTCTATCTTAGAAAATGAGCTGACCTTCCCAGGTAGCTACCAAAGATGGCAGAGGTCATCTCCTGGCCATGGTGGCCACCCAGGTACTGCTAGGCCAGAAGGTGGTGGTTGTGTACTTTGAGGGCATCAACATTTCTGGCAATTTCTACAGAAATAAGTTAAAGTACCTGGCCTTTCTCCCCAAGTGGATTAAATGGCAACCCTTCCACAACCCCTACCTCTTCTGGGCCCCCAAACCCACAAGACCAAGTGAGGCCAGACTGCCCTAGAACACCTCAAGGTATTTGATGGGATTCTGTGGTCTCACAACAATAAAAAGCTGGTGGCTGTCCCTCTGTCCCCAAGGTCATATGTTTGAAGCCCTCAAGAAAGTTTGCCTACCTTGGGTGTCTGGCTCATGAGGTCAGCTGGAAGTACCAGGCAGTGACAGCCACCCTGGAGGAGAAGAGAAAGAAGGCCAAGGTCCACTATTGGAAGAAAAAGCAGGTTAAGAGGCTACTGAAAGAGGTAGGAAAGAATGTGGGGAAGAAAAATAAGTTCACAGTCATGCTCAAGACCCATGAACTCCTGGTGAGAGCCCAATACAGACTATCTGTGCCTCATGCCTTGCCTGAATCTGCCTTCCCTCATCTCCACTCTGGGATGTTAGGGACCCGGGGACAGCTTGGGATCAAGAGAGGTGGGGGCAGAAGGTGGTTTAATCTCTGCTCCTGTGTAAGGTCTGTGAGGTTTCTTCTTTTGAACAGCTGTAAGCGTTGTACAGGCAGACTTGGCTTATGACCTGCTTGTTCCTGAGAGTTTCTAGAGAAGTATAAGTAAGCCCCAGTTACTTTGGTTGTGGTATTTGAAAAGCAATCTGTTGACTGGAGTTGTAGCTCAAGTGGTAGAGTGCCTGTTTTGCAAGCAGGAAGCTGAGTTCAAACTCCAGTCCCACCAAAAAAAAAAAAAGGGAGTTGCATGGTTCGGGGAGGGGTGCCCTATGCTGCCTGTTCTCTCCCATGTAGCCCAGTACTATATGTACAGCTGTCAGAATGGGGGCTGCACTTGTCAGGGTGTGCCTGGCTTTAGAGGTGCATAGAAGGGTTACAGGCAATGCCTCTGCCTCTTTCCTCTCATGTAATCACAAATAAATTATTTTTAAAGAAATAAAATCCCCAAAAGCTGGATCTGGTGACACACAGCTATAATCCCAGTTACATAGCACTGGGATCCCAGCAGAGCCCTGGACAAAAGCCTGAGACCATATCTGAAAAATAACTAAAGCAGGAAAGGCAGGGGATGTGGTTCACGTGATAGTGCACTTGCCTAGCAAACACAAGCCCCAAGTTCAAATCTCAGTAGAGCCAAAGAATTTGACAGACACAACAGAATTTGCTTCATAGAAAAATGCAGGTTTCTAACACTTTGTAATGGCTTTCATGTAATTTGAATTGGGAATCTTGAAGAAAGACAGTTACTGAAGGAGGAGAAATACCCGGGTGAAATTGTTGCCCGTTTCTTTGGTAATGGGTGGTAACAGTCTTGCATTTTATTTTGTTCTATCAAACAGTTTTTGGGGTGTCTACTGTATGGCAAGAAGTGCTTACTGGTTCTAAGCCTCAAGGACCTTAGAGCTGGACCCAGGTTTTCTCAGCCTTGTCACTGGTCATTTTTGTGCTCAGCACTGTCTTGTGCGCTGTGGGACACTTAGCAACATGGTTGACCTCCACCCGTTGGATGCTAGTAGCATCCCAGCTTAGGCTGTGGTGCCAGATATCCCCAGATGTCATATGTCCTTGGAGGAAGAACAGTTACCCCTATTTCAGAACCACCAGTTTGACATGGTACATCTTCGTGTAGCAACTGGGCAGTGTTCTATACTGTTACAGGTAGGCCATTACTTACGATGTCTTACTAGTTTTGGAAAAGCCATTTGTAACTGCCCTGAGTAGTTTTTATTCTGTTCTTATAATTGACAGATTTTCAGAAGGCCATCGGAGGGTAGTTTTCTGAGGATATGAGAGTGTGGGTGTGTAGGTCATTGTCACCATCATCATCATCAGACAGGGAAGGTGGACCCGCGACCCTGTGAGCCAAGGAAGAACATTGAGATGTCTCCTGCTATTTCCTATATTAACAGAATCCACTGGGACCATGACAGTTCTGAGGGGTAATAAAATTGTTGAGATCTTAAACAATAGAGGATATAAGATCTTTTATAGATCTGGGGTTTGTTTTGTAGTGAAAGTGATAGTTAAGTTTATTAGGAGAGGGATTTAGTGTAACAGGACAAAAATAAGGAGAAATGATCACATTTGGGCTGGTGGAGTGGCTCAAGTGGTAAGAGTACCTACCTAGCGAGCATGAGGCCCTGAGTTCAAACCCCAGTACAGCCAACAACAACAAAAAAATGTAATGAACACAGAATGTCTAATTTTTTGGACTGGTGGTGTGGCTCAAGTGGTAGAGAGCTTGCTTAGCAAGTATGAGGCCCTGAGTTCAAACCCCAGTGCTGCCAAAACTGAGAAATGGGGTTGATGGGAAGAAACAATTCCTGCTCCTTCCACAGGAGATGGGAGTAAGGACTCTATAGATGAATTTTAAAATGAAGCCTAAACAAAATGGATTTGCTCCATGACATTCTTTTCTGTGCCTGCCCTCTCTCTCTTCTTCCCTGCTTCCATCTCTGCTTGTTCTGGCAGTTCTTTTGGCAAGCCTACAACTCACCTATAAGATGACTTTGATGAATTAAAATGCCATACCCCTCCCTCAAGATACATTATGGTTGCCTACCAGAAAATTGCCGTAGTAACTGCACAAAACTGCAATGACGCTGGGAAGCTGGAACTCTGGGTGTTGTGCAGTACACAACTTGCACAGCAGTAAGTGATGGCTGTGACTGGACAACTTCATGTACATCCAAGGCATTAGCTGTCATCAAATGCTGTTGATACTTGCCTTGCGACCCCAGACCAGACCTTTTCCTGGAGCGTCATGTGTATATGCTCACCTACCTTTTGTACCTTTCAGCTTAAAAAACAGTAAAGCATCTCAAATGTGACATATGTAAATTTGAATTACTGTTGTTTTCTCCAAATCTGCTTTTCCTTAAGTTTAGGAGTTATCTTAGACTCTGGTGACATATTTACACACACACACACAGACATAAGCCCTGGGAATCCTCCCCACAGAGTTCTTGAATCCTGTGATGCTCGCTCTACCCCATTCCCCTTCCCTATTTCAGTTTTGCCTTCTCTCTTGGGGCCTGGGCCATTGCCACCATCTCCTAACTGATGTCCCTTCCTGGGGGTCACACACTTTCAACCACAGCTCTCAGAAAGAGCATGTCTGATTTCATGCCTGATCAGGTCTCTGTGAGGCCCCTGTTATTGAGTGGTCTTTGGCTAGTTTCCAACCATATTCCCTGCACCAAAACTCCAAACATCAGAATCTCAAGTTTAGGTCTTGTTGTAGGCTTAGGAGAGTCAGCAGTGAATAAAGCCAAGTCGTCTTCACAGCATTGCTTTTGAGGGAGCTGTTTCTGTAGTTCCTCGAGTGCACCATGCCCTTTCATGTCTTGCTGTCAGCTGCCTCTGCATGGGATATACCCTCTATGGTGAATCAGCCTGGACGGTGTCTGCTGGAGTTTCAGGTCCTGGGCACTTTACTTTGTATGTCTAATGTGCATGGTGTACTAAGTTTTTTGTTGGTCAGGCTGTACCAGGCTTTGTGCTGTCAGTACCTTCAACAGCACCCAGTTCATGGTGCTTAATAAATGTTTATTGAGTAACAGGTACATAACCTGGGAACACTTGGGGATAAGTATCCCTCAAGTGTGTCATGTATTCCTTCTTTTTTTTGTTCACAATCTTTCCTCTACCAAGAATATCTATCCCAAGACAGGCATGGTGACTCATGTCTGTAATCCCAGGTGGAAATCAGGAGGATCGTGGTTCGAGGCCAGCCCAGGCAAAAAGGTTAGCATGATATCTCAAGAAGTAAGCCTGGAGTAATGATGTAGACTTATAATCACAGCTACATGGAAGAGGTAGGAGGATTGCAGTCCAAGGCAGGCCCTGGGCAAAATGTGAGACCCTATCTGGAAAATAAACTAAAGCAAAAAGGGCTGGAGTTGTGACTACTCAAATGGTAGAAGATCCTAAGATCAAACCCCAGGACCACGAAAACCAAAAAACAAAATCCACCTATCTATACTGATACCCCACTATGATTTATAAACTACTCCCCCATTCTTAAAAATGACCCCATCATTCATCCATGATGGTCATTGTCCTCTCCATGCAGCCTGATGACTGAGTACAGTCAGATATTTGTACTAGAAACAAAATCTGAAACAGCAGTGCAAATCCTATTCAGATGGGTTCTAGTTGAGTTTGTTAGCATAAATGGTCATCTGGTTACTGAGGCAAACATCGATCATTGGTCCACCTCAGGATGAGGTGCAGAAAATGAGTGAAGATCAACTGTTGATGTAGCTCTGCTAGTAGGATGGTCCTCTTGTACATCTGTGAGTTCTGACAGTTTAGCACTGCCTGCATTGTACTGCAAATGGGTGTCAGGCTCACACTGTTCACATACATTTTTAATAAGAACCCTTTACCCAGAAGGCATCTCTGGACTGTTTTTACAACCTTCTGAACCATGGCTTGGAGCTGGCAGAGGAGGCTGTAGCTGAGGACTTCAGCATAGCTATCAATGTTTCAATCCAAAAAATTAGATTTTATGTCCATTCCAAACTGTAAATGCTAATCTTTGTTTTCATCAGTAAGAAGACATTTTTTTAAAGTGCCTACCCTGACCCTTGACGGTCCTTTCCTTTTCCTCAATTTTTGACACACCTAATTGCTTTTGTCACTACCTAATTGCTTTTGTCACTACCTCTGTAGCATTGACTTACTTAGTAAATGCTGAATATTGTCAGTCATTTACCAGGAGTTGATACAGTGATGGAAAAGACTTGACTCTTGCTGTCAAGGGACTTGTAACTGATGGGGAGAGCATTTTGCTCATGCCTTGCTGCCCCACAGTCCCTGGGTGGCTATGTTCCATGCAGGGATCCAGGCCCCTTCCCTACTGTGGCCCTGCTAAACCCAACATGTTCCACTTTGTGTGAAAGGAAAAAAGGGCATGGAGTAGACACAGTTGCTTCTTAACACTGTCCTTAGAACTGACACCTGCCACTTCTCTCATAGACCCTGGATGCCAGGTGGGCCTTGGAGACACAAACTGACGGGAGAGTCCCCTGCCCTCCTCCAGTGCATAGTCCATTCAGCAGAATTTCTCTGTGCTGTGTGTTGGTTGAATAAAGGAACTAATAGCATCCTTAGAAAATCTCCCTGGCGTAAATACATTGTTCAGTGAAATGTTTTGCAGATCATGGAAGAACTCAAAGAAGAATCTACCCTGACCTGCTTTCACCTGTGAAAAAGTCTGCTTATCAGTTGCTCACTTCATTGCTGATAATAACCAGTGTTTGTGGGGGGGGGGCACTTGAAGAAAGAGGCATTTATCACCAATTGGTAAGTTAGCAGTTTGTCTTGTTACCTGGATAGAACATGTAGTCATTAAATGGTATTTGGACAAAAATCTGATCAGAATGTACTTGGGGAAAAATAGGAATATGCTTTTGCTTAGAAAAATGGCAGTTTGTGCTTGAAGGTGTTATGTATGGAAAAATGATAAAAATTAGTTTTAAGGGAACACTTTTTTTTTTTTTTTGAAACGATTGGTTGCTTGCATGTTGGTAGAAATTCTTCAGGGAAGTGACGTCTCAGGAGAGCAAAACACAAAAACAACCTAATACGGTTGTTCGTGCTACAGTGAGGAAAAATAACTGAAACTCCTTGTTGGTTTTCTGTGGGTTGTTAACAGTTGACTCAAATTTCTCCTTTCTACAAGTTATGAAGGTTCAGCCTGAATTTGAGGGGGACCTGAATGTTCAGTTTCTGTCTGAAGATACAGAGACTAAAAAAGACAGTGCTGTTTATAGTTCTTGCAAATGCAGAAAAGCTTTTGGTGCCTACTAATCATATTGTGAAGTAGTTCCAACTAGTGGTTATTAAAGTAATTTGAGCAAAATCAGTATCTAATGATAGTGAAAACACTGCTTTGAAATAGTGTGCAAGAAATAGAATATTTTAGCATATGTAAAGGATTGAACTGTTTTGTGAACTCCAAGTCACAATTTATCTTATGTTTATTAATTTATAAATTTTCATTTTTGCATAAGGACAGATAAATAAGGCTAGATACCAATTTTCTACCTCATTGACTGGGGGGGAGGCAGTGCTAGGAAATGAATCCCAGACCCTAACGCATGCTAGGCAAGAGCTACACCTCTATCCCCTAGTCTGTTAATTCCAGCATTCAATATGAATATATGGTCCTATTTAGTCACGTTTAATGTTATTCTTTATGATTTGGAGGATTGGAAAGGGAGATTTAGATTTAACCTATGGGTTTAGCCTTACCACTGCCATTTTGCTGGAGATAATGTAAACATGGTTATTATTTCAGATGCTACCCGAATCCTTGTTCCATCTGTGCTTTCTTTACAACATCATATCCAGGGAAGGGAACACACAAGCCAGGAAGAGTACAGAGCTCTGTAGGGCTGTGCACACCTCACAACAGTCTTATTTGGGTACCCAATGAAAAAAATTCAAGAAGAATGATCAAATCTAAGCCAGTTTTTGCTTTCATCATGTACTTGTTCCACTTGCAATTAATTCTGCTGGGCCACTCTAAGGGGCTCTTTGTCCTTGCTCACTCTGTGTTGTTGTCACATAAGTGGGGATATTTACAAGGACTATGCCACAGGGTGCTGAGAGATTAAATGAGAAAACATATCAAGGCCTAGCACAGGTTACGCCCTACTGCTCCAGAAAAGGAATTAATGTTTTCAATTTGCTGTCTAAGTGGCAGTCTGAAAAATCTAGCTGTCTCTCAGTTAGACGCAGGTCCGTGCGCAGTGGGATTGGCTGGCCCTCACGGCTTTGAGCATCCCCACTGTGCTGTGAGGCTCACTGTGTGGACAGATAGTCATGGATGTGGAGGCTGAAGGAGGAGCTGGGAGAGTGGGAGCAATGTCACACTTGAGTGAGTGCCAGCTGACATAGTGGGCACGGTGGAAGGCTGGCTGTAAAGGCACTTTGGCCCTTGCAAGCAGCTCATGATCCAGCAGAGTGGGTTTGTACAGGTTCACCAGGTTCAAGTCCCCCTGGGAAGTGTAGATTGGCTCTCACTGCTCAGCACTTCATCAGACTTTCAGTCCACTAATCTCAGTTCTGAGAACTTTTGCCAAGTAGGAGGTTGAGATCTGGGGACAAGATAAGATTTAGGATTTAATTGTTTACTTTCTTTAAAGATTACCTTTTCAAACCTCAATTAAAAAAAAAACAACTTTTCTAGCCTTAGGTTCCAGTAACATTTAAAATGCTTTTAATGAGAAAAAAAATTTTTTTTTGTGATGCTGGTGATAGAACCCAGTGCCTTGTGTATGCTAGGCAAATACTTTACCACCAATCTACATCTCCAACCTATTTGTTCTTTTAGATTAGGTGTGGACAGTTTTCTGATTACTTATTTACTTATTTGAGACAAGCTCTCCCTATGTAGCCCGGGTTGGCCTCAAACTCATGATTCTGTTGCCTCACCCTTCTGAGTGTTGGGATTACAAGCGTGAGCCATCACACCTGGCTTGTTAGCCTTCTTTTAAATTGCTGTATTTTAAAGCAAGTATTTGAGTAATTGATTAAACCCAAAAAGGATTCTAAAGTAAGTCTCTGTGTTCTATTCAGGAACTTAGCCAGCTAAAGTTTTGGTTAAATAAGACCCTCACTTCTTGGACCACATCTGATAATTGACATCTTTTAGTGTAACGATACATTATAATTACAACTAGGATGGCTACGAAGGGATGATTCCTTTTAACATTAAGTATAATGTTAAAATTCTGGAATGCCATGCACGCCTCACAGCTCTGTTCATACTTACTTGAGTGTTTAAGTTAAAGGCATTCTGTTTAGTGAAGGAATTGGAGAAGAATGAGCACGTTTGGGTAGACGGATTTAGTTTTTATCATGCACTTGTTCATGTCTTTCTGGGCTCTGATTGACTCATCAGAGGCCAGCTAGGAAGGGAGTTGTGGATCCTGAGATTTGCCAAGGATTCCTGTTACCTGCAGTGACTGATAGGATCCAGAATTTCTGAAGAACTGTCCCCAAAATACTGCAACTGTCCTTTGCAAATCAGCCGGCAGTCACATCTGCAGGTGGGACACAGCAATGAGAAAGAATGTTATCTGTGAGCCTCTCGGCCCCCCAGATGACAGGCAGGTTGCACCCCACCTCCTCTGTCTGTGAGCTCAGATAGAACAGTGAATAAGGGAGTGGAAGTCTGTTTGCTTCATGTGTCAGGAATTACAGGTGTGTGCCATGGTGACAACTATGACACTGATAGTCATGGACATTGATGACCTGTGCAGTTCTGGGTGCAACAGGGCGGGGGAGAGAAATGGTCTCCTGTCTTGGGGGTGCTTGACCTCTGTCCTAAGCTGCATTTCCCAAGCCTGCATCTTGAAACCTTGGACCTGCAGGTGTCCCTCCATGCCCTCCTCCAGTGAAGGAGTTTTGCAGTCAAAGACACTTAAGGAATGATAGATACAAAATGTCTCCTTCACTGTGTACATTTGCATTGAAGATCTGAAACTCTCACCAGCAATGAAGCCTGGTTTTCCTTGATTTTACAAAGTTTGCCACAATTGTGACCACAGGACATGTCCTTCACACACCACTCCTCTCCTCTGTCTAGTGGCTCCAGAAAGCTGATATGTCCAGAAGGCACTCAGGAGTGTTTGGAGGGCCCCACGTTTCAGTTGTGCAGAAAATAAGGAGATACCAGTCACATTTAATGGTGTGAGAGGGACCACCAGTGCCGGAGGTAGAGGAGGCGTGAACGAGCTCTCCCGACTTCCTTTTTGGAGTTTGCCTTGTTAGGGTCTCGTTTTCTTTCATCGTAGGCTAGCTACCATCTGGACAACTATGGAAATCAATTTTAAAGATGGACAGAACATTCATTGACCACATTGCTACTTCGCATCTGTGGAAACTGAAATGTCCAACTCAATCATTTTAAAAAATTTCATTTTTAGAAGTTTTACCTTTATAGAAAAATTGCAAAGATAGAACAGAGTTCCCATATACTGTGCACCTCTGTCCCTTACTGACATCTTACATGAGATTATGGGTTATTTGTTTCAGCTAATTTGATACAGTATTTGATAACAGTATTATGAACTAAATTACATACTTTATTCTGAGTTCCATGGTGATGTGGATGAGTGTGAATGTGTCACCACGTGGGCGTGTTAGAGCGTGTGTGAGAGACTGAGTGTGCGTGTGTGACCTTGCCCATGCTAGTAAGCACGCAGTCCATCACTGTCCTTCATCCTGAACCCTGAGTTCCTTAGTTTTTCCCTAATATCCTTTTCTGTTCTAGGGGCTCATCCAGGACAACACATTACATTCAATTGTCGTGATATCTTAGGCTCTTCTTGGCTGTGACACTTTCTCAAACTTTCTTTGTTTTTGATGACCTTGACAATCTTAGGACTATTGCCCAGGTGTGTAGTGGAATGTCCGTCTGTTAGGGTTTATCCATGTTTCTTGCATGATTAAAGTCTGATGTAGAGTGACTTGATCCTGCCTTCTCAGGCACAACTTTTGCATGTCACTTCCCACACTGTGGGCATGTCAGCACGACCTCTATCACCTGTCTGTGTCTGCCAGATTTCCCCGCTGGGAAGCTACACTTTTTCTCCTTCCTCCTTCCCACACTGTGCTCTCTGGGAGGAAGTCACTGTGCTCACCCATGTGGTAGGAAGGAATGGGGAATTTGCCTCTCTGCCCCCGTTGTGGGCAGAATGTCCACATGTTCGTTGGAGTTCTGTTGTATTCTAAGTGTCTGACTTTAAAATCTACTTGGATGGCAGAATGGTAACCGTTGCATTCATTATAGTTACTTATAAACTTGGTCGGATGGGCATTTTATTCATTAAAAAGAAAACCAGTTTCCCAAGGGACAGCCGCCCCACTTTGATCAGACTGTGCCTGGGTGGCTCGTCATAGCCACGAGTGCCAGGTGTGGCCCTTTCCTGTTAAGCTGTGTCAGGGTTTAGTACCGCGTGTCCATTGGCTTCTGCTTCAGAGGCTTTAGCATTTTTGGAGACCACAGGCCTGTTTGTACTGTAGATACTACTGTGGAGTGTGTAACCTTGTTCCAAAAATGCTAGTATGATAAAACTATTTAAATATCTTTATTTTAAGGACATTACTATTAAGGGCGGCCTCTTGGTTCCATTCATTGGCTTTGACTTAGTCTTTCAATATTTGTGTAGTCAACAAATTTAAATTTAAATTACTTCATATGTATTTTTTGATGTGTACATACTTGGTGACAACTAGAAATTTTTTTCTCAACATAGAAGTCTACATATTTTCCCCCTAGTCCTTAGCAAAGAATGGTAATAATTGCATTATCAGAAGAATCGCTGAAGGCAGTATTTCTCAGATGCACCTCTAACTCAGTAACCACCTATCTCAGTCCCAAGAAGAAGAAAACTAGGTTGATAGAAAGCATGTTTGCAGTTTCAAGATGTTCTGCTGTCAGTTTTCTGTAAGTCTTTGGCGTTTGCACCATGTGTCTATTAGTGGGTATTAGCCCACAGCTGAGTGGGGGAACCAGCTGAAAAACAACTGCCAATGTAATTAAAAGGGACAGTTGGAGGAGGTAGCAACTGACAGAAAGGTGGCCATCACTCATCTGAGACGAGCCCTGAAGCAGTGAGAATAAGCCATCCTTTTAGGAGGCCATGGAGGAATGGAAATTAGGTCCACATCACTGGGAAGAGCGACATTCTGTGAAATTGGGCAGGTAGGGGAGGAGAGCGAGCGCACAGTGAACACACCTGTGTAGCTAGACCTGAGTCATGAAACTGAGTGTCTCCAGAACCTCAGGGAGCATTACTGGAAGCTGTACTCACTCCAGCACCAGTCCCTGTGTGTCTGAGCCACTCGTGTTCCAGGGCCTTTCTTCAGGGAAAGTTCGGTCACCTCCGAGGCCTAACACTTCCTACGGCATACAGGGTGTTTCTCTTGGAATTTCAAAGTAATGCCACATCCTCCCCACCGACCCTAACCTCAACATGTACCTGGAAGTATTTTGGTAAATGGGACACATGTTTCTTTTTCACATTTGTTTGACACAGTCTTTCCTTTAGAAAACAAGACATCCTTTTAGAGAGTTCTTTCTCAGAATGTTGTATTTTTACCTTTTAGTCCTAAATTGAAACTTTTGTTTTCATTCAGGATTCATGCATACTTTAACACAGTTCATGTTTTCTGTGATAATAGAGTACTTTAGGGTTCGTTGCTGTATATATCATGAACCATATATACATATACATATCAGAATTTTAAATTAAAAGCCAACAAGAGCATCTAACCAAATTTAAACTGGAAATAAATTAGAGGTGCTGTAGTAATTTCTGATAGCTTTCTGTGCAAGATGAGATTTTAAGGCTGTTATTTCATGTGAATCTGCACAGGGCATTCCTGGTGACAACCACAGGGGCGTGGTGAGTATGTCAGCATGTGGATTGGAGGTGTGACCTCTGCTTTCTCCACAATGACTCATGCTGTAAACACATAAGGTACAATCCTGACCTTCAATAATCATAGCAGGGCCTTTGGAACCTGTAGGCTCGTGTTTCAAATCAAGATGAATTTCAAATTTCCAAAAACACTGCTAAAAAGTTAAAAGCCAGCATGTAACCAGATATCACACATACTTTTGGGGAGTCGGGACAAGGTGTTTTTTTATAATGCAAGGAAAATATTACCTTGGAAAGAATCAAGGATGAAATGGAATTGAAGGTGCACTTTGAGAAAAACTTATTGACGGCAAGACCTTTTTAGAATTTAACACATCCCAGGAATGCTTTTGACATTTTTCTTTGGGAGATTTTTTTGAGAACTGGCTCAGCTCTGAAATTTGGCTTGGCGTGGTTTTGTCCAAACCGCTGGTTGCTCATTGTGACCTTCTGATCTTGTGAGCCTAAGAAACATTCTAGAAAAGTGTCTGAAAATACATAAATGCCACATTTCACCATTTAAAGTTTCTTTCCTTCAAAACATAATAATATTTTTTTATGAAATGAGTCCATTCTTGCAACATTTTAAAGGAGAAGCATATTATTATTTTCAACCTATATCATTACCTTGTCTTTTATTCCTAAAAGCTCAATTTTTTCCATTATCTAGATAATGTGATTTAGATGGACAATTTAGGAAATGCTTTTGATTCTTTTCATTCTAATTTTCTGTAATACCGCCATCTAGGGATAACAATTTTTAAACTACCTACTATTTAATGTATTTTCACTTCCTTTAAAGATGCATTTTAGTGTTTGGCCTTGGACTGTACATTTTCTTCTCTTGGAAATTTAGGTTAGCTAAAATGCTGTCTCACTGTGTCAGCTTAATTTACTCTAATGCATTTATACAGCAAATTAGATAATTTTATACTAGTGATGTTATCTAGCAATATATTTTCTTATTGTTACCTTTTAAGATGTTCACAAAAAGCTTTTAGCTTCAATACCTATTAATTAATTGTTGAAGATGTGTTCTTTTAATTAAAGACCAGGGCATCGTAGTTAATAACAAGACAAGTAACAGGAAGTGGGGTGTTTATTTTAGGTCTTTCACACATGTGAGAACTTCATAAGTTCCAGGTACGCCTGGAGGGGCAAACAAGCTAGAGGGAAGGGTAAGGAGTACAGAGAAGGTCGTCACACTGTGGTGACCGATGCACTGTGGGAGACTGAGGTCACCAGGACTGGGTCACATCCCTGCCATCTCACACTGGAGTCACCAGCATGTTGCCCAAAAAGTGATTAAGGGGTGCAAACAGGAAGAAAGGAAACAGACTCTTAAGTACCCCACAAAGCCCCTGGGTGGGTGTCCAGAGAAATGATCAGTAGAGAGTGAAGTCTGATTCCTATTGCACTGTTCCTGGTGCCATATAATTGAGCCTGCCGCTGAATATGGACTTCTTTTTCCTACTGTTGCTTCATCACATCACTTCTTTTTGAGGGGCTGGCTTTTATATTCTTCTCAACACTAAGCATAAGTCCTAAATAATTGGACCCCAAGTACTTAACAGATTGGCCGCTTCCAAATAATGGTGTTAAGTAGGTAATGTTAACATCATTTCTTTTCTGGTTTTGCTTCTTAGTATGCTTCAGAGAAAATACTCTTAAGTTGGCAGTTTTGTTTTTTTTTTTTAACCATAAAAATGTTTAGCACTATGAAATGTGAGAGGAGGCTGGACATGTGGCCCAGTGGTAGTTTTTGCCTACCATGCCTGAGGCCCTGGGTTCAATCCCCAGCACTGCCTCCACCAAAAACCAAAAAACCAAAAACTATTGAAACGTGATATGGACTACAACCAAGGCTCTTAACGGGGGTCCATATGCTCTCTGAGGTATCATGGCAGGGCTTCTGGGTGTCTGTGCCATTTAAAGGTCTAGCAAAATTTGTGAGTGTGCATTCATTTGCACAGTCGTGTGCATTTTTCTTGAACAGAGATTCATGGCCTTCAGTAGATACTCACAGGAAGATCCCTGATCCACAAAAGGTTTAGAACCACTGATGGAAAACACCAGATGCTGGCAAGAAGTAGTTCCTGTCTTCAGGAGGTTAAGTAACTCGTGTGTGGCAGAAACTGAAAGAGAGATGTCATTTAGGAGAAGCTCAGAGGAATTTGAGCTTGAGGATGAATTGTTAGCTTATGTTAATGAAGTCAGTCCATACATGGTTCAAACAAAATACATTATGGATGAGCCTATAATAAAATGGGATTCCTTGGCCTGCCAGTTCCACAGCTAATGACTGGAAATTTGCTGCCAGCTGATTTTGGCTCAGTACTTTGAAGCGGGCCCAGGGCCACCTCTTGCCATTTGGAAGGAAAGAGAAAGTGATAAAATGTTTACTCTCATAAGCAATTTATGAGAGCAGTTTAATAAGAGTTGTAGAAGCATCCTCAGAGAGGAGGGAGCCAGGCAGCCACAGTGGGACTGAAGTTTAGGCTCAGAGGTTAAGGCCTTCAGCACTTTCTCATGCCACCTTACTCTTGGCTACTCAAGAAAAGAGTGAGGAAGAGCGAGCCTGGTATTTCTTTTAACTCAGTCAAGGCTGCTGTTAGGCTGAAACTTTTGACTCTCCCGCCTCCAAATGCAAGTTGACTCCATGCATTTGGACTTCCACCTTGTGCCTGGGGACCTGCCTGGAGCATTGGCGCTTGCTGTGTGCTGTGTGAGGTTCATTAGCTGATGTCCAGCACATTGTGTCTCAGTATGGCTGGCATCACTCTTTTCAGTGTTGAATTGTTGCATAAGCATCAGACATCGACGGCTCTGTAAAAGAATTGTTAGCCTCTAGTTTTTAACTAAGGAAAAGCATCCTCTTAAGGAAACACATGGATTAGCTTAAAGGATTTCCTCATGAGAGTGTATTGCAGTGTGGCTCAGTGTCCATGTCTCCTGCCTCTGAGGCCGTTTGGCTTCTTGACCTTAGGGCTTCTGGTTTAAGTGATTTTATAACCAGTACTCACACAAGCCTTCTGTTCTGCATTTGACTATGATCTAGGATCAAATATATTTTATATCATGACATCCAGATATGTCTGTGGATAGAACGAAAAAGGTTTTAAAAAGTAATAATTTACTCCTATGATGATTATACATACTATATTCTGATTATATATATCCTGCTGGTCTCCACTCATTTAGTCAATTTTATGACCCACTCATGGTTTGCAACCTGCGGTGGGAAAAATCACCCCACAGGGATGTCTGTTGGGATGTGGCCTCTCATGTCACTGTGTTGAGGCAGTCAGGGCACCACAGAGCTGCAGAGTCCCTGTGTGGGGGACAGCAGGACCAAGTTTGGGTATTTTCAGTAAGAATGGATGTTCTGGAGGGATGGAGCATAGTGTCTGAGTGTGAATGTTCTAGTAAGAGTGCTCCATTCAGTTCAGGCTCTTGCTCTACCACCTGCTCTGATGTGGGGCAAGTTTCTTAATCCCTCTGAGTTAGTTTCCCTTTATTTAAGAATATTTATCTTAAAATGTTGTGAGGGTTGATACATACATACAAATATATATATATATATATATATAAATCCAAATTAATGCCCTATTAACATATAAATAAACATATGAATATAATATAAATAATTCTAACAGCAACCTTTGGTTAAACATTACTGGGTACCTTTGCTAGGTTAGCAAATATTTGTATCCCTAATGGGTTGCTTTTGGAGCCCATTATGAGTATGGGGCTTACATGTAGTAATAAACCCTAGATCCCAAAGCACAGACGTTTAAGAATGTGGTCATATTTTTTAAATTCATTACAACCAGACCTTTGCGCCTTGAATCAAAATATTTTTGTTACAATTGACAGAAACTCCAAACAAACTGGCTTGCGCAAAAACGTGAATTTGTTGGTTTCCCATAATGGATAAGTCTGTGCGTATTGCTTTTGGCATTGGCTATATCCAGCTGCTCCAGTGATATTAGAAATCTCTTTCTGTTCATTTCTTGCTCTGCCATTTTGTGTTGGCTTCATTTTCAAGCAAGCTTGCCCTAAGCAGTGGCAGAAACAGCCACCAGCTGCTCTACTTGTCTGTTCTCTTAGCAGAAAGAGAATACTTCTTCTCTGGTAGTTTCAGTTTAGTCTTACATCTGATGAAATTGGACTCTGGTCAACTACTCGGGTCATCCCTCCTGATCCTCTGCCACCACAGTCGCTCAGTCAAGGGAGGCACTAACTGTTGGATGTCCTGGGTTACGTACCCACCCTACAGGTTCAGCCTGGGCTGCTTCTTGGGGGAATCCCAGAAAATGCCCTTTACACACCTCTCCCATCCTTCCCCTGACACAGGGATAGTTCAAATGAGGGCAGTGTCAACACCTAAGAACTTGTTATTCCAAGCTATGCCCCATTTTCATTCTCCATGTATAGTGCAGCTGTGTTGGAAGATGTCATCCCTTCTTTGCTGATCACTGTGGAAATGGTTCTTCTCCTTAGAAATCATTTCCTTTGATCTCATTTTATGCCTTCCTCTCTTATCTGCTTTCCCCAGCTTTTAGTACTTGTTCTCATTATGAACAACAAACAGAGATGTGACACCCTACCCCCTTGGGTGGTCAGTCCTTTTCATTTTGAGATCTAGCCAGCCCCCGGGTCAGAATTGCATCATGCAGCTCTCCTTTCATCCTCTGGCTGTGAATGAGGTTCACTGATTTACCAGACTACATGAGGCTGGGTCTCTAGTTAGTCAGCACATGCCCTTCTGGGTATACACATGCATGCACACACGCACACTCACACACACAGACACAGATGGGCAGTGGACAATGGGCAGTTTGGTTTCAGTAGAGAGTCCAGATGGCGAAGTGTTTTGCCAGGCAGTTTAAAAGAATTACGTGTCTCTAGCCAGAGAAGTTAAGTGCATACCCCACAGCCTTTTATCTGCCGTGTGCAAGATATCTTTAGCCTGATAATTGAGTTAGAAACTAGGTAAGCATTTCTTTATTTTTAAGCCCATATTGTGCTCTGATATTTTATAACTGTATAGAATGGATAAATCAAATGTTGTGAAATTCATAAATGTATAAATTCAGGTATTAGCAAAGTATGTGTTATCTTGGGGGAAAATAAAAAATTCTGTAATGATATTAAAATTCTAAAGTGTCTGAATTCTTATGTGTACATGTCTATGTTTGTATATACATACATCACATAGGTATATTAAGAAATTTCAGGTGAGGTACATAGGTGATTTATATCTGTTATCTTTGTTTTCTGATTGGCTGTATTGGGGATTGAACTTGGAGCTTCATCTTGAAACCACATCCCCAGTCCTTTTGCTTTTAATTTGCTTTATAGATGGGGTCACATGCTAACTTTGCCCAGGTTGACCTCAAACTGCAATCCTCCTGTTTCCAGTTCCCAAGAGCTGGGATTACAGGTATGCCTCATACACTTATTATCTGATGGCAGCTTGCTAACCCCATAGCCTCATCCTGCACAGGCAGAGTTGAAGTCCTGATGTCAAACTAAATTGGAACAGGAAATTGGTCAGTTAAAATGATGAGATTGCATGTACAATGATAAGTACTATAATTTTGGGGAAGGGATGGTACTAGAGTTTGAACTCAGGACCTCGAGCTTGCTGAGAAGGCACTCTACCACTTCAGCCAAGTCCCCAGCCTAATACTATAAATATTTTATTTTAAAGGAAAACATAATTTTAAAGTATCATGTTGACTGGCCTTTTGCTTTTCCTCTGCTAGTGTTGGGTATTTTTTTCCTGCCAGTGGTCTGTCATTTGCTATAAAATTTTGAGCACTGGGAATGTTTTGATGTAAGCCTCTGACCTTTTCCTTGAGTCAATGTCCTCTGACTAACATATCTTTCTTGTATTAACTTTAGCCATAATTTATCAGCCACAGCTTCCATTTACGTTTCTTTAAGGGAGATTTAGAACTTTGTGATACTTGTAATCTAAATTGAAGATCTTTGTGGATATTTTTAAGGTTTTTACAGTTGTTTTTCCCCACATCTCACTCAACAGCAGACTATTTTTATAGTTATTTATAGAAATAACTTGGGGGTGTGTGTATGGTCCTTGGGATTGAACGCAGTCTTGCACACCAAAGGCAAGCATTCTACCACTGAGCTACATCACCAGTTTCTAGAAGCAACTGTTTCTCACACTTACGTTTATTTGCTTTTATGTAATACTTGGGTACATAAATGCAAAGCAAGCACAAAAAGATTCGAAAGGAAATACAGCTCATCTGGTGGGAATAGATATGAGCAGGTGCGTTGGCAGTGTGACACTTATATAGGACATTCTACATATTCTAACTCTTTGTACACATTCAATCCTCACAATATCCCTATCAGGTGAGGTACTGTTTTGCTTTCACAGGAAAGAAAAGTGATATATAGAGAGGTAGACATTAAGTATAGCCCGCCAGCTGTCACCATCCAGCCTACCTTGAGCTTTGGTCACCATGTTTTACAAAGGGAATGAGAGTATTTTACAGAGAGAGGGAGGGAGAGGAGAAGGAGAGAAGACAGAGCTTTGGTCAGCATGTTTTGCAAAGGGAATGAGAGAAGAGAGAGAGAGAGGAGTCTGAGTAGAGATAACTATCCTTCAAAAACCATCACAACACATAAAGACTTCCGAAACACTTTCCATAACTTCCTACAGAAAGAGTGTAGGCATTAAGACATAGAAATGACCCTTTTGTATCCCCTTCATATCCTGACAGGGTAACTAAGTCCCAGAGAGGTGAAATGATTTGTTTTATAGGCACCCACATAGTAATTGGAATGTTCTCTTGAGATCTACTTTCCTGACTTACACCATACTTTTCTTTCTGGAAGAAAATGATGCACATCAGCATATAATCTGAGAGAAAACATTCAGGAAATGAGTCTCTTAGTTTTCCAAGACAGTAAGAAAGTTGGTAGATAAGGACATAGTGTTTTCAAGTTCACATTTGTCTCCTTGAGCCAGAAGAAAACTTGGACCAGAGAATCTTAGGGCTAGGAAGAATGTAGTGATATGGTTTTGTCTATCCTTTTCTAGGGAAGGGGGAATGAAGCCAGTTGAATACCTAGAAGGGAAATGATATTATCACTGTTTTACAGAGAAGGAAGCTGAGCTTCAGAATGAGGAAGTGATATATCCAGAATAACACAGCTAGAAATAAATAGAAGCAGAACATGAACGTCTCCCTAAAGCTGAAAGTTTGTGGTCTTTTTGCCACAATGATTATTCACCCTGTTGTTCAACAATGTGTTTTTTGTTTTTGTTTTTTGAGGTACTAGAGTTTAAACTCAGGGCCTACACCTGGAGCCACTCCACCAGCCCTTTTTTATGATGGGTTTTTTTTTGGAGATAGAATCTCACGAACTATTTGCCCAGGCTGGCTTCGAACCAAGATTCTCCTGATCTTTATCTCCTGAGTAGCTAGGATTACAGGCGTGAACCACTGGCACCAAGCTAACAGTGGTTTTCTTGCCTAGAAGTTCTTCCTAAAGTTAATCTTAAATAGTGTGAATTTAAACACATGCGCTCCTGCCATTCTAGTCAACAGAAGCAGCAGTCGCTCAGCATATTTGAGGGGGAAAGTAGGCACAGGTCGGGTGAGTGCAGTGTCAGTAGTGGTCATAGATTCCCAACATGGAAAGAATGTTCTTCAACTCACTGTTATCCATATTCTTCTACTCTGTATATCATCTCCTGTGCTGGGAGGTTCTGGACCAGAAATTAAGAGACATATAAAAGAATGAAGTCACAATCTTTGACAAGCCTGTCTCACCTTTGGCCATGAAGTCACAAACACACATACAGTCTTTATAGGAGGAAGCTTTTTAAAACATTATTTATATTTCTTTCCTGTTTGCAGAAGTAATTCATCTTTATCATTGGAAGTTTGATAACTAAAGGATGCTCAAAGAAAAATATGAAAACCCATCATATTGCTATCTAGTAAATTTGAAAACTTAGCAGCTTAAAGTATTCTCAAATTGTTTGAGAGTTGGGAGTCTTGGAGTTGGTTAGCCGGAGGTTTTCTTATGAAGTTGCATCTGAGCCATGAGTTGGACCTATAGTCATCTGGAGTGGAGGGTCTGCTTTCAGAGTCACTCCCACAGGTGTTAGCAGGAGGCCTCTATTCTTGTCAAGTGGACCTCTCTAAAGGGTCCACTGTTCACCAGGTGACTTCCCTCAGCACCATGTTGTCAAGAGAAAACGTGCTATAGATGACCAAGACGGAAGGTAGAATCCTTCACAAGCTAATCCTAGAAAGGGTGTTCCGTCACCTCTGCTGTATTCTGCTGGCCACACACCCAACCCAACCAAGTATGATATTGTAGTCGTGTGGTGTTAATGCCAGCAATCATCAGAGGCTCTTCTGAATGTTATCTATTACGGTGCATAAACTGGAATTTTATTTACAGTTCTCCCCACACAAAAGTTTTATAGAACATAAAAGATTACCAGGAAATGCAATCTGAAGAGGATGCAAGGTTGAACATTGAATGTCCTAATAAACTGTTGATGGCTTTCTCATCCTAAAGGATCGTGGTTTTCTTCCAATTTGGCCATGGCAAGATGTGTGTGGCTTTGGGAAAAGGAGAGTAATGGTAATAAAGTGGATAGAAGGATCTGGACACACTTCATTCCTGATGTCATTGAGGCCCTGCTGCCTCTGAGATGGGATAAGGAGTTTTCAAGGCTGAAACATGGGTCGGTTCATAGCTTCTGGGCGTCCTCATTTTGATTTTTTTCGATGCAGTGTAAGATGTAGAGTCTTGTAAATTATAGTCTGATTTTTACAAATAATTATTTGAGGAAAAAAATTTAAGTGCTTTAAACATAAAAGTATTGAAAGTACCAAAACAGTGGGGTTTTTTGAGGGGGAAAGGGAGGAGCATTTTGCTTATGCAAAATAAGTCTACTGAGATCCAATAGGAAATCATAACATGCAGATAAGCAATAATATTTGATAGCCCTATCCTCAACTCTTAAGTCATAAAGAAAATATAGGATACTTACGGGTAAATAGTAGGTAACATACACATAGATTCGCATCACACATGCAGAACTTCTTTAAAAAGAAAATAAAGCACATACCTGTATATTTTGGTGAATCAGTGGTAATGCAAAAGCGAGTTATGATATCAAATAAATTTGAATGAATTATTTTCTAGTATGTACAAAGGATATTTGTCAGTAAAAATCAGCACAAAACAAATAGCAAAATGGAATAAATTTGAATAAATTCCAGCACAGGCAGTCACAGTATGTGTTGATAAATATTTCAGCATAAATTGATACAAAGTATACCATAAAATATTAATTTTGAAGGTACTTCTGTGTCATACAGTCAATAAAAACTAATATTTCACCAAATAGTATGTATGTACCAAGTAACAGGGAAAGCTGGTTTTCGACAGTGACTCCAACCTAATATTTATGACTTGTCTCTGCTGAATGAGCTATAGGTTGCAGTAGGCATATGGATGTGAATCCTAGATGTCTGGGGAATAGGCCAGGTCCTGCCTCTGGGCAGCTGAGCAGCCCTTGGCCTCTGATCCTGCTCATCTCATGGACCTCCTGCACACTAAGCACTTAGGGCGTGAAGTGGTGTCCAGGTGGTATGTGGCCTCTCAAGTCTGCCTCCCCTCACCTACTGATGGCCAACAGGTAGCTGATGGGGAACAGGCAAAACAGCCACAGAGGAGTTGCTTCTGCCCTTTGGCTGTATACTGAAAGACAAAGTGTCCAAAGTTGCTTGTTTCAAAGATGGAGCTTTATAACCTACAGTGACCTCCAGAATACTTCCTTCCAGGCCTGGATTGCTGTGGCACCAGAACAGTGTTTTCTATGCAGGATCAGATGCTGGTCCCCCCGCATCTGTCCATGGGGAGTTATGTCTGCATGACAGTGCCACAGAGAAAATGGAGCAAAATCAGGGCAATCCTGATTTTTTTTGTGGGATAAATGCGTTTAGGTGCACAACCCTCCTGGCTTGCTACAGATCTCTGTGCCTGGTCCTTGTCACCTCCTAGATATACATGGCTGGAGACTTGAGCATTGATTTGTATAGTAGCTCATGGGTAGAGTGGTGAGGTGTGTGTAGGACATAGGCTTTGGCAACAGAAAGATCCTTGATGAATTACTTAAGTTCATTACACCTTAGATCCTTCAACTGTAAAGTGGGGTAACTGCTTTGTGGGCTTGTCATGAGAATTAAGTTAGATGGAGTCTTTAAACCTACATTGATCAAACGAGATAAAGAAGGACATTCCATACTAATAAAAGGGGAAATAGACCAAAAGGAAATAATAATCATCAATCTGTACGCACCCAATGTCAACGCACCCAATTTCATCAAACATACCCTGAAAGACCTAAAAGCATATATAAATGCCAACACAGTGGTTGTGGGAGACTTTAACACTCCATTATCATCAATAGATAGGTCATCCAAACAAAAACTCAATAAAGAAATCCAAGATCTAAAATATGCAGTAGATCAAGTGGACCTAGTAGATGTCTACAGAACATTTCATCCAACCTCTACACAATATACATTCTTCTCAGCAGCCCATGGAACCTTCTCCAAAATAGATCATATCCTAGGGCACAAAGCAAGCCTCAGCAAATATAAGAAAATAGAAATAATACCATGCATACTATCTGACCACAATGCAGTAAAAGTAGAACTCAACAACAAAAGTAAAGACAAAAAACATGCAAACAGCTGGAAACTAAATAACTCATTACTTAATGAAGAATGGATCATCGATGCAATAAAAGAGGAAATTAAAAAGTTCCTAGAAGTCAATGAAAATGAAAACACAACCTACCGGAACCTATGGGACACAGCTAAGGCAGTCTTGAGAGGAAAGTTTATAGCCATGAGTGCATATATTAAAAAGATTGAAAGATCCCAAATCAATGACCTAATGATACATCTCAAACTCCTAGAAAAACAAGAACAAGCAAATCCCAAAACAAATAGAAGGAGAGAAATAATAAAAATAAGAGCTGAAATCAACGAAATAGAAACCAAAAAAACCATACAAAGAATTAATGAAACAAAAAGTTGGTTCTTTGAAAAAATAAACAAGATCGATAGACCCCTGGCAAACCTGACTAAAATGAGGAGAGAAAAAACCCAAATTAGTAGAATCAGGAATGCAAAAGGGGAGATAACAACAAACACCATGGAAGTCCAGGAAATCATCAGAGACTACTTTGAGAACCTATATTCAAATAAATTTGAAAATCTAAAAGAAATGGACAGATTTCTAGATACATATGATCATCCAAAACTGAACCAAGAGGAAATTAATCACCTGAATAGACCTATAACACAAAATGAAATTGAAGCAGCAATCAAGAGTCTCCCCAAAAAGAAAAGTCCAGGACCTGATGGATTCTCTGCTGAATTCTATCAGACCTTTAAAGAAGAACTGATACCAACCCTCCTTAAACTGTTCCATGAAATAGAAAGGGAAGGAAAACTGCCAAACACATTTTATGAAGCCACTATTACACTTATCCCAAAACCAGGCAAAGACACCTCCAAAAAGGAGAACTATAGGCCAATCTCCTTAATGAACATTGATGCAAAAATCCTCAACAAAATAATGGCAAATCGAATTCAGCAACACATCAAAAAGATTATTCACCACGACCAGGTAGGCTTCATCCCAGGAATGCAGGGGTGGTTCAACATATGAAAATCAATAAACGTAATAAACCACATTAACAGAAGCAAAGACAAAAACCACTTGATCATCTCAATAGATGCAGAAAAAGCCTTTGATAAGATCCAACATCATTTCATGATAAAAGCTCTAAGAAAACTAGGAATAGAAGGAAAGTTCCTCAACATTATAAAAGCTATATATGACAAACCTACAGCCAGCATTATACTTAACGGAGAAAAATTAAAACCATTCCCTCTAAAATCAGGAACCAGACAAGGATGCCCACTATCTCCACTCCTATTCAACATAGTACTGGAATTCCTAGCCAGAGCAATTAGGCAAGAAGAAGGAATAAAAGGAATACAAATAGGTAAAGAAACTGTCAAAATATCCCTATTTGCAGACGACATGATCCTATACCTTAAAGACCCAAAAAACTCTACTCAGAAGCTTCTAGACATCATCAATAGCTATAGCAAGGTAGCAGGATATAAAATCAACATAGAAAAATCATTAGCATTTCTATACACTAACAATGAGCAAACGGAAAAAGAATGTATGAAAACAATTCCATTTACAATAGCCTCAAAAAAAATCAAATACCTAGGTGTAAACCTAACAAAAGATGTGAAAGACCTCTACAAGGAAAACTATACACTTCTGAAGAAAGAGATTGAGGAAGACTATAGAAAGTGGAGAGATCTCCCATGCTCATGGATTGGTAGAATCAACATAGTAAAAATGTCTATACTCCCAAAAGCAATCTACATGTTTAATGCAATTCCCATCAAAATTCCAATGACATTCATCAAAGAGATTGAAAAATCTACTGTTAAATTTATATGGAAACACAAGAGGCCACGAATAGCCAAGGCAATACTCAGTCAAAAGAACAATGCAGGAGGTATCACAATACCTGACTTCAAACTATATTACAAAGCAATAATAATAAAAACAGCATGGTACTGGCACAAAAACAGACATGAAGACCAGTGGAACAGAATAGAGGATCCAGATATGAAGCCACACAACTATAAGCAACTTATCTTTGACAAAGGAGCTAAAAATATACGATGGAGAAATAGCAGCCTCTTCAACAAAAACTGCTGGGAAAACTGGTTAGCAGTCTGCAAAAAACTGAAACTAGATCCATGTATATCACCCTATACCAACATTAACTCAAAATGGATCAAGGATCTTAATATCAGACCCCAAACTCTTAAGTTGATACAAGAAAGAGTAGGAAATACTCTGGAGTTAGTAGGTATAGGTAAGAACTTTCTCAATGAAACCCCAGCAGCACAGCAACTAAGAGATAGCATAGATAAATGGGACCTCATAAAACTAAAAAGCTTCTGTTCATCAAAAGAAATGGTCTCTAAACTGAAGAGAACACCCACAGAGTGGGAGAAAATATTTGCCAATTATACATCAGACAAAGGACTGACAACCAGAATATACAGGGAACTTAAAAAACTAAATTCTCCCAAAACTAATGAACCAATAAAGAAATGGGCATGTGAACTAAACAGAACTTTCTCAAAAGAAGAAATTCAAATGGCCAGAAAACACATGAAAAAATGCTCACCATCTCTAGCAATAAAGGAAATGCAAATTAAAACCACACTAAGATTCCACCTCACCCCTGTTAGAATAGCCATCATCAGCAACACCACCAACAACAGGTGTTGGCGAGGATGCGGGGAAAAAGGAACCCTCTTACACTGTTGGTGGGAATGTAGACTAGTACAACCACTCTGGAAAAAAATTTGGAGGCTACTTAAAAAGCTGGACATCGATCTACCATTTGATCCAGCAATACCACTCTTGGGGATATACCCAAAAGACTGTTACTCCAGAGGCACCTGCACATCCATGTTTATTGCGGCACTATTCACAATAGCCAAGTTATGGAAACAGCCAAGATGCCCCAGCACTGACGAATGGATTAAGAAAATGTGGTATCTATACACAATGGAATTTTATGCAGCCATGAAGAAGAACGAAATGTTATCATTCGCTGGTAAATGGATGGAATTGGAGAACATCATTCTGAGTGAGGTTAGCCTGGCTCAAAAGACCAAAAATCGTATGTTCTCCCTCATATGTGGACATTAGATCAAGGGCAAACACAACAAGGGGATTGGACTATGAGCACATGATAAAAGCGAGAGCACACAAGGGAGGGGTGAGGATAGGTAAGACACCTAAAAAACTAGCTAGCATTTGTTGCCCTTAATGCAGAGAAACTAAAGCAGATACCTTAAAGCAACTGAGGCCAATAGGAAAAGGGGACCAGGAACTAGAGAAAAGGTTAGATTAAAAAGAATTAACCTAGAAGGTAACACCCACGCACAGGAAATCAATGTGAGTCAATGCCCTGTATAGCTATCCTTATCTCAACCAGCAAAACCCCTTGTTCCTTCCTATTATTGCTTATACTCTCTCTACAACAAAATTAGAGATAAGGGCAAAATAGTTTCTGCTGGGTATTGAGGGGGTGAGCGGGAGGGGGTGGAGTGGGTGGTAAGGGAGGGGGTGGGGGCAGGGCGGAGAAATAAACCAAGCCTTGTATGCACATATGAATAATAAAAGAAAAATGAAAAAAAAATAAATAAATAAAGTACTAGGACTGTTTCTGGCATATAGTAAAGGTTTAGTAATTCTAGCTAACAGTATAAATACTATGTTTATAACCTCTAATAACTTCTCTAGTTTACTCTGCATATGAAAAGATTAGACAACATCTAAAGTCTTTGTGGGTTCTAAGTACTTCTGCCTCAGATATAGCCATTCCATCTCTCTCCTTGTTTTAATTCTGAGCAGGATCACAAATTGAGTGTGGCTTTAGGGAGCCCTGACCTTAAACTAAATTGTTGCCTTTGAGCCTCCATTTCCCTATTTCCCTGATGGGGATATTAGTGTCTTCTTCACTGTCTTCTTGCAGCAACAAAAGATAACTGTTAACACTGACTCTGAGCATCAAGGGGACTGTCCAATCCTGGGCATCTCTGGCTACATCAGAAGATCTACTCATGAGCCTGGTAGCTGTCTTCTACTCAGATACCAGTGATCTTTGTGGCAGTATCCCTCACTCCTGCCTTCCTATTTTAGGAGATGGCTGGGTAGGCAACAGAGATGGACTGGGGCTTGAGGCTTATAATCATTCAGTCATCCTTTTCCTGCTAGGTACCACATGCATGGTTTCTATGCCTACCTCAGGGATGTTGGTGTCTCGGGTGACGGCTGCAGAAGCCATGATCTAGCTCTCTGATCCAAGCTGGGTTTTGTGTTTCCAGAACAGTGTAGATCTGTACATGAGAAGGCTCAAAATGGTCTTTAGGTATTCTTCTGAAGACCATACTAGTGTTTGGTGCCAAAGCCAAAAGCCTCTGAATAATTATGGAATGTTATCATTTTGCAGGATAGTCTCTCTCAACTAACCAAATAGGACTGGTTGCCGAAGTGTTATGAGGCAGAGGCTCCCAGTTCTGAGGTGTGGCAAGGATCCTGCTTATACTCCCAGCCTCAATGCAAAGAGGGTGAGATTATGGGGTTTGATGCTGGGTTTGTATCTGGGCTCCTACTCAGTAGGTAGGTGGCCACTCCTGTAGTCCAGCACATTAGTGTCTCTTAAGCTCAACAACCACAATTGGAAAGTGAAGGTAAGGTGTTCATTTTACCTCCCAGAGAAGTTTTGAGACTTCAGTGAGACAGTACAGAGCTTAACTAGGTCAAGTCCATTGTAAGGACTCAACAAATGTTAACGCCTGTTTTTATTTATAATGAGTATATCATTTATAAATTCATTACTTCTGCCAGTTTTTTTAACCCTGTAGAAACAGTTATAATCTTCAAATCCTAAATCAGACTCTGCCAGTTGGAAGAGAGTCTCCAATTTCTTTGGTCTTTGAGGGCACCTATGTTAATTGAATGAGGACTCACCAAGTGGAGTGCTCTAGTAGGCAGACGAAAATACCAGCGGGTTCAGGATTGTGTGGTCCACCTTGTCATGATGAATGCTTGGATGGAGGTCAATGCTATATCCACTCATCTGATTTCAGTGTATGGATGGAGAACCACATTGTATCCCAGCATCCTGCACCTCCCAGGGATTGACAGTGGCTAAGGGACATTTGTGGTTCAAAGCTTGAGGCCTGGAGCCAGGTTTCTGGGTCCTGAATCATGGTTTTACTACTAGCAATCTGTGTGACCTTTGGTGAGTCACCTTGCTTTTAGGGTAACTGAAGCCTGAATGAGATAAGTGAAGAGTGACTTGGAGTATGTTCGCTCACACTAAGTCAGTACCATACTTCTTTCTCTGGCAGAATAATGGGCAGCTCCAGCCCTTACATTGTACCTTGCAGAATAGTTTATTAGTAGCATAGCTGGGAAATGTGTGGGGGGAATTGTCTGTTTCTCCTTTTAGCATTCATTGAGTCAGACACCCGTTCAGTGCAAATTTCAGTCATGCCACAATTGTTGCTTCCATTGAGATGAATAAGAGAGTTCGTTCGCCTGTGACACCTCCTTAATCCTCTGGCTTTGGGTTAAGTGCGAGGTCTGATTATCCCAATCTGGCCTTTGGGTTTTTTTGTAAGCAGGTGTTCTCTATGTAAACATTTATGAAGGTCAGAATCCCAAAACAGATTAAATATAGAACCAGGCTGGATGCCATATCAGTGTTTCAGTCACAGAAAAAAAACAGAAAGAAAAAATCATCTGTTACTTTTAATTCTTGTGACTAGTTTCTGTTCTGTTGGTTTAATTGTATTCTTTGTAGTTGATTTGTAAAATCATCTGGGATTTTATCCCAGTTTTCTGTTTCTGCACATTTAAGGACTATTTTAATAAAAATAACTGTCAACATTGAGGATCTGTGACTTTTTTCCTTTTAAAGGGAGACCATGTATTAGTCAGGAATGCCTGAATAGATCACTCGGTGTGCGCAGAACAACCGAATCCTGTGCACAGCTGGCTTTTCTGGTTTGCTGGGTAACTAGTACAGATTTCTCTCTGCAGTTCATATGTTGGACAGAGGAATGCCCTTCTCGTTTCTCTGCCCATTGGATAGTCGGGTTATTTTGGGTACGTGGAACAGCTTCTTTGATTCTGGTGAGGGTTGCTTTTAGCAGAAAGGGAAGACTTTTCTTTCATTGCTTAGTATCCTAATCTCCCATATTCTATTCATCAGAAACACCTACTTCCCAATTCTTATCTTTTCCCCCTGGTGGTGGTATCCAGGCCCTCTACCACTTTTTTTCCCCAGGGAAAAAGGTAGTGGGTTACCAATCCCCCATGTTAGCTCTTCTGCTTCAGGCAGGATTCTGCATTTGCACTTTTTTTTCGTATTTTCTTCAAAGCATTTTTCAAGTGATAACAGTCATTAACTTGATTGCTGCTAAATGAAATAAGAGGATATTAATGTAGCTGTTGAGAAATAAGAACCTTTACTCAAATCTTTCTTGGGTTGTTAAGAAAGAGCAGTTTTAACTCTTGGGTATAATTTTTGTCTGAAATTTGGAGTGTGCTAAAATTGGTCCTACATTCTAAAATTGAGTAATCAAAAGAACCCCTGTAATGATACAGTTGTGTAATGTCTCTTCATTTTAGTGCTTTGAAGGTGCAAGACTGATATTCCTAAAACCCAGCTCTGATTATTTGATAATTTTGTTTTGGATCTTTTTAGACATTATGAGCCTCAGACCTGGTTTCATTTCATGAACTGGTTGTACCTCTGTCCTGGTCTATAATGGAGCGAGTAGGTAGAAGCCACTTCAGAAGTGGTTGTTGCAATGAAGTAAAGTCACCTGTGTGAAATGCTAAGCACCATGGGTACCAATGAAACTTAAACATAGAAAAGATAAAAAACTAAAAACTTCTTTGTCCCCACAGTATCAAATCCAAATTCTTTAATACCGTGTTCTAGATGATAACTAGCCTGAATGACCTTACAACTGAGTTCTTCTTTTCTAGTCAAATAGACAATTTCACTCATTTTCCATAAAACAGACCAAACTTTTTGGCCAAGAATCTCTGTGTGGAAATCATTTTACAGATGAGACCGAAACTTCTTGAAATAGTACTTCATCTTGCCACATGCAATAACAATCTATTCCATTTCATTGAGGAAAGAAATGCTGGTCTTGGCCCATTAAACTGATGCAAGCAGGTTGTGACCTGCTATTTCAAAAACAGTGGTGTGGAAGACTCTTCATCCCCATTTCTTGACATTCTGCCCATCCTCTCAGGCCTGTACCCCCTCATGAAATCTTCCTTCATCTACGCCTCTGCTGGCCTTCTCTGAACTTACCACTTTTTCTCAGTCTCATTTATGGCATTTCTTGCAAATGGACTCTCATGTTAATTACTGATTTATAATTTATCTCTGCATCAAGGTGGTAAGTACCATCAGGGGATGAGCGCCATGGTGCCTTTATTTATCAACCTGCACACGTAGGAGGGTGTCCTGCCCACAAAAGCCCTCAGAGGTATTTTGTTGGAAAATTGCAGTGTCCCAGATGCTTCCCTTCCTATGTGCTGACATTTGAAAGCCATAAAATTAGAGTTGTGTGTCTGCACCTGTGGGACAGGTTGCTTCTCACTGTGACCACTGCCCAGGTGACACAGTTTCATTTGTGGGCTGCCTCGGATTCCTTATGTATCTGAAAAAGAATATTAGGTTGGGATTGAGATTCCAGCTTCTAAATGGAGTTTCTCAATTTCCTGTTCTCTGACATGACTCTGCTGAATCTCAGAGAGGCTTCTTTCTGCTCTGACAGTGTTTGAACAAAAACCCAGCCTCGTCTCTGATTTCAGTCCAGCCTCATCTCTTTAAGCTTGGACCTTTGCAGGATGTAACAGATAATGACTTTAGCCTATGAGACCCGAATTTTATAGCATAAGGTACTTTTCAATCTGTTTCTGTGGCGAACACATGGATCTAAGATCCTCTATGGCAGGACGTGTCTATACAGTATTTCAACTATTCATATTTGAGCCTTTCATCTATGATAAAAACATGTTATGCTGACAAGAATGCAATATTTATATCTTAATTATACACTGGCTCTCACTTTTGGAGCCCAGTTTTGTGATCTTGACTAATGATGAGATTCAGAGAAGAGCTGGACCCATATTATGTTTACATAAATTATCTACCCAAAGGTTGACCTCATTTAAAGGAACTAATTTAATTTAAGAAAGTTATTTCTTTCCCTTTTTAATCTAATTTAAGATGCTTGACTGATGTAGTAATAGATACCAGAGAATTGCCCATACAGCTATGTAAACCACCAAATCTAGCCATAGTAACATCTATGAACATACCAGGAATATCTAGGAAATTTTCAATTACAAAGAGATTACTAAACATCTAATGAAGCAAACAGTTAAAGGACTTAAAAAAAAACATGCTGATAACTGAATAGTAAAATCTGGGGAGTTACTGGTGTACAGTTTTTATAATGACTTTCTTTTTCAGGAGTGATGCAGTTCTAGTTTATATAGTAAATCTGTTCAACCATAGGCAATTTTTTCTCTTTGGAGCATCAAACACTTATAAGGGACTTTGAAATGAGTTTAGTTTAATTCAATACTCACAGGATTTGCAGACAAGCTTCCTTATTTAAATTATTTTCCATTCCACCTGCCATTTACCAGAGCTCAAATGTGTGTCAAAGGAAACAGGATCTGTCTTAAAAGAGATTTGCAGAAAATCTTCCTCCAATATTTAAAGTGAATGACAAAGTCAAGTTCACATGGAAGAATCAGTTTTGAACAGAGGAAGTTAAAATCAGGTAACTTATTTACATCACTGGCGGAAAGCCCATCGTCTGATAGGATTGACAGAGAGTACTAATTAATCACCCAGGGTCTCCTCATTCACTAATCACACTGCACGAACCTTCCCTGCTGGCAGAAGCTCAAGGGCAAACTGTGGGCTTCCAGCCAGCTTATTTTTCATAAGCATTATGCTAGCGCTATAAATTAATGTGAGCCTAATACATTCTGTCAGTGGTTTGCTTTCCCATGGCGACCCTCTCTGGTTAAACAGCTTTAAATGAAATCTTATATTGAGCATGAAAAGAACTTTCTTACAAAAGGAAAAAAGAAAGATTTAAAATCCTCTTTGTAATCTTTTTTCCCCCACAGCGTATACTCTTTGAGTTCTGATAAAATCTGCTAGATTAATTGAATAAGGCACAGATGACATGATAGTTTCTTGATTACCTGAAAAGTGACCTTATATTGTACATAATAGAGACTTTTCCCATTACATTTTTTTTGGGGGAGGGGGTTACACTTGCTGGGGTTTAAATTCAGAGCCTTGTGCTTGCTAAGCAGGTGCTCTACTACTCGAGCTACTCCCCCAGCACTTTTTGCTTACATTTACGTTCCCCAGCTAGAGTCTTATGCTTTTGCCCAGGCTGGCCTTGCACTGCAACCCTCCTAACCTATGTCTCCCCAGTACCTGGGATTTCAGGTGTGAGCTGCCACACCTAGCTTGTTCTTTGAGATAGGGTCTCACTAACTTTTTGCTTAGACTGGCCTTAAACCAAGAGCCTCCCAATCTCTACCTCCTGAATAGTTAGAATTAGCTACTGGGATTAACAGCTGAGTAGCTCAGCCCCCCCATAACTGTTTTGTTTTTTTTTGTTTATTTGTTTTGCTGTACTTGGGTTTGAACTCAGGGCCTACACATTGAGGCATTCCACCAGCTCTTTTTTGTGATAGGTTTTTTTCAAGATAGGGTCTCGCAAACTGTTTTGCCTGGCTGGCTTTCAACCTCAATCTTCCTGATCTCTGCCTTCTGAGTAGCTAGGATTACAGGTGTGAACCACTGGCACCTGGCAAAACTTTTTTTAAAATTTGTGTTTTTGGCAGTACTAGGGTTTGAACTCATGGCCTCAGGCTTGCTAGGGAGGCACTCTACCACTTGAGCCACTCTGCCAGCCCTCCCCCCACTATAGTTTTAATTGCAGTAATTATGTGTTTATTAAGTGCCTACTATACACGAAACACATACCTTAAGTCAGCAGTTGTCACATCAGTGCTATTTGAATGCTGTTACTGCCTGTATTACAATAAAAAATGAATTGAGAGTCTGTCATCTCATCCAGAATAGCATGTTATGAATGCTGGGGCCATAATTGAGCCAAGGTTTGTCACTCAAGGTCATGCTTTATTTGGCTGTTTTGCTACTTATAATTCATATACTCTCTTTGTACTTTCTCCTTTACCTTGAAGAAATGTTCAATGGTCTTAATCTTTAGTGATATAATTTCTATTTCCGTATTGATTTTTTAATATTTATCTGAGTTAATAAATCATTTTGGA
This sequence comes from Castor canadensis, assembly GCF_047511655.1. Taxonomy (NCBI): domain Eukaryota; kingdom Metazoa; phylum Chordata; class Mammalia; order Rodentia; family Castoridae; genus Castor; species Castor canadensis. The sequence goes on along the minus strand of NC_133394.1, from coordinate 31,482,388 downwards.
AAAACAATGGTCTCTAGTACATTATTTTATATCTTCAAACCACTTTAATATCATTCTGCTTTTATTCAGAGAACAAGGAGTTATGGGCGTCTTTGATCCAGTGGAAATAAATGCAGCTTATTCATATCCCACATGCTGTTCTTCCTCTGAGACATTTCCAAACAATTTTAATACAATAGGAAAATTCCAGAGTGTGCACACATGGAGAGTTGCCAAGGCAGTTCCTATTGGGAACTCAGCCTTCCATCTTGAAGCAACAAGGGGCATGGCTACAGCTTATCCTATATGCAAATTAATTTTCAAGAGTCTGTGTAATAAACTGTTATGTAAAAGAACATATGAAAGACTGATTAGTCAAAGTGCATCTCCCCATGCCTAACTAGAGACAGCAGGTTGATAGGCAGTGGTTTGTGTGATTTCTGTGTTAAGCCAGCACTTTTTAGTATGCAGTGCTCATGTTCTTGGTTGAAAGGAATCCATTCCATTTCTTTTTATAGTGTCATGAAAAGTTGGAAAGAGGAAAAACTGAGCTGAACATACAGAATAAATAACTAAATGGTGCCGTCAGGCTGCCCTTTTGTTTTCAGACCTCCCCCTCCCTCCTCTTTTGTGAGTCACTGAGCCAGGGAGATGGATCAAAGATGCCTCAGTGTATAGAGCATTTTATGTGGAGGTTATTTGTCACCCACAACAAAAGACTAATTGCTTCTAGGCCTTCTTTCACATGATAATCAATGAATTTCCATCTCCTGGATATGCTCCCTGTGTCCTGCATTCATCTCTCAAGATTTTTGTTTTTAGGTTTCAATTGAATATAAAGTACCAGAGAGAAGACATCAATCCAGTAAAACTGTTGAGGGAATTTTAAACATGAGTATGGAAATGTAAGAAAGAACTTGAAATGAAGCCACCTGCCATCATTCTTCTTGTGACTGTTTGATTTGGTCAAAATTATAACTTGTGATCGTTATTAAGAAGGATCCATGGCATTTGTAGGAGACAACATTTCTCTTAGCAAAAGGACTTTAACCAAAGGCCCACTGGGGGAAACTTCAGTTCCTGATTTATTATAAACTTGAAGTTCTCAAGGATGATGTCTTGGATGACTTTGTTACTAATGCTGTCAATACGAGTTCATTTAAAGTATTTGGAATTTGAACTGGAAATTGGTTATTCTGAATGAGATTTGGGTAGTAACTCTCTGAATGTGTGGGGGCCATGTAAGTTAGACAAACATCATGCAGCTCTTTTCATATGTTGTCTGATGAAGTGAAATTATTTTGTCCTGTTCTTTAACAATTATTTCTAAGTAAGGAAAAACAATTACTAAAATGTACCTGAAACATAAATTATTTCTTTTAATATTTGCAATTAAATTATAACATTTTAGAATGAAAGAACTATACATTGAAGCCGGACACCGGTGGCTCACACCTCTAATACTAGCTACTTGGAAGACTGAGTTTGGGAGGATTGTGGTTGGAGGCCAGCTGGTACAAATAGTTCTGGATAGCACATCTCCAAAATAAACCAGAGCAAAATGGACTTGAGGTACGGCTCAAGGGTAGAGTGCCTGCTTTGCAAGTGTGAAGCCCTGAGTTCAAACCCCAGTCTCACCCCCACCCCCCGAAAAAAATTATACATTGAAACACATGTTTATTTAGTAAGAGTCACTTGTAAATGGGTTAATGTTTTTTAGAAACGAAGGTAAGGATTAGGGATATAGCTAAGTGGTGGAGAGCGTGCATAGCACAGGCGTGCAGGAGTTCCTGGGTTCTATCCTCAGCACTGAAACAAGAAGGAGGAAAAGAACATCGCGTCAGCAAAACAAAACAAAACTTAAAAACAGATATATAGGTGCAGAGAGCATTTTCATGAGGGGTTTTTTTATTTGTGATTTTTTTAGGGGGAGAGGGTGTAGCACTGGGATTTGAACTTAGGGCATCATGCTTGCTAGGCAGGTGCTCTATGCTTAAGGCATGCCTTCAGCCCTGCATTAGGTTGGTTGGTTTGTTTTTTAAGTACCAGAAATGTTCTTCATATCTCTTGAACTAACTCCCAGCAGGGCAGAGTAGAGCCTTGGGTAATGGTTGGTGAAAACACCAACCCCATTCTGTAAAACACTAGTGCTAAGTGTCAAGAACCGTGAAAGGTCTGAGATTTCCCTGCCACAGAACCACAGATGCTGGCAGAAAGACACCAGACTCCTGGGGGAGAGACATAAGACTTTATTAATCATAGCAATACCAGAAATGAAAAATCAGTGTTTTTGTGAGCTTTCCCTGGGCCCTAGTTCTGAAAGGGTGAAGCAGAGAAGGCCAGGTGACACCTCTTTGCAGGAGAGGAACCCTGAGTTTAGGGAACTCAAATCTTTTATAACAGGCAGCAAGCCTTCCTGGTCATTGCTCTGCAGGGAGACACTGTCTTATCTTCAGAGAGTGTCTACTGTATGTGTCTCCTTGAAAAGCATTCGCAGCATAGGACTCACTTGTAATTCCAATATCTTTCTTTTTCAAAAGAAGCGTGGAAATGAGCTGGGTGTTGTGGTACATGCCTGTAATCCCAGCACTTGGGAAGATGAGGCAGGAGGATCAAGAGCTCTAGCCAGCCTGGGCTACACAGCAAGACCCTATCTCAAAAGAAAAAAGAAGAAGAAATGTGTGAATTGTCTCCTAACTTAGATACTCTGGAAACAGACCCCAGAAAAGCACTGATTCTGTGAACCACTGACCTATACTGATTTTTAAGGACAACATATGTGCCAGTAGCTACAACCATATATCTCTGTTACTTTAATGGGTGGACTGAGGGTGACATTTTAATTCTTTCATGTGTCTATATAATGTTAGGTCCCAGTCTATGGGACCAGTGTGCAGGCTGTAAAAGATTTCATGAAAAAAAAAATAACCACAAAAACAAACAAGAATTGAAGCAGAAGCAAAGTCTTACTCATTTTCTAAGCAAGGAAAGGGGCCAATACTAAGAGATTTTGGCCCAGAATGAGGTTAGAGCTGGGTTTATAAGTGTTTAAGATATAGAATGTATATACTGCTGCTGTTTTGTTTTTTGGTTCAGCTAGCTGTTCCAGGAAGCAGCTGGGGTGTTCAGTTTTCAATGTTTTGCAGGGCTGGTTGTTTGTTACTTATACAATCTTTTCTGTGACATCATGAGGTCAAATTTGTTGTCAATAAGATGCAAGTGGGCTTCCCCTGGAGTTCAGAAAAATAGTTTCTGCAAAACAAAGTAAAACAGCCTTCCTGCTAGACAAGATGGAGTCCTTTACAAAATGGAGTAGATTAGGCTAATTTGAGTTGAAGCCTTAAATATAGCATATCCTTTTCAAAATATCTTCCCTCGTGTTTAATACCACAGTCCTGTGTAGCAGGGGCAGGCATTATTGCCCATTTACAACTGAGAGACTCATTCAGTCTCTTGACCAAGGTCACATAGACAGTTCACGTTCAGGTTGGAACAGCACCTGGCGTTTCCTGATCCCCGGTCTCTTGGTCTTTGAAACACATTGCATAACTGTGCCTACAAAGTTTTTGTCTCCCAGAGGTGACTCCAGGCCAGTCCTGAGTTCCTTTTGGAACATCTACTTTGTTGGTAAAGTGAAACTGAAACTTCCTTTTGGAGTTGTCACCTCTCTCAGCTAACCTTGGGTCTTGCCCAGCTATACTGCAGGTTGTGTCTGATAGTGGTGCTGGAGTCCAGGACTAATTCTAATTAAAGGGAGTTGTTTTCTTCCATGCATTCTTGTCTCTCTGTGTTTTTAATCTCAGTTTAATTGAACACAGGCAGTCTCACTATTTCAACCCCTTGCTTATCAGAGCCAGCCTTTTCTGTTTCATAATTTGGTGTGTAATTACTCTTTGGGTTTTGTGGCACCTTCCTGTCTTGGGTCCCACTGCCCTTTTTTCTACTTCTCAGTCTCCTCTTTGCCTCCCCTCTTTGTACTTTCCCATAAATCCTAGTGTTCTCCAGGATAATACCTTGGTCTTCTTTCTCAAGACTCTATATGTGGTCTTTACAACATCCACAAAGAAAACCAATTACTTATTGAGTGTATTCTATGTGCCCAGCCTTTTGTAAATCACCTTACATGCATTATCTTGTTTAGTCTTCCTAATGGCCCTATATTAGCTTTCTATAACAAACTACCTGATGCAATTAACTTATAAACAGGAGTCCCTGATCAAGTTATTCCCTTGCTTTGGGCCTTCAAAACGGGCAGCACATCATGGTGGGAGCACATGGTAGAACAAAACCGCTCACCTTATGAACCAAGAAGCAGAGAGAAGAGAGGACTGCTGGGGTCCCACAATTGCCCTTGAGGGCACACCCCCATTGATGGAAGGACTTCCCATAAGGCCCCACCTCCTAAAGGTCCACACCACCTCCCACCTCCCACCTTCCACCTCCCACCAGCCTTTAGCCACATGGACCTTATGCAAACCATGGCAGACCTCATGAGACAGCTATACTTTGGCCATACTTAGGAGAAACAGAGGAGTAACAGGATAAATTACTTGTTCAAGGTCGCACACCTGGCAAGTGGTGAAACTTGAATTCTAAGCTATTTTTGACTCTGGAGCAACCTTGATTAGAGCTTCCTTCCACCCCCTGACAATTCTACATCAATGTCTGACATCTACTTTGTTGGTAAAGTGAAACTGAAATCTAAAACTGATCTTTCCAGTCACTGGCATAGCAAAAAAATAAATAAAACTGATTTTTTTTTCCCCCTAAAATAGTCTCCACTTCCAGTTTCACTAACTTTGTATATGACCCAACAGCTTACCCAGATGCTTAAACCAAAATTCTGGGGAGGATTGGGGATGTAACGCAGTGGTAGAGCACATTTAGCCTGAGTGATGCCATGAGTTCCATCACCAGCCCTAAGCAGACAAAATCCTTGCTTCCATGGAGTTTATATTTTCATAGAAATTGATATCCCCTAGATTTGTAGGGAAGTCAGATGATTTGCTCACACTCACATAGTTGGGATTTAAACTCAGACATGCTGATTCAAAGGCACATATCTTAACCATACTTCCTTCCTCCTGTCTCAGGGAGTTTCCTCTTGTCTTCATCCTGCTCTTCCTACCCCTCCCCCATGGTGTCCTCTCCATGATAGCTGAGTAGCCTCCAGGGCTACTGCATACTGAAATCCATTCTCTGTGCTATAGTGAGATGGTTTTTCTAAAATGCATATCTGATCCTTGTCACTGTTTTGCTTAAAGCCTTCACTTGGCTGTCCATGGCTTGCCAGTCCCTAGGTACCCCATAGTACACAATGTGCCCGTCACACCCCTGCCTTGTGCTGTGGCCTAGAGATGCTCAAACTTCATCTGCCACTGTCACATTACCTGGAGGGCATGTTGGAAGACACAGCTTGGCCACAGTAGGTGTGGAAGTGCCTGAGAGGTTACATTTCTCACAAGTTGCTGGTGCTGCTGGAACTTGTGTGGGAACCACACTGTGAGAACCACTGCCTGCCTGGAGCCCTGCAGGGTAGGGCTGTTTCAGGCTTTGATCCTTTTTGTAAGCTGAGGCCTCTTCAGGAGAGGGTCTTTCTCCGATGCTCCTTTAAAATCCAGGTCGTCACTTTCTAGGAGGCTTCCTCTGCCACCCATGGCCTCTGTGTTTCTATGGCAACCCTCTGCGTCTCTGGGCAGGCTCCATTGCCTGCACTCCAGTTGTGGTTTTATTTATGTCCTCCACTCTCAAGATCATTAGCTCTTTAAGAGAAGAGACCATCTATTGTGTTCATCTTTCAACCCTGGTACCTGGATGATACCTGGTCTATATTGAATACACTCATTAAATACATCAAGTGATAGAATCCTGCTTGTGCCTTTAAAAAGCATAATCCTGTTTTGATTTTTATTTGCATTGACTCTGAAATCATGCCTAACAAGTTCTTTTTTTTTTTTTTGTAAGTCCACACAAAACCATGCATCTGAGAATATGAAACTTCCAAAGCTGACATTAGCAAGCGTTGTAACTTTTGGCTGTTTAACCAAACAGCGGGAAGCTTATTCCCACAAGGGCTGATGTTTGTCTACAGATAACTTCTCAAGCCTGTGGTTAACAGTGCTGCCTCAGACCTCAGCCTTTAGGACATCCTTCTGTATGTTTTCAGCCTTGGCTCTATCTAATCAGGGGGTTAAACATGGAGTAGCCCAGGCAGAATAAGCCTTCTTTTCCTGAGACAAGAAAAGATTAGTGGGCTGTAAACTTGCAGCCTCTATGTTTTCCATCCAAAAGTGGATACCTAATCCCTCACGTTCCTTTATGCATGCCTGCATCGCCTGGGCAATTTCCAAGAATACCAGTTTTATTGCTCGCATAGTCCTCCCCTTCTCTCTCCCTTCACATCCCAGATTACAAGTTTTTGCCAAAACGTCAAGCTCCAAATTCTTAACAAAGGAGTTTCCAAGCAAGACTGTCCCAAGATTCTGGATATTCTTTAAGGGGTACCCTGCCCTTCTCCTGGTGCAGTTCAAGTTCAAAGGCAAAAGCCCTTTCATCCTTCCTGGGGAAATGGAGGAGAAAACAGGTCCACAGTGCTTGGGCAAAGGGACCTCCTCCCCTGCTCCTCCTTCCCCAGGCTCTGCTGTGAGGTATTGCTTCAGGATCCATCCATAGCATTCTCCCATAATTCAACAAGCAAGCCGAGGGCAGCTTGTTCTCTCAGGTAGATGTGTGGCTGAATTATGTATTCACTCAAACACCAAATAACAGCAGCTGGCCAGCAGTTCAGAACAACTGGTGTTTCCACGCAGTTATTGGAAAAGGAAGAACACCTCTGCCCGAGCTTGTGAGTCCCTGAGCACCATCGTTTTGGGGACTGTTCTGTAACAGCAAAGAACAAGGGACATTAATCTGCTCTTTTATTTATGTCTTAGGACCCTTCTGTTTGCAAATAACAGAAAGCTCACAAAGCAGCTTAAGCTGAGGAGGTTACTTATAATGGAAACCCAAGGGGATTGCATGGAGACCATGCTTAGGAAGTGAACAAGTGAACTGGAAAGAGCCGGAAGCAGTCAGGAACACAGTTACTCTGGGTCTCTCTTTACTTTCCATAATTGCACGCCCTCTTTACAGTATGTAGAACAAACTCTATCCAGTCTCTTCTATCGTAAGGAGACTGAAGTCACTAGAATCCATTGTATCCAACACTGGACTCCTGGGAAAGAGGCTGTGTGACTCAGCCTAGCCTTCAGTGAATAGCTCTTCCTGAGTTGCAGGTCCAACTTTAGTGAATTCATCTGTCTAGAGGGGGAGGGTGACCGTCCCAGATAAACAAGTCCACATGGGCCACCCTGGAGAGTGGGGCCACTGTTCAGAGAGGGGTTGTAGATTGACAGGCTTCCTCAAGCATGAAGTAGTCATAACTGATATCCCCCATTCTTCCAAAAGATTCTACTAAAGAATGGGTATGATGAAACTCAGTCCATTCACATAGAGTGTTATACAGAAACAAGGAATGGTAAACTCAAGGGAAGATGCTTCAGAAAACCCTGACAGGGAAAAACTTCTTTTAAAGTGGAATTTCACAATTAGTGCATTTCAAGACTTCGGAGCTATTTACCTAGAATTTGTGAATGGGGTTGCTAGGGAAGGAAATTGAGATTTCAAACTAGAGTTTGTTAGTTTCTTTTAAATGCACAGGGATACTTGCATGTACTGTTCTGGAAGTTTCCTCAAGCTGATGTCAGAGCAAAGAGAATTACGTGGAGAACAGGTACTGCTGCCCATGTTTTGCTTGGACATAAAGCAAGTTCTTGCTCTCTGTTTACAAGTTTCAACATTCCTGTTGTCCAACACCAGGTAATGTCCTCTGTATGTATGTATAAATTACAAAGCACGTGATTCAGAAGTTCAGAAGAGAGGAAGTGTCTGATCACTGTGCACTAAGCTGAAGGGGAGCTGCGTTCTATAGTGACCAGGTAGGAATGGTAGGGCTGGAGGGGCAGGGGGAGAAGTGTATGAAGAAAGGGAAGAGGGAGGGAATAATGTTTACAGAATACTGGCATAGTGAGAATTGTCATCAGCTCTTCCAGTCGCGTGGACCCCACAGTTGCTTTGTGCACTTCCTTAAGTGCACTTATCATCTGCACTTGACAGGCCAGGATACCAGGACTGTAGGAAGTCAGAAGACACTCCAGGGATTCTTCTTGTCTCAGAGGAAACAGTCATCACTACGGCCTGTGAAGCCCGACATGGCCTGGCTCCTGTTCCCCCATGTCCTGTGCGTTTCAGCCCCTCAGTGCTGTTCCTACAGTAAGGTACATGCCTTTGTCACAGCCCCTCCTGCTCACTTCACCTGGGGCCGCCATCCCCTGATATCCACCACTCAACTCCTTCACTCCTCCATGTTTTTGTTTTGGTTTTTTGGTGGGACTGTGTTTTGAACTCAGGATTTTGCACTTGCAAAGCAGACCCTCTTCCTCTTGAGCCACACCTCCAGTCCCTCCATGGTTTTCTCCTTATGCGTAGCTTTCTTGATTGAGGCTTTCCTTGTCTGGTCTGTTTTCATATTGCATCCCTGTATCTCCTTACTTCCTATCTCCTTACACTGCCCTCTGTCCACAGTGTTTCTCACTCTCATCCTATGCAATCTACTCCTTATGTCTCTTAGTTGCCCTTCTCTCCCTGTACACCCCAACTAGCATGTCAACTCCACCAGAGTAGGCACTGTAAGTCTGTTTAATTCCCCTATTTATCCAAGCCCTTTGATGGCTGCTGTGTACACACTAGGTGCTCAGTAAACATTCACCATGTGAATGGCGGACCTTCTCCATAATATGGAACAAGGGGCTGGAGTCAAAGTTCAGAAGCCAGAGGACTCAGGTCACTGAGGACGGCATTACGATTAAAGCAGTGAGAAACTTTGACCCTGGCCCTGGTGGAGAATGCCCTATTCACAAATTTGAGCTGTATCTGTCTTGCCATCTTATCATGAGGATTCTGGGTGGTTTGTACAAACTGGGACACCAAGACCTAGTGGCAAAAAGAGGATTGACTTTTTGTGTATTGAATTTTCTACCAGCCCACACTTACTTCCTTGATAGGGCAAGAATGACACCCAGAGGCTTTTTGTAAGTCCCTCCTCTATAAAGACATGAATTTCATCTACTTGTGTGCAGTGCTCCACCCATCTACCAGAAGTAGCATTTGTTCAGACCAAAGTGTCAGGAAATATCTAATAAATAAAGTACATGCACTGCAGTGTCCAGAAAGTCCTCCTTTCCCAAGGGACGTGTTCTCTTTCCTCCTGTCTGAGCCAACTGCTCAAAATGCATCTTTCCTCTTTATTCAGGCACAGATTAAAATTTTCTTTAAAAATTCATTAGAATGCTAGTTTTTCTCCTTCCATTGTTATTTAAGATAATAATTTCCAGGCTTCAATTTAGGTAAGAAGATTGACCTGATTTTTAGTTTCCTCTGCCATGTTGACCTTGTATATTGTTGTTATGAGTCTGTTCACAGGATGCTGGGTAGACAGCATTGATGTAACTACTGTTTTTTAAGCAAACAGGGTTGAAAAGTGTCAGTTTAGGAGCTGCTTGTGAACTTTGATATACACTATATGTATGTATATGTGTATATATACACGCACATATATATATAATTGCTTTTGTGGTGGGAATATATAGAGATTTTTAAATAAATTCATTTTTAAAAGTAGACAGCTGAAATTTGCTTCAAAGAGAATTCAGATAGCAGCCAAAATAGCCGTATAAGAAAACTCTCTTTCAAAAATGCCAGTTCCTCTTGAAACTGGCACCCAAGAGTTAACTCTGTCTACAAGACAGAGTTTGGAATTTTGAAGAGCCACAGTCTCCATTTAGAAGATGCCAGAAACACAGGCATCATCCTTCACATTTCCCTCTCCTGGCCTCTACCCTCCACTCTCCAGTCACCACTGAAAATGGCAGTTTGACTTCTCAAAAGCTCCCAGTTTCACCCACTTCTCCACCACGCTCTGGACCGGACCAGTTCTTTCCTGCATTTCCAAAGTCGCTTCCTCTTGGTCCCCATGCTCTGCTGCAGATTTGTGCAGCCCACATCATGACTTTTCAAAGCCCACATGTGATAAAGGCTGACCTGCCAACCCAGCCCTGCCTACTGCACACAGATGGCCCTTGAGTAGCTTCCTGTCAATCTTAGGGTAGTGACTGGATTCCTTCAAAGGCCTGCGTGGGCTGGCCTGTGCATGCATCTCTTAATTTCAAGCCTGCCATACTTTCCTGGTTTTCCGCATTCTCTGTGCCCCAGCCACACCACGCCCTGTATAGACCTGTTCACTTGTCACTCCTCTTGCCACAGACTTTACATATTATCTTCCTCTCTGCCTAAAACTCCTTTCTTTTCTTTGTTTATTAGACTTCAGAATCCAATTCATGCACCTCCCACTCAGAAAGTCTGTCTGGATCACTTGCTTGGCCAAATCCCCCCTCTTAGAGTCTTCTTTGGTCTTATTTCTGTCTCCTTTATATACCATCAGGCTGATTTTATCTTTTACTCTGATTGTTTGATTATTATCCCTCTCTTACTAGACTGTAAGCTCATTGTGGGCAAGAAGCATGTCTGTTTTCTCATCTCCATTTATCTCAAGGCAAAAATTGTGTCTAATACAAAGTAGAATCTCAAGAAGATTTGCTGAAAGTTGTAGATGGATGGATGGATGGATGGATGACCTCTTCAACTAGACATGGGAGTGTTCTTTCACTTGTAGGTCTCAGGGAAAGGGGGACAGATGTGTCCTTCCAGACCTCACCCCTCTCCCTCCTGGGTCATTTTCCTCTCCAGCTTTGCTAGCCATGGGCTCTGCTGGCCCTTGTTCTGCCCAGGCTTCCAGCAGCACATCACCCTTTCTGTTTCCACTGAAGGCTGTTCTCATGCCTGTCAGGAAAACACATGTTTATGTCTAGCTGTTCAAGGAGCAATTGAGAGTCTTAGAGTGTAAATTCCAGTACACTTCATCCTTAAGCTGTAGACAAATGTTGTGTGCACATTAAGAAAGCACAGTAAGGGCATCCCTAATCTGAAATCAGAAAGTTTTTGAGTGCCAGCATGATTCTCAAAAAGTTTTGGATTTTTGTATCAGGGATGGTCAAACAGTAAAGTCTATGGTAATATTCCAAAATTCAAAAGCAACTCTGCAGTACTTCCAGTCCCAAGCATTCCGTATAAAGGATACTCAGCTGGTGTTGCACTTTCAGCTTGGGCTAGGGAGTCAGGTTTCCTGAGCAATCCAACTCAAGGCCACCCATGTGCTCTTGGGGGATGTACTAGATGCTTCTAAGCCGTTTCCGTCTCTGTAAAATGAGACTAAGAAGTTACCTACTGCATGGAGTGTCCGTGCAATAATTTCGACCAACATTATCCTATACAAATAGAATAATAGAATGGAACTTACATTTTTCAACAGCTGTATTTAAAAGGTAAAATGAAACAGGTGAAGTTAATTATAATATGCTTAATTTAATCCAATGAACCCCCAAAATACCATTTCAACATGGAATGAATAGTACAACTTTCAGTGCAATATTTTAGATCTTTTGTGGGGGGGTACTGGGGTTTGAACTCGGGGCCTCACACTTGCTACTCAGGCACTCTACCACTTGAACAACTCCGCCAGCCTTGTTTTGTTTATATTAGTTTTTTCGAGATAGGGTTTTGCAAACTATTTGCCTCTAGCTGGCTTCGAACCATGATCCTCCTGACCTCTGCCTCCTGAGTAGCTAGGATTACAGGCGTGAGTCACTGGCACATCTTTTGATTCGTATCACATCTTCAAATCCAGCATACAGTTCAAACTTTCTCCCCACATTTCAATTGAGCTAGCCATATTTCAAGTGCTTTGTACCTAGTGTCTACCACACTGAGTAGTAGTATATTTTAGTTAATTCATATTAAACACAGTATCTTAGGGCTGAGGGAGGAGGGAGTGTAGTTCAGTGATAGAGCTCTTGTCTATGCACGAGGTCTGCAAACAGAAAAACAAAACCATCCCTTTAGCAAATGTTGGCAAAATGATCATTATTCTTTCTGCAGCATCAAAACTTGGGTGGACAAACATTTGTACTGCACATTTGCTTGCAATGCCTTGTGGGAAGACGCCTGCGATTTGTTTTTTGATTGTGTCTCAGAAGAATAAAGGGTTGTTCTGAAGCGTTCTCAGCCGTTCCCTGTAAATCGGCCTCTCTGGGTTTCAGAATGAGATCAGAGTGGTGGTTTATGGTCGTCTTTCTCCAGGAGGTGGGAAGGGGAAAATAAATGTGCTTCAAGCTTGCTGCATGCCTGTCTCTGTTTTTTGGCTCGTCTCTGTTTAATTATTTGGAGCTGGAAGAAGTTGATTTTAAAACAAAACATATGGGCTGAGAGTAATTGGGAGGACATTTGCTGATGATGTAGCCCCAAAGGTATGCATCAAGTGGAGGCCCCAGCCCTGCACGTTTGCCTGCTCGGGGTCCTGAGTGCTTTCCTGAGCTGCAAATTCTGTTCCTTTTCCAGATTCTTAAACCCTTGTTTGGAAAGTCACTGTCAAGACTATAAAGGAAATTATCTCTGAGTCTTCTTTCAGTCTTTATTTTTTACCCCTCTCTCTTCTTTGTGGGAAGCCATTGGTTTTCAAGATGGTTTTTGCAGAAGTTTTTTTTTTCCCCCAAGTGCCAAGAGGAGAGAGGAGGACTTTACGTGAAGAGGAGAAAGGTAACCCCCCACACCTCAACTGAATTTCTCTGTCCTTCCTTCCTTCCTCACTGACACAACATGCAGAATTTCAGTTCTACAACCAGTTTTTTGGTTTGGCAATATTGAGGTTTGAACTTGGCCTCACCTTGCTAGTCAGGCATAGCACTACCACTGGAGCCATGCTCCCTGCCCCTTTTACTTTCGTTTATTTTTCAGATAAGATCTCATACTTACACTTTATGCTCAAGGGCAGGCCTCGGATTAGGACTGTGATCCTTTTACCTTTGCCTCCTGCATAGCTGAGTTTATAGTAATGCACCACCAGGCCTGGCTTATTTTTTGAGATAGGATCTCACTAACTTTTTTTTTTTTTTGCTCACTCTGGCCTTGAACTGTGATCCTCCCATTTCCATTTCCTGAATAGCTGGGATTCGAGACATGAACCACCACGCCTAGTCAACACCCAGCTCTTATGTACAGGTTTTTGTCTCGTTTATTTCTCATTGTCTCCTTTGCTTGCCAGGAGAGAGATATATGATTTCTGATCATCTCCCATATAATCCTACCCTGAATGCCACAACTTTCTGTTCCAGGGGTAAATGCAAATTTATCAACAGGCCAGTGTTAATCAAATCTCTACTCCTCCACTGAAGGGCTGTGTGCCTCTAAAGTTATCCAAATGCTCTGAACCTCATTCTCCTCTTGAAAAGTACCTATTTCAAAGCAAAATTGTTGTGACACTTAGAAATGGCCTCAAGCACTAAGCGTAGTGCCTGGGTGCAATTAGGCAGAGACTCTCAGCAGTAACACATCCACCCTCTTCAACAGCAAAACAGGCAGTTGACCATGATGTCCTGTGTCACCTACCCCACCCAATGCTTGTGGTGACATTGTATCAGGGGAAATAACTACAGTGGTCCAAAAAAAGCTTTGGCCTCAGAAGTCCCCCATTTCCCTGACAGGCATTGCTATCAATGTGTGTGACGTTAACACCTTAACTCTGTGCTCTGGTGCTTTCTAGGTCTGATGGACCCGTGTTTTCGCTTGTCATCTCTTACTCCATTTTTCCTACACCTGTAAATATGCTTGCAGCGTGCCGAGTTGTTTGAGTTTTGTACTTCTGCTGTTCTGTTGTTTGGCCTAACGAAATAGCACTCTAGCCAGGGCTAGACCTGACAGAACACAGTTTTTCTGTCAGGGTGTTGAAAAGAAGAAATCTTCCTAAATGTTTTTCAGACACCACTCTCCACATCCCCATAGGAGCAAGGGTAGGAAGAACAAGGTCTTCAGTTTTTGCCAAATCAAAGACAGGCTAAAGCTTTTCTGTACAGGGGTACGGGATGTGCCCCACACTATCTTATTTCATATCAGGTCATTGTCAGGAGCCTTGGGAAATTCTTCTTGTACAAACACCACTGCATACTGGAGTAGTTAATGGTCTGTTTTCAGTCCCTTTTCCTCTGCTCTTGCTGTTTCCCAGCCTGGTCCAAAGTGTAACTCCCTGTGGTGGATGGCGCAGACCTCGCCCAAAACTGCAAAGAATAACCACCCTCACTTTCTCTGCACACTCTCAGTGGACAGCTTTTCTGACATTTTACTTAAGATGTTAGTAAAACAAACAGTGTGCACTGCTGCCATCCAACTGAAACCACTTGTCAACCTGCCCACTTTCTTTTCACTTCAGTGTTCAAGAAGGAAAATCTCTTGACAGAAAGATGGGAGAAAGATGGCTCTTTCCCATGGCCATTCCCAGCCCTGATCACTAGGTTCTTCATGGGTGGACAGCCCCGTCCAATATGCCACCCAATCTGGCTCTCCAGTTATAAGACCCTATTATTTTAAGGATCATCAAGGGAAGAAAGTTAAACTGTGAGATACCATAATTTTAAGACACACCCCAATTTCACAGGTATTAAAATGTAAGGGGAAATGTGTTTCTTAGAGCAGATGGATACAATGAGAATTAAAGTGGGAAGTCCTCCTAGTTGTCAGCTGCCCCCTCCTGTCTGTCACCCCCCTCCCATCCTCAGTGCAGCTAATTGGCAAAACTATGAAATGGACCCCTGCATTGGGCTGAAGCTTAACTCAATCCTGAGTATTACAGTTTAGACCAGGAAGAGGCAGCAGAGTCCTCTTAGTGACAAATTAAGTTTCTGAAAACAGAGGAATCTAGAAAGTTCTTTGGATCCCATCAATGAAATTGTTACCTTTGAAGAAGTGATGAAGGACTGTTGAGGGTCGTGGGGCTTCTGTGTTCCCTCGCCATGTCACCATGTCAGATGGTGTGATGGAGCAAAGAAGATTGCCCACTTCTCTAAGTATGTAACCATGTCCATTTTCTAGTGGACACCAGGCTCAGATTCATGGGGTCACTCACTTTTTCCTCTCCCACTGTATAAGACATCATTCTACATTATTAATAACTTTTGTTCCATTCAAGATTCTGCTTAATTATTATTCTTCATGAATGTGCACAACCTCTAAGCACCTATGGGTCTCCAACCCTTCTTGGTGCTGTAATGGTTTTAAGCAAAGGGGTTATGGTATTTCTGTTCCTGATAAAGATGGTTACTCAGATTTTAGAGAAAACTGCTTCCCAGTCAGGTAAAATGACAAAATAATTGATTATAATCTTTCTTATTTATGTTTGCAAAACCATGTTGTTTACCCTTATACTTACACTCCTTTCTTCCTCTCTTTTAGTTCTTGGGAATAGCGTTTCTTGGAATTGGACTGTGGGCGTGGAATGAAAAAGTAAGTTGAATATCATACAAATATACACGTTTTCGTTAGAGGCTGTACACTGTATGTTTCCATTTTGCCTTTGATAAATTGCAGGGTGAAAAGAAACATGGCTCTTAATAAAAGAAAGTGTTCTTAGAAGGTAAATGTCATATTCTCAAAGATTCTTTAGGAGTCTAAAAAGATCAGTGCATCAAAATAATTACAAAAGTACAACAGAGAACATGGCTGGAATTCCATCAGTTAGCGAGAGACCCATGTTCCCAGGAATATTCCTCACTCAGGCACAGGAATTGCAGTAATGCTTATAAATACCTATGTACCACCAGTGACATCTCTCTCTCTCTCTCTCTCTCTCTCTCTCTCTCTGTCTCTATCTCACACACACACACATTTTCTACCTTTCCCTCCCTCTCTTCCCCTCCCCACCGCCCCTTTGGAAAATAATTTTTAAAAAAGTTTCCTTTCTCTCACTCTCTTTCTCCCTCCCTCCTTCCCTTTCCCCCTCCTTCTCTCTCTCTCTCTCTCTCTCTCTCTCTCTCTCTCTCTCTCTCTCTCTCTCTCTCTCTCTCTCTCTCTCTCTCTCCTTTCCTTTCTTCTTGTGGTACTAGGGGTTGAGCTAGAGCCTGGCAGCAGGATCAGCTTGGCAAATTCTGATTGAGCATGATTTTTGGAGGTGAAAAGGAGATACCATATGTATCAATTAGGTGATTTTGCCTGAAAATGTAGAATATTTGAGTAAAAGAAGCTTTAAAAATATGCGCTTATGATGTCCTATAACCAAAAGCTGGAGGGGGTAGTATTGGTAATTTCTTCTGCTCTGTGACACCAGCTTCTTTGCCATTTTCTTGTCTTTTCCATATTGCTCACAAAAGACCGCTCTAGCCTGTCACATCTTTATGTGATAATATCCAAAGGCAGAGAGGAAAGGGTCTTCTTTTCACCCTTCTCTGTTTTGTTTTTGTTTTTTTAAATCAAGAGGGAAATTACCCAAATCTCCCGGCAGACTTCTCTTTTTTTTTTTTTTTTTTGGTGGTACTGGGGGTTAAACTGAGGCCCTTGTGCTTGCTAGGCAGGTGCTCTACCACTTGAGCCACTCCCTCCGTCCTCTTTGCATTGGTCATTTTTGAGGCAGGGTCTCACATTGTGCCTAGACTGACCTACACCATAATCCTCCTGCTTGTGCTTTCCCACATAGCTGGGATGACTGGTGCAGGCCACTGCCTACCCATTGGTTGAGACGGAGTCCCGCAAACGTTTTGCCTTGGCTGTCCTTGAACCATGAGCCTCTTGATCCCTGCTTCTCTAGTAGCTAGGATTATAGTCTTGAGCCACTACACCTCACCAAATTTTTTTTTTGTTTGTTTTTTGGTTTTTTTTAGTATGTTTTGTTTTAAACCATTACCATGTGCTATGAAGATAGCTAGATATAAATGCATATTTGACCATCAGGCAAACTCATCATTAATCCTAAAGGATGTGAATAGGTGGCTATTGATTTTATAGTCAACATTTAAGAAATATTAAAGGCCAGTGTGGTGGCTCACACCTCTAATCCCAGCTACATGGGAGGCATAAATGGGAGGATTGTGATCTAAGACCAGCCCCCAGCAAAAAACTTGAAACCCTGTCTGAAAAGCAAAGTAAAAGCATAAGGGCTGAGAGCATGGCTTAAAGGATAGAGCCCTTGCCTAGCAAGCACAAGTTTCTGAGTTCAAGCAACACTACTGCCAAAAATAAATAAATAAATATTCAAAGTTGATGGCCAAACACAAATACAGCCTACTAAAAAGAAAAACTGGAAAATAAGGAGTAGTGTATTCTAAGTTACAGTGAAGAGACGATATCGTGGGTAGTTTCTCTTCTGAGCAACACACTCATAAGAAGGACATCCCGTGCTTATACCTCTAGTGTCACCTGTTAGCTTTTTCTGAACAACTTCCCCTGCTAAACCACCAGTGGAATTCAAAAATGAGTCTGAACCCCTTTTTTCTTCCTTGTTTGGAAGTGAACCAGCCTGTGGCATTCTCCTGGCATGTGACTCCCACCATATGAGAGTGGTGCAACAATGTTTGCATTGGGTAAAAGTTCTTGTAAACTATGGAGTTAGTTTAAATTCACTCAGAAGACCATTCTCTTGTCTCTTGGGGGTGTTCACCCTCTGAGCCTGGTAATGACCGAAGGTAAAATTCTTTTGAAGTGATAAATGTGTTGAGAGCATTATCTGTAAACAGAAAGGAGAAACTGAGAAGTTGCTTGGAACAGAAGACCGTCAGATGTCTGTGGGAATTTCCACAAGTAAAACCATCTTCAGATATACTACATAAAGAAACTCTAGAGTTGATATTGAATTTTGAAAACGTCCCATTGGCCAAGAATGTAGTGGTAGACCACTTAGCACCTAGCAGACCTAAGATTCCCGTTGCAAACAAAACAAAACAAACAAAAAACAAAAGGAAAGAAAATATACCACCCCCTATTTATTTACAAAATACTTGTATAGTATATAAAATGTTCATGGAAAATGAACCACTCCCTAGCAAACAGTAACCTTATAAGAAGGGACATGATTAGATATGAAGTATAACAAATTAAGTTCCCTAATAGAGATAATTTTATCTATAGAAACTTTTACACTGAATAATAATCTTCTCTTGGATTATGACTAACTCCTGCCTCATCCCAGTTAAGCTTAGGGATTTGTATTGGTAGAATCTCAGAAATTTCCCTTTTAGAAGCTCTCTGATTGACTAAATGCCAGATAGCACAGCTTTTTATAACTCCTTCAATAAAAGTCCATTTCTGTCTGCTTTGAAAAAGATGCTGGAAGGCATTAAATGAACTAATTGTCTCTTCTAGCAATAAACAGACAGCTGGTCATTTTGAAGTTTTTTTTCTCTTTATGAAATACAATTATCTTTTTATTTCATTTGGTTGCCTCAAATGTCTCTTCTCTGATAAAATCACAAACTTCTTAAATTGGAAATATCTCATACATAGCAGAGTTAGGGTGACACAATGTCCACTCTTCATAAGCAGAAAGTCTCTCTAGAGAGCTGAAGTTACCTGGCCAAGGTCACACAGCTACTATTTAACAGAACTTCATGAGTAAAAGAACCAGATAAAAGTAGCAGAGAGTAAAGAAGGTGTTCAGTCATGCAACAACCCAGTTTGGGAAACACTGGCCATTCTGCCCATTGGGCATGGGGATGCAGCCTGGAGTGATGCAAAGTTTCTCCCTTGTGGAGCTTGCATTCTGGAGTGGGGACACTGATGGGAAGCAGGTAGCTGGCCAAGAATCACCTAGATACGGGTGAGTTCTGGCAAAAAACATCTAAGTAGGGTAAGGGCTACTTAGAGAGCAGTGGGTGAAGGGGTCTCGGTTAGATGCATACCTGACAGCAGCCTCCTTGAGGAGGTGGCAGTGAGGCAGAGACCTGGATGCAGTAAGAGAGATCTACAGAGCAGTAGAATAAGGACATTCTAAGAAGAGGAATAACAAGTGCCTCGGTGACTCCACTAAGCAGCAGGAAAGCCAGGAAGATTAGACAGGAGACAGCAAGAACAATAAGTAGGGGATGTGGCAAGAGAGGTAGGCATAGGCCAGATTGGGCAGCATCTTGCAGAGGTCTGGATGTGTTCTAGGAATGAGAGGAAACCACTGGGGGTTTTGATAAGGCAGTGTCCTAATACAACTTTTGTTTTAACATTGCTCTGGTTGCTATGCAGAAAAAGAACCCAGCTTTGGGGCTGACCACAGACTGAATGTTTGCACTCCCCCTAATTCACATGTTGAGACCCTCATCCCCAATGTGATATTTGGAGATGGGGAGGGATTTTGGAGATAGATTATCTTAACAGAAAAGACAGGAGAGACATGATCTGAAGAGGCCAAATCTTCATCTTTGATTTCCCTACCTCCAGAGCTGTGAGACATAGTTGTTTGTTGTTTAAGCCCCCAGACCGTGGTATTTCTTGTAGCACTGAACAGACTTGAGTCCATATTCCAGCTCCTCCATTGACCATCTGTGTGACTTTGGGCAATTGAGTTTACTTCTCTGATGTCCTTTCTTTGTTTATGCAATGGGGACAGCTAATCTAACCTGGTAGGAGGATCAAATGAGATGAACCCCAGCACAGTGCCTGCTGTAAGGTAAATGTTTGCTGTCATCAACATAAATAACAACTCTACTTTGAGGAAATAAGAAAATAGTTTATTCTGAGTCAAAGATGAGTGACCATGGCCCAGGAACACGGACTCAAGTTACCCTGAATGGCATGTTCCATTGTGGAACAGGTTACATGAGCCCGTATAGTCACAGGACAAAAGAAGTCATGAATCCTTGTATTTACCAAATACATAGGTGGGAACATCAACAAGACAGACTACAGCAGAGTAGGGAGAGCTCTTCCATAGCAGTCAGATGTTATCTTATAGCATTCTTAGCTTTAGGGTTGGGAAGACTAAGCTTAGTAATACATTCCAAGACTTCTGTCTAGTAGTTACAAGGATGTTAGGTCAGATACATAGACTGATAGTAAATGACTATTAAAGAGACAAAGATAGCCCAAGAAGACCATGGCTCTTGATCTGTGGCATTCCATCTCTCTGCAGTCATGTTCTAGTCAGCAAAGGTCAGAGTCTGCAGGCTCCTCAGATATGGCTTCTTCAAAGGACTTCTGTTCACACTGGAGACATGGCTCCCTCCCTGGATGGAGCGTGTCCACAACTATATGGAGGTAGGAGAGAAAGGTGGTTCTGAAAGCTGCCTCAAATTTTAGGAGAGTTTTGGGGTCTCTTGAGGAAGATGTGGTTTGTGTTGACCGCCTTAGTAACTGCAAAGGCCACTCTATATAAGTCCTTTGGTTAAGCCCCAGTTGGGTTGAGGGTGGTGGGCAGCATGCACATCTGTGCACAGCCTGTGAGTCAGGAAAACCCCCAGACTAGGACACATGGACATTTACTTAAATGTCCATGGCTTGGACTTGATCATAGCTGGGTGCATCAGATTTCTGCTGCAAGGATCAGATTTGCTTAATAGATGAGGCTTTCAATATATTTATATGGAATACAGAGGCATCGGAGGCAAAAATTACTACCCCTTACACATAACAGCAATCAGCATTTTAAACCTGGGGCTTTTCTTTCATTGGCTATTAGAAATAATTATTAAGTGATTTTATCTAAATTCTAAATAGATCTTGAAGATGCAAAGGATGACTGTCTCTGGGGAAGCTGGTTTACACGTAGCTTTTCAGCGATCCTAGGATCTGCTATTTAGAAGGACTGCTAACAATTATGTAGCATGAATCACCTCTATAACATCTTTGCCTACATCCAGCCATAATGAACTCATTCATTCAAATAACATTTATTGAGCACATAGCATGTGACAGGGTTTGTGCTAGATAATGAAAATGAAATGACATGTATATATAATATTATATGCAGATTATAATCTACAATCTACATATAATAATACATTTCAGTAAATGCTCGTTAGGAGTGAGTATATACGTAACTGTTCCCACACTGACTTACTCATCATGTCTCTCTTTGGGTGGTTCTTACTGTTGAAAGACCTTCCTTCCACCAAATTAGAACCATGGACCATGAATTTTCACTCATCAATTCTGGATCTGCCCTGTTAGAGCCCACAGAATAAGTCCTTCCACGTGTTAGCCCTTAAGGAATTTGATGATGGACGTCTTCCTTTGAAGTTTCCAGGATAAATATCTTCTCTCTGAGAGGTCCTCACAGGCTCTGGGGTATAGTCCCTTCCCCATCCTAGTCATGCATCTCCCTATAGTGACACCATTGAGTGGGTGCTTTGGAGAGCATAAAAAGTATGGCTAGATTGTGTCCTTTCTTGCCTCATCTGATGTCTGGGTAGCTTGATGTCCACTACTGATCACTGAGTCCATGACTCACTGAGAATCCCAATTTGGTCCCAGGACTAGCTGGTCATGCCATCCATCTCACATCTGGCTGGTTTTCAGAGTCAAATGCAAGCTCTCACCTTTGCACAGAAATGTCAGGCCACCTCTCCACCTCCTGAGGTTGCTCTCGAGCTCACACCTGTCATCCAGGTGCTCCACTCCAGTCAGCGTGGTTGCAGGTGTTGACCAACTTCTTCCTCTGATTCCTGCTAATAAATGAGGACTTCTTTTAGCTTTTCCCTGACCCCCCACCGCCGAATATGACGTTCTGTTCTATTTGAAGAAGCCTCTTCAGTGGTTCTAATGTCAACCACATTTAGTATCACTGATAAAAGCCACTGAAATGTTGAGCAGGCCAAGGACAGAGTCCAACAATATGTCACTAGAATTTCCTTTGGAGCTGACACTCATTCACTTATATGCCCTTGGGTCAGTCAAGCAGTTTCCAGTCCTCTACTTGTCATTGCAGCAGGCCATCTTTCTGCATCCTGTCTTTGTAGATAAACTATATCCTTCAATTTTCCCTTGATTAACCAGCCTAGGGACTTAGCTGAGCCTGACACCTGTTTATGAGCCCATTCTGGGTCCTGGAGCACATCACTTCCTAGGAGCCCTTCAGGAGAGCAAAGCTCAGGTGTGTGCATCTCTCTTCTTCTAGAAACGCTTTTCTCACTCATTTCCAGAGATTGCACATTACTGGTTTTCCTACCTCACAACTTCATTAATTCTACCTCACCTCCCTGGCCTCCAAAATTTTGGGGGAGGAGGGAGAACTGTCCTCAGCTAGGCTTGGGGCCTGTGCACCATGTAATGCTCATGGCTTTCAAATGTGTATCTTTCATCCCAACCACATGAATTCCAGATTCATTGTATACCCAGTAACCCACCCAGCATCTCCACTTAACTCCCCAATGGGTTTCTGAAATTTAACACATCCAAGACAACACCCCACCCCCTGTCTCCCCCACCTCTCCCTCACCCCTGCCAACAAACCTGCTCTTCCCAGCTGTGGGAAATGACATCTCTGTCCTCTACCCAGTCAGGTATTCTTGACATCCTTCCTTCTTTTCTTCTTATACCACATTCACTCCATCAGCAAATACTGTCAGCTTTACCTTGAACTATACCGAGGTTGGTTACTTTGTGCCACCTCTACTATTAGAACCTGGCCTAACCAGCCCTGACATCCTGCCTGCGTCAATGCAGAAGCCTCCAACTATTTTTCTGCCTCTGCCTCTGCTCTTGCACACCAGCCCTTAGCCTGGGCCTGTCACCTTGCAGTAGCCAAATTATTTGCCCTTTAAAATGTAAGGCAGATCCTGTTTCTTCTCACTCTAAACCCTCCAGTGAGGTCATCATCTCACTCAACGTGTGTGTGGTACCTGGTACCTCTGTGACTTTGTCCTCCTCCCTGTGCTCCTGTCCCCACTTACCATCTTGCCCATCCTCTACCATCCCACACATGTCCCACAACTCCAAGGCTTTTCTTCTAAGCTTTCCCCTAGAAACCACCACTGGTGCTTTCCTTTCCTTCCTGGTCTCTGCTCAATGCCACTCTTGTCAATAGGCCTTCCTGTCTAAGGAAGCTACTCTTGCCCCCCACCCTTTCTTTTCCTTTCCTTTTCCCTTCCTTTCCCCATCCTTGTGTTTTTCCTCCTCATAGGACTATCACTTATGCTCTAGAAAATGTATTACCTGTCTTTCCCCACTAAGAAGCCAACTCAATGAGGACTTCCTAGCACATTAAATGGCTGGTGGTGTTCAAGAAATATTGTCTATGTAGGGTGTGGTGGAGCATGCCTATAATCCCAGTACTCAGGAGGCTAAAGCAGGAGGATCATGAGTTCAAGGCCAGCCTGACCTATTTAGTAAGACCCTGTCTCAAAAATTAAAAAATAAATATTGTCTATGAAAGATTGAATGAGCAAATGAACAATTACAGCATCCTTTTAAAGGATGGAAGGAAGGAAGGGGAAATAGCAAATTTCCAAATTCTGGATATCAAAATATCAGAGAGGGGAGGGAGGGAGAGAGGAAGGGAGGGGAAATAGCAAATGTCCAGATTCTGGATACCAGAATATCAGAAAAGCCACTTGCTTCTCTTATAAAAGTGGTAATCCATATATGATTTTTTAGTTTCCTGGGAAAATCAAAGTGCCTCTCCTTTTCTGTTTTGTCCAGCCTTTATTGTTAATTAGTTGTTAAGTGTGGCAGGGGGGATGGAGATGCATCACTATCAATGCAAGGGGGGTATTGCCAGCCCAGCTGTTGGAGGGTGAGGAAGACTAGTCTTTTAGAATAGGAAAAATGCCCTTCCCCAACCCTTACTGTGATTTTGGGATTCCCAGTGCTCCCCTGGGCAGCCCGAGACTCCTTGGGCATAGCAGCCCCTCCTCTGTGTCCTGCACAGCATGCCCTGCACAGAGGGCACCCACTGTCACTAAGTGTGACATGTGGAAGAACTTGGGAGGCTATGAAACACTACACAGGAAAACTCACCTCTTTATAGATGGGTTTTGTTCTCACTCCCTTGGGTAAAACTTTAAGAGAAGGATGACATTCTGTTTCAGAATTGGGGACATTGAGGTCCTAAGATGGGAAGCTAGACCCTCTCCCTCTCTCTCCTCATCCTCAACCCTCACTCCTTCTGTTGGGTTCTGTATGGCACAGTGGAAAGAAAGAGCTGGTGCACAGCACTGATCTCAGGAGAGACAATGGGAAATTAACCTCCCAGGTTGCTTTTCTCCTTGACTTTGCTGCTGATGGGGAAAGTTCTGTCTCCTGGATGCTTTTCCTGGCCCACTGTCTATAATGGAAACTCTCATCTAGAACCTTCCAGGTGCTTCTTCTCACCCTGGAGAACTTCCTGTGTTTCCCCTGGAGGGAAGTTAGGGGCAACTGAAGTTCAGCCATCTGAGCAGCTCCTATACAAAGGTCAAGTTCTCAGCACCAGGGGGAGGCAGTAGGTGGAAGTGGTTACTTAGATGACTTGAATAGAAAAATGGGTTCCCGGCTTTGAAACCACTTTGAGGTGATAGCTCTGAGATGCAGAAAAGACTTCTGCAAAGGTTCTGTTTTATTAACTGAAGCTTGGTAAGTTTGCCTCTCTCTTCCTTTGTTCATGCAACCCCCTCAAGTTCCATGTTGCATCTAAAGAACTGGAAACCAGACAGCTCTTGGTCAGTGCCTGGAAAACCAAACTATGGTCTGTCATGCTTCACTCAGCATGTCAGTAAGCACATGGCTTATGTTGAAAAAAACCCATTTTTCTCTCTTTGTATAGCCCTTCAAACCTTATTCACTGAGGTTTCTTAGGGACAGAAATTCAAGTGGGAGTCAGGTGTGATCCAGCATGCTTGAAAACCTAGCTACCCAGGAGGCAGAGGCAGGAGGCTTGCCAGTTCAAGGCCAACCTTGGCAAAGTTAGCAAGGCTCTATCTTAAAACCCAAATACAAATGAAAGAGCTAGGGTGTGGCTCCAGTGCTGGAAAAGAAAATTTTAAAAAATCAAGTGGGTAAAAATTTCAGTACGTTGGGCTGGGGGCACGGCTCAAGCAGTAAAGTGCTTGCAAGGTCCTGGGTTCAAACTCTAGTACCACCAAAAAGCAAAACAACAACAAAAACATATTTTTAAAAATTTTAATGACTTCGTCATTTACTCTCAGATATTGCTACTCCCCCCCTCACTTTAATGCACAGATCTAAGCCCAATTATTCTACAGGGCTGGGTGACAATTAAAGTGCCAAGCCTCACCTCACAGTAAAGTATTCTTTGCCCAGGCCCATTCTTCCTCCTCACAGCCTCTCCCATACTAGAGGCTCCTGCCCACTTCCTGCCAGGACTCAGTGGGGAGGGGCTTTGCTCTTGGGCATGGCAATTAAAGGGGATGGCGTGTTGGTCTTCTTGAAGCTTCTCTGCTGAATCCCTCTGCCTAGTGGTTCCTTTGAGCTAGGCAGTATCAGGGTGACGCTGCTTATACCTGGCCCTCTTCCTCAGTCATTGACATTTCTTCTCACCCCCATGGGTAACCTTATCTGACAGGGTCAAAAAGGCCCCAAGCTGCCTCTTCCATGCTGGCCTCCTGTTTTCTCTTGAATATAACCATCTGTGAATGAGGTCAGTGCCATCACAGCAGCCCTCACCTGCCTCTCTGTGACACCTGAGTAATCCACCAGGCCTTCTCCATAGATTTACAGGGTGGGAATCAGCCACAGCCCAAAGGCTCCTTCAGCAGCCAACAGGTCCTTAGTGCTGTGTGTCCCAACCTCAGAAATCCCTCCTGAGCTCCCCAGTGGTCTCCTGGGAAGTCCTCAGTAGGTATAGGTATGGAGGAAGGTATCCCTACCTCGCTTACTCCTGAGAGTGTCACACAGCACAGCACTGCATTCTCTAGAGAAATCCCAGTCCCTCACCCTGCTCCCTTGGACTACTTTCTGCATGCCTGACTTGGCTGGGCTGTGCAAGAGAAAGTTCTTTGCCTGTGGAGCTAGTGGGGGTGTGTGGAGGGCAGGGAGGTCTTAGCTCCACTTCACTTTAGTTTTCATAGTCATCTGTGAAATCTGAGGCAAGCATGTTCTAACATCATATTATGTGTTTTTCTTAAATTTTTTGACATGGCTATGCACTGTTATATGAGAGAGAAGCCCCTTGCCCCTTGCTACCTGCTGTCGTCAGCGGTGGGTTAGTGAGTGGTCAGGATACTTGTCAGGGGTCGGGTGGCCTGGGCTCTGCCACTTTCTTGTGGGGATGAACATATAGGTTACTCCCTCTCTGTGTGTTTCCCCACATGGATGGTTGTGCCCAATAAACTGAGCAAATGCCAGCAGCCCACAGCATGGCATAGCGTCAGTGCTCAGCAGTGCGGCTCCTTGTGTTGCTTTCAGTATCTGTCACCCGAGTCACCACAGAACCAGCAGCTGCTTCCATAGCACTGAACTGCAGAAGTACCCAGGCCTTCCTCTCCTCAAAATGCCTTAGATACAGACCCAGGCTTGCCTGACAGCCTCTTTTCTTGCCACTTGTAACATTCACACATAGATGTGTCTGGGCCTTGTCTCTATGCTTGCTGACACGACCTTCTGCCCCTCCCTTTGTGCCCAGGCCATGGTACCACTGCTGTGCCCTGTGCCCCACACATGTGGCACTGGACTCTAGACCTGCTCCGATGGTGCCACTGCATCTTGTACCCTAAGTGCCCACAACTAACACAATACCTGGCACCTCACAGGTGATCCCCTGTGAAGATGAAGCATTTGCTCAGTGATGGAGCAAGTCATAAATCTGTGCAGTCTGAGGATAGAAGGTCACTCCCACCACGCTGGGCTTCCCCTTTTTCTCACTTTAGTTTTGGGACACGATGATCAAAGCTGTCTTTTTTTTTTTGATACTGAGGTTTGAACTCAGGGCCTACACCTTAAGCCACTCTACCAGCCCATTTTTGTGGTAGATTTTTTTGAGATAAAGTCTCGCGACTCTTGGGCTGGCTTAGAACCATGATCCTCCTGATCTCTGCCTCCTGAGTAGCTAGGATTACAGACATGAGCCACAGGCACCTGGCTTAAAAGCCTGTCTTAGTCTGCTCTGGATGCACAATAAGACAAAATGCCATTGACCAAGCAGCTTTACCAGTGACATTCATTTCTCACAGTTATGGAAGCTACAAGTCCACAGTCAAGGTGTTAGTCAATCAGTTAGGTTCCAGGAAGAGGTCTCTTCGTGATTTGTAGATGGAACTTTCTTGCTGTATCCTCCCATGGCAGAGTGAGAGAGGGTGGGCTCTGGTCTCTTCCTGTTCTTATAAAAACACCTGTGCCATCATGGGGGTCCCACCCTCATGACCTTCTCCAAACCTCTCAAAGGCCACATCTTCAAATACCATCACATTAAGGTGAGGGCTTCAACATGTGTGTGTGGGTGGGGGGTATTCCATCCATAACTGAGCCTCTATTTTTGTTTCACTTTAAACCTTATACTTAGACTGGAATGTTGCTAGGTGTGCCTCCCATCTTCTGAATGTGCACATGAAAATATCTGGGAAGTGGCAAGACACATGGGGACCTTCCAAAAGGTGACACTTTGTGTATGGCTGTTTCCTTGTCTATGGGATAGTCACTCACCTGCCTGTGAGCGGTACCAGCTGGTAGAACTTAGTATAGCTGGCCTCTCCAACAGCTGCTTGGTTGCAGGATTTTGCATAGGCTTAAAAGATAGACTGTTTCTCCTCTCCTTAAAGACATTTTTTATTTGCAGGAAAGGATTACTTGAGTCTCACTGGTGACCTTACGTCTCCAAGTATTTTCTTCTCGTCTCCAGTCCTCTGACCTCTGTAGTAGGTAGACAGGTGGAAGGTTGGGGTTTTGCAAAGTGGCTTTGCCATGGAACTTTCTCTGAGGATCTTTGGTAAGTTTTTGTCAGGGAAGATTTCACTGGGGTCCTCTGGTCCCTGCTTATTCTTCCCATGGACATTGGTCAAAATGTCATACCTTGTCACCATTTCTCAATAAGGAAATGCTTCTCTCCCTCTTACTCTAGGGAAGTTGTTGTCAGTCCCACCCAGTAGGGCCTGGTTAATGGAGGGGTGAGTGCATTGGGACCCAGTTTCATAAATCTTGGATCCATCTGGACTCGTTCTCCATACACACTTCATATGTCCGTCCCTCTGGTTCTCATCCAGCAGTTGAAGGAATGTGCTTGTATATGGAAACACAGAAGAGTCCCAGGCCTCGGGCTGTATTAATGCTATTTTTGTATTTCTACTCCATGTGGGTTGACAGGGAAGAAGCTGCAGCTTGCCAGGTGGCACACACAGGCTGCTCTGTGCTGATGGTGAAGGAAACCACAGACTCTCTTGAAGTTTATTGGCTTGGAACCCTCTGGAGCTTTGTTTGCCTTTTTGTTTCTGCTTGTGCATAGAAACCTGTTTCAAGAAGAAATTGTTACTCAGAATGAACTCCTTTATTGTAGAACCACGGGGGAGAAGCTGCTTAAATTCCAGAGATAGCTGGAGGAATGAGGTGCTAAGGAGGAGGTGGAGGTGGGAGGGAAGTTTGTCTGGCTTTCTCTCCACTCTTACTGAGACACTATATGTTCCTCAAGCCACTGAACAGCTAGATCTCATGGGCTAGATTGTGTGCAGTTCAGCATCTGGGTGGTTAGTCCAGAGTAGTGACCGAAAGCCCAGGTCCAGTCAGCTCCTTGGCAGCAGAGGTGTCCTTGCTCCTCGCATGCACGACCACACCAGTTCTGATTGTGCCCACGTGTTTACTACAATGGCTGATTTCTCTCTGATGTCTTCTTCACATCACCACTCTTGTTCTCTGGGCGTCCACCCACTCATGGCTTCTGCCTACTCCTGGCTTTTGCTTATTCATGGCTTCCCCCTTCTACCTTTCTCTGTACATCTTAGGCTATTTTCAGTTCCCTCCCAGAAGTCTCACTAGCATGCCCCAGTTACTGTCATCTCTATGAGGCATGTCAGCACGTGTGGCCATGGCTCTCCTTAGAAGGGATCCAGGCAGGGCAAAGGCTCGAGCAAAATTGATTGTTCTCCAACACGATTGTTGAACACTCCTCTTAGGTGCTCCTATGGCATCTGTTCTTATGCAATAGTGATGATGATGGTGGTTGTGATAAACTTACTGAATTCTTATTATATACCAAGAACTTAATGTAGGTTTGGATTTACTGGGATTATTTCTTTCATCCTCATAATAACCTTATGACGAATGGATATCATTTCACAGATGTGGGGCAGGTCGGGTAACTTGCCAAAGCTCACACAGGTAGTACGTAGAAGTGGGATTTCAAAGCAGGGCAGTCAGACAGATGATAACAAGTATAGTGAGGATGTAGAAGACAGGGAATCCTTGCACACGTTGGTGGAAATATTAGTACTGCCATTATGAAGAACAGTATGAAGATTCCTCAAAAAAATAAAAAACAGACTTACCATATGACCTGGTAATCCCTCCGCTGGGTGTAAAGCCAAAGGAATGGAATCAGTATGGCGAGGAGGCTTCTGCACCCCCACGTTCACTGCAGCACTGTTCACACGAAGTGGAAACAACTTCTGTGTCCATCAGCTGATGATAAAATGTGGTACATGTGATGATGGAATACTATTCAGCCAGAAGAAGAATGAAATCCTGTCATTTGTGACAATGTGGATGGATCTGAAGATCATTATGCTAGTGAAATAAGCCAGACACAGAAAAACAAGTACCATTCGAGCTCACTCATATTTGGAGTACAAAAAAGTTGATTTTGTAGTTGAGAGTGGAATGGTGGTTACTAAGAGCTAGGGAGCAGAGTGGAATGGCAAGGGTATCATGGGAAAAGGTTGATCTGTGAATTCTATGTTTAGGTAGGAGCAAGAAGTTCTGCTAAGCTATTGCACAGTAGGGCAACTATAGATAACACTACTGTATCACATATTTCAAAAAGCTAGAAGAAAGGTCTTGAAATGTTTCACCATAAAGAAGGGATGTTTGAGAAGATACATGTTTACCTTGATTTAAACATTACATGATATAAACACATACTGAAACGTGTATCCTGTAAGTACATACCAATTTTATGCTTTTATGTATTAGTTTAAAGTTTTTGTTAGTGTATATTAATTGCACAAAGGGGTTATTGCCCTGTGGTGTTTCACACATGTATATATTATACATTGATCAGATTAGCGTCCTCTATTGCTCTTAGTTAAAAAAAAAAAATTAAAGACAAGGCAGTCACTATCGTAGTGTCCTGTCTGTCTGACCCATTAGCCTTTGTCTGGGCTATGCTACTTGGTACGTTTAGGATCCCAGGGAAATTGCAAGTGAGCTTGTCTACTGTATTGGATGATTTTGGGTTGTGGAGGATGGCTGCATTGGCTCACTGCTGCAACTCTGGAGCAGGCTTGGCTTAGTGGCTGAATATCAGAGTCTCCCTTGTACCATGATGGACACATGTGGATACCCTTTCATTCATTGACTGTCAGACTGCTATTATAATGATGTTGCCTGGGACGCTTCCATTAGCATGTCTTCCTTATTTTAGAGACATATTAGTCTCTTTGCTAAGTTCTGAGGGAGACTGTCCCGAGGATAATGGAAATCTCCTATTTTCACTGGAGCATTGTTTCCTTAAGACTGCAAATTGATATGCCAAGAGCTAGTTCTTCAAAAGCCAATTTGTTGAATATATTTGTTTCTTTCAACTTTTAAATTGACCAGTATTCATTTTGTCTTTATAGCAGAGCTTTATGTTAGAGTCAATTTGTTTTTCCCCTGCTGCCTGCTTTCCACTGTAAGCTTAGAGGCAAGAGAGAAGTCTGAGGGAGGAAAAACAACACAGGCATAGAATGCAGTTTGAATATGAAGAATGTTTATGAATATGTTCATTTATATCTGCTGTTATTATTGTAATCTTAATGTATTATTAAAATATGTGTAGGAATTCTTCCTGTATTCTGAATCTGTGCTCTTTGAACCTATTTGTCTTGGTGGTATTTATTTATTTATTGCGGTACTGGGGCTTGAACTCAGGGCCTACACCTCGAGCCACTCCACCAGCCCTCTTTGTGTGTGTGTGTGTGTGTGTGTGTGTGTGTGTGTGTGTGTGTGTGTGTGGTGGGTTTTTTCGAAATAGGGTCTTCTGAACTATTTGCCCAGGCTGGCTTTGAACTGCGATCCTCCAGATCTCTGCTTACTGAGTAGCTAGGATTACAGGTGTCATCCACAGGCACCCAGCTTGTATTTATTTTTTTAGTAGGTTTTTTTTTTTTAATTCCAGTACTGGAGTTTGAACTCAGAGCTTTGCACTTACTAGGCAGGCACTGTGTACTACTTGAGCACCCTTGTTGCTTTAGCTATTTTTTTGGATGTGTCTTGAGTTTTTGCTGGAGACAGTCTCCCACTGGAGACCTGCATCTTCCATATAGCTGGGTGATGGACATACATCATCATACTCAATTTGTTTTGCTGAGATGGGGTCCTGCCAATCTTTTACCCAGCCTGAAACCTCAACCCTTCTAAACTACACCTTCCAAATAACTGGGATTATAAGTATAAGCCATCATGCTTAGCCCTTTTTTCAATAAGTTTTAGTTTTTAAAAAGTTAATGTTTAAATTCAAGGGCTGAATATTCAATTTCATATGGAGATTTGGAGCTTAAATCATGTTACGTATTACTTGTTAGTAACACAAAGCATCCAAAGGTTTCCTCCAGAACTGTTCATTTTACTGATGATGCTAAATTAATGGTGCGTTAACATGAATGAAGACAATTTATACTGGCTTAATTGCTACATTGACTTGAAATGCCAACCAGCTGGGAAAAGTGACTGTGTTAAATCCAGCACTTTCTTTCCCCCTTGTCTGCTCCCTGCTCCCACAACTTTCCTCCCCTAGCATAAAGTATGAGCTTTAGTTTGGGACATTTGTGTGGACTCATTTGGACACACATGCACAGAGCACTGGAACATGGTTTAATCAAAGCTAGTGTGTTTTGGAGGACTCCTAGGATGCGAATGAAGACCCAAATAGAGCTCTTGGGTGCCCTGGTAAGGATCCTGGGATGACACACAGAGCTCTAGGACAGGTCTCAGACCTCTGCATACGGGAATCTTTCATGTTGCCAGGACTTTCCTTTCTGCTCTTGTTCTTCATTTCTTCCTCAGCACTTGGCTGCAGAGCTTGGCATTTTAGTTTCAGCCACGAGAGAGAGAGAGAAAAGAAAGAAAGAAAGAGAGAAAGAGAGAAAGAAAGAAAGGAAAGAAAGAAAGGAGGGAGGGAGGGAGAGAGAGAGAGAAAGAGAGAAAGAAAGAAAGAAAAGAGAAGAGAGAAAAGAAAGAAAAGAAAAAGAAAAGAAAGTGACTCCTAAATCTTGGCTTTCTAGGAAGGGGATTTGAACTTCCCAGCTGTCATGGGGACAATGGCCTTTGTGAGGGGGCCATGAGGAGGATGGAGGGAGAAGGAACACTTCTAGGGAGGAGGAGGTAGCTTTCCAGGAGAGAGTGATGCCTGCAGGTTTCTTGAAGACTAGGTGTCTTCTGTGTTGTTCTAACACATTCCTGAGGATTGACCACATAGCTGAGTGCCTGTTTTAAATCACTCAGCAGACTTAACTGTAATCTTAGATTTTTTTCTTCCAGCTTCTTGTCAACTTCAAGCTTTAATTATAATTATTCTCCAGCAAGCATGTCCTAGCACTTCCTCATTTGTCAAATCAAGCTAACAGAATTAAAAAGTCCAGTGAGAGACGCCACCTTTAGAACACCAGAAGGTGGACCTGTGGGCTTCCCATTACTTTTGTTTGGAATATCGTTGTTGTCAGGATTATGCTCAGTCCTCTTGAGTCTCTGAGTAGTCAGAAACAATAAGTCACCATTCACCAGTGAGTATCAGGACACTTTGCATAGATGAAAATCAGTCTTTTTCCCTCTCCACCACAGTACTAAACCCAATGCCAAGGGAATGAAAACTGGCTGTTGAGCACTGACATCCATGCTTTGTGTTTCAAGGTTTGTGTTGGGCTGGGGGCATGGCTCAAGTGGTAGAGCACCTGCCTAGCAGGCCTGAAGTCCTGAGTTCAAATCCAAACACTACCAAAAAGAAAAAAAAGATTTGAGTTAGTGACTGTGCTTAATGTGTTGTATTTTGGAAACAGTGTAGATGTAAATATATTCTCACCACAGAAATGATAACAATGTAAATGTGAGTCAACTCCCTGTATAGCTATCCTTATCTCAACTAGCAAAAACCCTTGGTCCTTCCTATCATTGCTTATACTCTCTCTTCAACAAAATTAGAGATAAGGGCAAAATAGTTTCTGCCGGGTAGCGAGGAGTAGAGAGGGGAGGGGGTAAGGGGGGGGAGAAATGACCCAAACATTGTATGCACATATGAATAAAATAAAAATTAAAAAAAAAAGAAATGATAACAGTGTGAGGTAATACATGTTAATTAGTTAGATTTAATCATTTCACAAGGTATCTACACTTTAAAACTTACTAGGATGGGAATGTACCTCAGTAGTAGAACACTAGCCTGGCATAGTCAAGGCCCTGGGTTCAATCTCCAGCGCCGCCAACACAAACAAGAAAACAAAACACACACACAAAAATACATACAATTTTCTTTTTTGTTAAGGTAGGGTGTTGCTATGTAGCCCAGACTGGCCTTGAACTCTTCTTAACCCAGGCTGGCCTCGAACTCAAGATCTTCCTTGCCTTTGTCTCCTGATGCTGGGATTACAGGCGTATGCCACCTGGCCGTACATACAAATTAATCTGTCAGTTAAATTTTTCCTATCAGAAATAAACAATAAATGAATTAAAGGATATAGTCTTTCTACCAAGGGAATGAACGATCTGAATTCATTTGCAACTGATAACTACCCGGGCGTATTCTGAATCCATTAAAAGTAAAGTTCCTGGTAGTATTTCCTTTGCTTTTCAGAATATTGTAATCCCCCGCCCCAACCCCTATCTCCGTAGTATCTGTCTCCAGCCCCATCCTTTGCTGGGATTTAAAATTAAAGAGTGGAATCTGCAGCCCAGCAAGGCCCCCAAATGATTGTGGTTTCCATGGAAACAGTTGAAGGCCTCTCAATTAAAACTGCCCCTGCAGGCTAGGCTAGGGAGAGTACATACTCAAACGAGTTTGAGAAGCCAAATTCTCATCTTTCAAATTACAGCCGGAAAGGACAAATGGCTTGGGTGGGTACTGATAGTTAGGATCATAATTTCTGGCCTTTTGGGGCAGAATTTTATCTTGGTATTTCAGGCACAAGGATTTGTGTGTGCTTGCTTGCTTTTGTGGAGCTGCTCAGATAATTGTCCTCTTGTCCACTGAACTCTTGTACAGCCATGGATTGTGGAAGAGTGTTTGGGAAGAATCTGATCTTTACTCATACTTGGGTTTGAGTCACAAATAAAAAGCCTATTAAAAATGGATGAAATCATAGAGTAGTGTCAAGTTGGAAGGAGCCTAAAGGCCATTTAGTCCCAACTTTGGGACTCCTTTCTAGTCTACAGTTGATGGTTCATAGCATTAGCT
The DNA here is from genome assembly GCF_047511655.1 of Castor canadensis. Classification (NCBI taxonomy): domain Eukaryota; kingdom Metazoa; phylum Chordata; class Mammalia; order Rodentia; family Castoridae; genus Castor; species Castor canadensis. The sequence goes on along the minus strand of NC_133394.1, from coordinate 31,447,953 downwards.
GCCCAAGGCCGGAAGCCCATATTTCTAAGGACAGCCTTCTCTATCCACTGCCAAAGACCTGGTGGTGTTAGAAATGCCTCTTTAAAATGGAACCTAGCTGAGCGTGGTGGTGCATCCCTGTAATCCTAGCTCTCCAGAGCCTGAGGCAGTATGGTCACAAGCTCAAAATCAAACCAGACTGTGTAGCAAGTTGCAGACCACTTTGGCTACATGGTGAGACCCTGTCTCCAAAAAACGAAAAATAGAAAAAGATGGAACTGACCTCTTTCTCTGGCCCTTCCAGCCCTGCTACCCCATCTTTATGGTGCCAAGTAAATCAAGGCTACATCTCCTGTAATTAAGTCAACTTGTCAGACTTTAAGAATAGCACCAAAGCCTGCTCTGTAATGGGTTTCCGCCCCACCACTGGCCTTTGACACCTTGCCTGGATCTGTCAGACTTTTCTGGCAACATTTTTCTCAGCATCATTTGTACAAGTGTTTTCCTTCAACCTTTTCCATCCTGGATGGAGTGAGTGTTCTAGTTCAGAGCTTAGAAACCTAAGAAACACAAAACTGGGCCAAGCCCTTGGTCTGTGCAGGCTCCTGGAGAGCGTGGCTGCAGACACTGATGAACACATCCTTCATTCCCCTGCTGTGGTAACTTCTCAGCCTTTGCCTGGGACTTTACTTAACCCCTGACCTTTTCTGCTTGGTTTAAAACTTTATATTTTTGGAACCCTTTATTCCTTATGTGTCCTGTTATTAATATCCTATCATCATTCTGAAGTTGACACCCCTTCCCCCTAAAAAGAAACAAACAGAAAAACCTTGCAAACAAAATACTCTTCTTCAAATGTTTTTGCAAGTGGATTGAAACTTAAAGTTCCTAAACTCAGGTTTGATTGTCACCAACTGAGAAGCCAAGTACATGGTCCTTCTTGGTGGGGAAAGAGGACTGAAATACACATCTGTTCTGGTTCCAGAATAATCATGTGACTTTCAGCCCATTGCCAAACTACTCTGAGCTCCATTTTCCTCAAGTATAAAATCTGATGAATACTTCCTGTTCTTCTAGGTTGTTGGGAGTGCTTTGAAAATAAGCGTTTAATATTAAGACTTGGCACAAACTATATGTCATGATATTCTGAAGGTATTTTGATTTGAGAGTTCAAAACAAATTTAATAAGAAAATAACATATTGATATTTTTAAGACTCAGTTTCAAAATAACAGTAGCTGGTCTTCATGTGAATAAATAGTAAGCATGTACATTGTATTTTGGAGAAAAATATTATAATTTCTAATTCTGGGTAGTATTTAATGTGGTTTCAACACTTAAGGAAGAAAGGATTTCAGTAAGAAGTGTCTTTTGTGTGGAGAAATAAAATTACTCTGGGTTCCTTTGATAGTGTTTGGGTAGGAAAATAAAAAGATTGAAAGGAAGGGTGTAACCTCTGATTTTTTTTCTCAATCTCAACTTTCAAAAGAAGGTGTTAGGAAATACTCCTTCCAACCCATGCAGAACATCCATCAACCATGTAAGTGGGCTTTTGGGATCTTTGTCTAATGGGTCTCCCCATGAAGCTTAAGGGTGGAACAGGACCCACCCTTGGACAACTTGTAGGCGCTCGTGGCCAGGACTGGATGCTCTGCTGGTTTTCAGCTTCTAGCCCTTCCTTATTTTCTGAGAAATGTTGAAGGCTTTCAAGTAGGCAATGGTCTAACATCTGCAGCCCTGGGGGAACTTAATATGGTACCTTTTCCTTTTAGCGTGCTAAAGTCATATTTGTTGTATGATATTCTTACACCAATATTTTACTCAAACCCACTTACATTTGGGGACATAGAAGTAATGGCATCATCTAGGTTTTCTCCATATCAGGTCTGATGATGGTTTGTAGGAGTCTTTGTTTTCCTGTTTATGGTTTTGCTAAAAATATAAACACATTTACATTTTGGAAAGAAAGTGGTTTCTTCTCCCTCCCTCCTTCTCTCCCTCCCTCCCTCCCTTCCTTCCTTCCTTTCTCTCTTCTTTCCTTAGTTCCTCCCTCCCTTCCTTCCTTAGTTCCTTCCTTCCCTTGCTCCTTTTCTCCCTCCCTTCTTTTCTTTTCTTTTCCCTTTTCTCCATTCTTTTCTTTCTTAGTATTATCTGTTGAACACTAATCATGCCTGGTAATCTGATGACTACTGAAGCTTTTCTTTGGGAAAAGAAAAAGTCTGTCAGCAGACTAACATTACCTCCTGGTGCCTTGTGTCTTGTTTTCCACTCACAGGGAGTTCTGTCCAACATCTCTTCCATCACTGATCTTGGTGGCTTTGACCCAGTGTGGCTCTTCCTCGTTGTGGGAGGAGTAATGTTCATTTTGGGATTTGCAGGGTGCATTGGAGCACTGCGGGAAAACACTTTCCTTCTCAAGTTTGTAAGTATCACTCGAAAATATGGCCCAGGTCCTGTTTTTTTTTTCAGAAGAGCTCCCAAGCTCCTGCCCTTCTGCTCTGGACATGCCTCCTTAATAATTTAAGTACCACCCACCGCTTGTCACCCATTGAGGTTTTCATACATGTGTGGCACAAGTTTGCCTGTCAGTCCCTAAAGCAGCTTTGGACTAAGGTAGGTATATGTCTTTTTTTTTTCTTTTAAGGAATTTCCTCCCTCTTTTATGCACATAGCTGTGCAGGTAATAGTCTAGAGAAACCAGGTGTAAGTATAGTGACATGGACCAACCAGGCCAAATGTGTAGCAGCTTTTAGTAAACATGGAGAAACCATAAAAGGTAAATCTTCTTCATACTTGGCCAGTACAAAGTTCTCCTTCTTATGACTGGACAGATTTTAGATCCTTTTTCAGAATGTTTATTTGGCATGATGACTGTCAGCATGAATATCTGTAGAAGAGGAATTTTACCAGGGGCTGTATTATTAGTATTAAAAGTAAGAGTAGAGGATGAAAAGTGAAAGCCTTCTCTTTGGAGATTTCTTTCAAAGGAGAACAAATGCCATGTATTATATATTTGTATCTTAAATAGGATTGATGACTGTGGCCACAAACCAGCCCAAAGTGCCTGATAGTGTGGGGCTTGGCTTTCTGGTGGGTCTGCATACAAGAGAGCCCACCTTCCTGTGGTGAGGGAAGGCCAGGGGGATTTCCAGAGAACCAGCTACTAGAATCATTCCCAGCCTTGATGACCCAACATCATCAGAGCCATTTTCATTTCAAACAAGAGCCTATGGTAGAACTTGTCCCAGCAGCCATGCAGTGAGTCTCTGCTTCAGCATTTCTGCTACCTAGTCCTCTGACATCTTTTCTTGAGCATCCGTAGGAATAGGGACTCACTGTGTCTTACCCAGGGTTGCTCAGGTGGAAGTTGGATGACTCTAGCTCAGAAAAGGTCTGGAGGCTATTACGCTGAAAGTTCACATGACTCATGCTAACAGTGAAAACCTAGGGGTGCATGGTCTGAGGTATAATTTAATGAGTAGCTGGTTTTCTTTTCTATAGCTGGTTTTCTTTTCTATGTACTTGGGAGTATGGTAGGAGTAGTGTTTCCTAAGCCTTTGTCTCCCTTATCTGCCATATTCATCCTTTTCTAACACACACACACACACACACACACACACACACACACACACACACACACACACACCCTAACACTTTGTTCTTCACTTACTCACAGACCTATTGAAATTCCAGCAGAGCTTTGTCCCTGGTTGTGATGTGCCAACCCACCAGTCTTCTTAGCATGAGAGATCTCTAAATGCTGAACTTGCTTCACTCTGCTCTCCTGTAGCCTGTTTGGACCCTGTCTACTTATCTGCTGTCACTATTATCAGTTGAAGCCTCCCTACCCCAAAATACAGGGGGGTTTCCTTTTTATGGGATTTACTTGAATATAGTTTCAATATCACAGTATCCTTTTATAAAGTACAGTGTTGGAAATGAAAAGAATTATGTTGTTCCTTGGCTTTTTGAAGTCTTGGAGAGTATTTTAAATGGCCTCTCTATTTAGTATAAACAATAAAAACTGGCCTAGCGTATTCTTTGAGCAGGAACTAGATAAGTAGGAAGTAAATGTCACCATACCTCCAGACACTCTGAAAGATTTATTTCCATAAGACCAGGAGAATTGCTGATGGAAGACCCAAGAGCTACGGTACTGTCACATAGAAGCACAGCTTCCCTAGACTGAGTCTCTTGAGTAAAAGCTGTCAGTCAGTTTCTGCACTTTTAGAAACTGGGAAGTTAGCTCACAGTGCCCTGGGCAAATAGGTTCCTGCCAGATATTTGCTGTCAATTGAATTTGGACTCAATTATTTGATATGCATATTATGTAATATGAAAATATTTACCAGCGGAACTAGAAAGTGAACTTACCAAACCTTTATGGAAGTGAGAACAAAAATCTAGTGAAAATCTTTTCATGACTTTGTCTTGCTGTTTTGTGTGTGTGTGTGTGTGTGTGTGTGTGTACACATGTGTGCTAGCTATGATTTTATCATTTCCGTAGTGTGAAAATTTGAATTTTCATATGTTTAGGGTGGTACCCAGTGAACGGAAGGGAATTGTTTCATACTAGGAGTGGGCATTGAGAAAACTGGTATGATTTTGTGTGTGTGTGTGTGTGTGTGTGTGTGTGTGTTCTTTTTTCTGTATCAAAGAAAGTTTAACTTGAAACAATTGGTACCACTGATGACAGTTAAGAAACACCAATGATAATTAAGAATCGTTCATTTTTATTTCCAGTGGTCTCATCTGGATAAGCAGGAGCTTTATGGGCACCTGAAGTGCACTGAGGGCCCTAGAGTTTGCCAGGTTCTGATTTCCTCCTCTGGCCCTCCTCCCACAGGTCCGCCCCACAGGGAAGCACTTGTCACCCCAGACAAGCACTGTCTGGCTATAGTGATGCTCCACAGTACTATCCTCTCCTACCCCCTATGGTCTATCCCCTTGGTCACTTAAGAATGAGGTCTTTGAAGGCAGGGGTATGGCCTGCTTCATCCTCACATCTGCAAGGCCCACCTTATCACAGGACCTGCCACTGTGGGTCATTCAGTAGACACTTGCTGAATGGATAGACTTTTTTTAATAAGCAACTGTGTCATTTCTTTTGCACCCTACCCCATTACATCTCTCTCTTGGCTGGCTGCTTAGTATCTCCTTGCTGAGGACAGAGATCCCAGACTGACCTCTGCCTCCCAGAAGTCTCCCTTTGGCTGCATTTTGATGTTATTTAAAATGTTTCCTGAGCTTGTGCTTCGCAGAGGAAGGAGAGTGCACTTAGCATTCCAGAGAAAGCCCTCAACCTAGGGTCTTGTTTTGTTTTCATAACTGGAAATTAGTTTCATTTCCTGGTTATACCTCCCCAACCCCCACACTTCTTTGACCTCTTCATCTGAGATGAACGGATCTGTTATTTTACACTGTACAGCAGGTACAAAGAGGCATTAAAACAGTGTCTGAGTCTAGAAAAGGGATATATTGCTACAGAATCAAGGCCACAGTAGTAAACGACAGGCAACTGTAAAATATTGGGATAATCTATCTTTCAAGTTAGAAAACAGTTTATAGACGTAGGGGCAGGTCATTGTTCATGTGTCTAGCGTACATTAATCATGAGCAATTCATTAGGCCTTAATATGGGTCTAATGAGAAATTCCCATTACTTATGTTTGCTTTTGGCTTTGTTGGTTAATTATCAAATGGAACACCAGAGACTCTAAAATGTGATTATGAAGTGATTTTTTAATTTTTAAAAATCATTTCTTGAAATGTAAGATTCTATTAACAAATCTTAAGAAACTAAAGATTATCTGCTTTGGATGTATAACAATCGGATGTAATTACAGACCTCTTTAGGGAAGAATCATTTAACACGTATGATCAAACGCCCTTGTAACTGCTCTCTGTGTCTTTTGTCTTAGTTTTCTGTGTTCCTGGGAATTATTTTCTTCCTTGAGCTCACTGCTGGGGTTTTGGCATTTGTTTTCAAAGACTGGATCAAAGACCAGCTATATTTCTTTATAAACAACAACATCAGAGCATACAGAGATGACATTGATTTGCAAAACCTCATAGACTTCACCCAGGAATATGTAAGTTTAAATTTAGTTTATTTTCAAGCCAAAACTCTTCTCAAAAGAATGACCTCCATAATACCTTCTGCATCTTTGCAAGATGTAAATTACCTCTGACCTTTCTGCATGGTTTTTTATTATTTTCTCACTTGTTCTGTGACTTACAGGATTTATATCCCAAGCAGAAATGTTCTAGATTCACTTGTTTCGATTCCTGTTAAAGGAAAGGAACAAGAATAAAAGCCTTGAACAAAAGGTTATAATCATAGCTACCCTTGCCTCTTAGCCCTTGAAGAACATTGTTTTGTTAGGTTTAAAGTCTTATTTGCTTATTAAATATGAATGCTGTTTTGTTCCTTGCCCCCCTTTTGTTAACCCCCGTACACCACAGCTCATAATATATATGTAATAGAATATTTGTTCATAAAGTTCCTTAAATATGTCTAAGTACTGTTAGCTCATGTGCAGTTAAAACCAAAAGTTTAGAAGCTCCCAAGGCTTACTGGCTTCTAACAAGTGGAGAATTTGTGCAGTAGAGTCCCACCTACTCCACAGGTGCCTGAACTTGACAGTGAGATGGCTTCTGCAGTGTAAACAGAGTGGCAGATGTCCTGTTTCACTCAAAATGCAAAATGCTATAAACACAGGGCCAGAAGCCACAAGCCTCCTTGATCTTGGACTAACAGAACCTTGATCTGTTTCCCTAGCAGAAAAATGGAAATAATAAAAGCTACTGATGAACTTACAGGGATATTATGGTACTCTAAAGAGATATACACTGTTTCCTATTTGGCATGAGGTGTTATTGTCCTATAAACAAGCAGGTATTTATATATCTGCACTAAAAAATTGGGTAAATGGACCAGACTTGATTAATGTATAGACAGGACTGAAGGACAGACAGAAGCACAGTGGATCAGTGGCCTGCTTTGGGGCAGACAGTTCTCACAATGAACTGAGATCACCTGTGGTAACAGAGGATGGTCATGACCAAGGCCACCTTTCCTCACTAGGCGCTGAGCATGGAGCTGTTAGCTGTGTTTAACGGTTATCTGGAGTAAGCTGCACCTCAGGTGTGAAATTAAGCCCTGTTTCATCTCCTCAGCAGACTTCACTGTTTTGCTAGGTCACAATGGATGAGAGCTCACAACTTCCCAAGAATTTTTCCTGACTGGTTTGCATGACAAACTTGATGGGGCTTGCAGGCAAACCTCCAGAGGCCTAACCCCGGCCCTCAGAGGACCAGATGAGTCTGAAGAACATGCATTCACACGTCCTTCTGAAATGCTGTCTGTTCTATTCGGAAATACTGTTGATTCATGTGATCTCTCTGTCCTGGAGTTTAATGTTTGGAAGTAGCAAAGTAGTTATTGGTCCTGAAAGCTTTAAAATGTTCAAGACTTGATATTTATTTAACTCAGAGAAGTAGAACTAGTCTAAGCCAGGGGAGTGAGGAATGGGGTTACTGGAGTTGCCAAAGTAAGTCCCCCCCCTTAAGGCCCACTGAGTATACCAGCTTATTTTATTATAGTTTAATTAGATAGCTGATTTTTAATGTAAACACGGGTTCTTGTTTTTTTAAAAGTCAATGAAGAAACAAGTGTAAGGCAAAGTAAGCCTCTAAAGATTTTAGGGAAATGGATAAGTTCACTGTGGTCTTTTTTGCTGTTGTCTTCATTATGGTGCTGGGTATGGAACTAGGGCCTCACTCATTCTAAACACATGCTCTACCACTGACCTCCATCCCAGCCCCATGTTCACTATCTTGGTGATAATTTCATGGTGTTCTCCATATATCAGAACTTATCAAGTTACGTACTTTAAAAATGTGCAGTTTACTGGATGTCAATTATACCTCAATAAAACTCAAGAATTATTGAAGTATGGAGGTAAAAACTTTAGGCCCAGTTGCCTCCTTCAGACATTATCACTGTTACTATCTTGTTTATCCTTCTAGAATGCACACAAGCCAAACAGATCTTGTTCTAACCACATCCTACAGTACAATACTCTTCCCTTCGACCACATAACACCCTGGGTCTCATCTTTTAAGTCGTATGACAATATACTTTTACAAACCTTCAGCCATAATTACTTGGGAAGGTATTACAGGGGCCATTTAGGTTCCATTTGGCTTAAGCATAAATTGTGAGACAGAGGAGGAGGTTGGAGCTGGCAGAAGCTGGGTGTTGTGCTGGTGGGTGTGAGCGTAGGCTGGTGGTCTCCAAGTGGAGATGTTCTAATTCTCTCCTGTTTGCTCTAGTGGCAGTGCTGTGGGGCTTTTGGAGCTGATGATTGGAACCTAAATATTTACTTCAATTGCACAGATTCCAATGCAAGTCGAGAGCGATGTGGCGTGCCATTCTCCTGCTGTACTAAAGACCCCGCGGTAAGTGAAAGCCAACAGAATGCTGGCCTGCCCCATGCCTCACACCGAACGTGTGTGGGATGGGCAGAGCGATTTGTTTCATGAAACCTCTTCTTACCTGCTTATGCCTAATTGTAGCTCCTCTAAGGGGTGCAGTGCTCAGATCTTCCCAGTTGGAGCAAAAATGGCTGGCATTAATTTAGCAGTACCAGCTGGTTTCTATCTAAGCCTTCACGTGCACTGCCTCATTTAAGTTCAGAACATTCCTACCAGCAGATACAGTCATTATCCTCTTGTGGATGAAGAAACCAAAGCACATGGAGTGTAAATAACTCTCCCAGCTCACACTGCTTGCAGGTGATGGAGTGGAGCACAAGACCCAGGCAGCCTGTCTGGATCACTTGGTGTGCTTTTTTTTTTTTTTTTTGAGGTCAGGCTCATATGCGAGATCTCTGGTTTGGCTTGGGGTTAGTAACCCTTTTCTTCCTGGCTAAGTTCTAGGGAATGTATTAGGAACAGGAGGAGAATTTGAGACACAGTGGAGCTAGACTATTCTTTGCAAGACCACTGCCATCCAGAGTCTTGGGTGTCATCATGATGACAGTAATTTTGTAGTTTCTTTTTCCAAAAGAAAACATATAAAAGCTACTCATAAGACAATCCCTTTGACCACAGGTTTGATTATATTTTGGGTCAGATCACATGCCTGGCACATAGGATAGCTGAAAATACAACTCCCATATTGCAAGGGAAAAAGCAGAATGGAGTGTTAGCTTGACCTAGTGAGAGGTGGCTCTTGCACTTGCTCCTGTGTGCTCCTAGCACTTCAGCCTCTTTCTGCCCTTCATCCCTAGATTCCTCCTCCACCCACCTCACCCCAGCGAGAGTGAGTGAGTCCCTTGAGGCAGTTCCTGCAAGGTGGAAGCTGTGGGGCTCTTTAACGGGAGCCAGGGTTTGTAGGGGGAAGCAGACTGTTTGCGGGGGAACCTATAGGCTGCCCATGGGTTGAGGGGGTGTCACCTGGACTGTTTCTCTTGGTTTGAAGGAAACTCAGAATTTAAGGACTGTGCCACCCTGTCCCTGATTCATTTCCTGCTGACTAGGTTCTGTGTTTCTTCGGAGGAGGGCTAGATGGCAGCACAATGCCTAGCTCTGAACCCAGAAGTGCCCACTCAGGTAGTCTTGCCACTGCCAGCAAGTGGTATACCACACACTCCCCATCTTTTCCTGTTGTCACCAGTCCTATCAGAAGAGGAGTCATTAGACTTCTCTTTCAACTCTACACCCTCTCCAGAGGGGAAGAACAAACTAACTCACCATGCTTATGTCAGTCTGCCCATGTGCTATGTAGTGAGGACAGTGTTTTGTTTTGTAATTATGGAAGTCCTGCATTCTCATTGGAAAACCATTTAAATAACAGCAAAATTTATAGATCAAAAAGTATGAATGCATGCCTGGCATGTACTAGGCCCTGGGTACAATCCCCAGACCATAAAAAAAAAAGGTAGAAGTGCCCCTCCCAAAAGAGTATAAATGAAGATAGTCATTGTGTCCTTTAAGTTGGGTTTTTACATCTCCAGTTTCTTAAACCTCATAAGCTTCTTGAGGTTGGCAACACTGTGAATCCTGAACATCATGAGTGATGGACCTTCTGTCCTTTCTGATATTCCAGGAGCCTCAGTTTCCCTCATTTGTAAGACAGGGTACATTTTAATACCTGCTTCTGAAAACTGCTGCAGTAAGTACATGGGACAACATAGGTAAAGGGTTTAACATAGTGCCACAGTCTTTGTGCTCCAATACACATTTTTTTTTTTTTGGTGGGACTGTGGTTTTCATTCAGGGCTTCATAATTGCAAAGCAGGTGCTATATCACTGGAGCCACACCTCCAGTCCATTTTTTTTTTCCTTTGGTTATTTTGGAGACGGGGCTCTTATAAATTATTTGCCCGGGCTGGCCTCAAACTTCAATCCTCCCAATCTCAGCCTCCCAAGCCAATATACATTTTGTTACTGAGTTTCTGTTTTACAAGGGTGAATTTCATTTTGTTCTTTCCTTCTTCCCCAGGAAGATGTCATCAACACTCAGTGTGGCTATGATGCCAGGCAAAAACCAGTAAGTGGTGTCTTCTCTTACGGCTTAGCACACAGAGCGTTTGAAGGAGGTTTGTAATTGTGCTGTATCTGTGACCCTCTGCTCTCCTCTTCCCTTGTGAAGGAAGTTGACCAACAGATTGTAATCTACACGAAAGGCTGTGTACCGCAGTTTGAGAAGTGGCTACAGGATAATTTAACCATCGTGGCTGGTATTTTCATAGGCATTGCATTGCTTCAGGTAAGACATGGATCTCACTAGGAGTGGTGCCCAGGAGAGCCCTCACCAGGACAGGAGCTTCAAATTCCCTGAATATCTTTGTGTTTAAGAGATGTTGGAGGGTTGGGGAAACAGACCTAAACTATTTGATTTGGGTTTTATTAAAGGTCTGATTTCAGATCCTGAAATACTTTAGGAAACCTTTTTTTTCCTGAACAGGAAGGCACCTGTAATTACAGGATCACAGATCTAAATAGGATGGCATCCTGTGTTCACAGATGCCAAGACTTAATATTGTTCACATGGCATCACTCCTCCCATTGATCCCATGTAACCTCTGGTACAATTCCAGCTGCCTTTTTTTTTTTAACTTTGTTTTATGGTGGGACTGGGGTTTGAACTCAGAGCTTCACACTTGGAAAGCAGGCACTCTACCACCTGAGTCACACCTCCAGTCTCCAGCTGCCTTTTTAGCTGTAATGAAGAAGCTGGTCCAAAATTCATACGGAAATGCAAGGAACCTGGAGTAGTCCAAACAAACTTGAAAAAGAAGAACAAAGTTGGAGAATACACACATCCCAATTAAAACCTTACCACAGTATTTAAGATAGAGTGTAGTCAAACAAGCTTAGTCATCATAGACAAGTGGAAGATAATGGGAAAGTCCAGACGTAACCTCACATGTCTATGGTCAGTTGATTTTTAACAAGGGAACCAAAACCAATGGGGAAAGCCTGTCTTTTCAACAAATGGTGCTTGGAAAACTGGATATCTACCTACAAATGAATAAGTTGAAGAAAATCTTGATGATTTTTGATTAGGTAATGTTTCCTTATATGCTGTAATAACAAAAGCATACCATCCAAAGAAAATGTAGCTAAATGGCATAGATAAATGGGACCTCATAAAACTAAAAAGCTTCTGTTCATCAAAAGAAATGGTCTCTAAACTGAAGAGAACACCCACAGAGTGGGAGAAAATATTTGCCAATTATACATCAGACAAAGGACTGACAACCAGAATATACAGGGAACTTAAAAAACTAAATTCTCCCAAAACTAATGAACCAATAAAGAAATGGGCATGTGAACTAAACAGAACTTTCTCAAAAGAAGAAATTCAAATGGCCAGAAAACACATGAAAAAATGCTCACCATCTCTAGCAATAAAGGAAATGCAAATTAAAACCACACTAAGATTCCACCTCACCCCTGTTAGAATAGCCATCATCAGCAACACCACCACCAACAGGTGTTGGCGAGGATGCGGGGAAAAAGGAACCCTCTTACACTGTTGGTGGGAATGTAGACTAGTACAACCACTCTGGAAAAAAATTTGGAGGCTACTTAAAAAGCTGGACATTGATCTACCATTTGATCCAGCAATACCACTCTTGGGGATATACCCAAAAGACTGTTACTCCAGAGGCACCTGCACATCCATGTTTATTGCGGCACTATTCACAATAGCCAAGTTATGGAAACAGCCAAGATGCCCCAGCACTGACGAATGGATTAAGAAAATGTGGTATCTATACACAATGGAATTTTATGCAGCCATGAAGAAGAACGAAATGTTATCATTCGCTGGTAAATGGATGGAATTGGAGAACATCATTCTGAGTGAGGTTAGCCTGGCCCAAAAGACCAAAAATCGTATGTTCTCCCTCATATGTGGACATTAGATCAAGGGCAAACACAACAAGGGGATTGGACTATGAGCACATGATAAAAGCGAGAGCACACAAGGGAGGGGTGAGGATAGGTAAGACACCTAAAAAACTAGCTAGCATTTGTTGCCCTTAATGCAGAGAAACTAAAGCAGATACCTTAAAGCAACTGAGGCCAATAGGAAAAGGGGACCAGGAACTAGAGAAAAAGTTAGATTAAAAAGAATTAACCTAGAAGGTAACACCCATGCACAGGAAATCAATGTGAGTCAATGCCCTGTATAGCTATCCTTATCTCAACCAGCAAAACCCCTTGTTCCTTCCTATTATTGCTTATACTCTCTCTACAACAAAATTAGAGATAAGGGCAAAATAGTTTCTGCTGGGTATTGAGGGGGGGAGCGGGAGGGGGTGGAGTGGGTGGTAAGGGAGGGGGTGGGGGCAGGGGGGAGAAATAAACCAAGCCTTGTATGCACATATGAATAATAAAAGAAAAATGAAAAAAAAAAAAAAAAGAAAATGTAGCTAAATGGGACTTCATTAAAATTAAAACTCCCGTGTTAAAAATGATACTATCAAGATAACCCACAAAATAGGAAGTATTTGTAAATCGTCTTAAAAGGGTATAATATCTAGAATATATAAAGAATGTTTACACCCAATAATAAAAAAGAAAACCCAGCCAAGTGTGGTAGTGCACATCTGTTATCCCAGCACTTGGGAATCTGAGGCAAAAGAATTTCAAGTTCAAGGCCAGCTTGGGCTACAGAGAGAGACCCTGTTTCAAAAAATCAAAAGACCCAGTTTTAAAATGAAGAGGATTTTAGTAGACATTTCTCCAAAGCTGATAAAAATGACCAGCATGCACATGAAATGATGTCATTGTCATTAGCATTATGAAAAGGCAAGTCAAAGCTACAGTGAGACACTTTTCATACCTGGTAGAATAGTTATAATAATAAATGACAGATAATACCAAGTGTTGGTGAAGACGTGGAACCGCACACATTGCTAGAGGAAATAGAAATGTTGCAGCCTCTTTGGAATACAATTTGGCCGTTCCTCAAAAAACATAGTTACCATACAATCCAGCAGTTCTACTCCTAGGAACATACCCAAAAGGACTGAAAAAATATATTCATCAAAAAACTTATACACCACTGTTCATAGCTACAAAAAATGGAAGCAGTGCAAACATCCATCAGCTGATAAGTGGAGAAACAAAATGTCATATATACATATGATGAAATAGAATTCAGTCATCAAAACTGTGCATGGTGTGCACATCTGCAATCCCAGCTCTCAGGATGCAGAGGCAAGAGGATCATGAGTTCACAGCCAGCCTGGACTACATTTAAAACAACAACAAACCTAAGCATTCTTTGCAAGAAACCCTGGTTTTTCTGCTATGCACTGGTGGCTCACACCTGTAATCCTAGCTACTTGGGAAGCTGAGCTCGAGAAGATTATGGTTTGAGGCCAGCCCAGGCACGTAGTTCAAGAAAGCTCATCTCCAAAATAGCCAGAGCTAAATGGAATGGAGGTGTGGCTTAAGCGGTAGAGCACCTGCTTTGCAGGTGTGAATCCATGAGTTCAAACTCCAGTCTCATCAAAAGAAAGAAAGACAGAAAGAGAAAGAGAGAGATAAAGAAGGGAGGGAGGGGATGGAAGAGAATGGAAAGGAAAGGAAGAGAAAAGAAAGAAACCATAGTTTTCTTCTCCCCCCCCCCATTGAGGTCTTAGCTCCGTGGGCAGCGGGGGCAGCGGGGGTAGTGGGGGCAGTGGGGCTGGAGGTTCTTGCTGGTGTGAAATGACTGAGCACAAACTGGTGGTGGTTGGAGCAGGTGGTGTTGGGAAAAGCGCACTGACCATCTAGCTAATCCAGAACCACTTTGTGGATGAACATGATCCCGCCATAGAGGATTCTTACCGAAAGCAGGTGGTGATAGATGGTGAAACGTGTCTATTGGACATTCTGGATACAGCTGGACAAGAGGAGTACAGTGCCATGAGAGACCAGTACATGAGGACAGGCGAAGGCTTCCTCTGCGTGTTCGCCATCAACAATAGGAAATCATTTGCAGACATTAACCTCTACAGGGAACAGATCAAGCGTGTAAGAGACTCAGATGATGTACCTATGGTGCTGGTAGGAAATAAGTGTGATTTGCCAACAAGGACAGTTGACATGAAACAAGCCCATGAACTAGTGAAGAGTTACGGGATTCCTTTCATTGAAACCTCAGCCAAGACTAGACAGGGTGTTGAGGATGCATTTTACACACTGGTCAGAGAAATACGCCAGTACCGAATGAAAAAGCTCAACAGCAGTGATGACGGGACACAAGGTTGTAATGGGGTTGCCATGTGTTGTGATGTAACAAGATACTTCTGTAAAGTTCTATCATCAGAAAAGAGCCACTTTCAAGCTGCACTGATCCCCTGGTCCTGACTTCCCTGGAGGAGAAGTGTCCCTGTTGCTGTCTATATTGGAGAAGCTCTGCCACTTCCCCACCTCTCAGTAGATGAGCACACAGCATCTACTTGAGAACTTCTCAGAATAACTACCTCCTCAATTGGGTGTCTGACCAGAGAAATGCACCTCCTGTTATTCCCCAGTAGTTTTCTGCCCTGAGTTCTCCCCCTATCCCCAAAACAAACAAACCTCCACCAGCCAGGTTTTTCATCTGAAAAGCGATTCATCCTCTGAAACAGAGAACCAAACTGTAGACATGAAATTCTGTTGAAAACAGTTTCCTGAGCTCTAAGTAGCAACTGCTGGTGATTTTTTTTTTTTCTTTTTACTGTTGAACCTGGACCTATGTTAGTTTTTGGAGAAATGTCATAAATTGCTGTTTTGCCAAGAATATAATTAATATTGGTGATTGGTTTGGTCATAATATTATCAGCTATATTCTATAAATTGGTATCTGCTCTGTCTTCATAAATACAAAAGTGAATACTGACTTTTGAGTCCATCCTAGTCATCTTGACATTCATGAAATTAAATCCGATTTTCACAAAAAAAAAAAGAAAGAAACCATAGTTTCTGGCTTCGACAATGTTTGTATAGAACTTGGTGCTTGTCACCCATGTGGGCCAGCCACTCAGAACCAGTGCTTTGCCACCTCTTCCTAGTGCTCCCTGACCATCCCTGGCCACTCCCCCACCCCTCCTTAGCCACCCCTGCATCCCTCTCAGATGTGACAGAACACCACCAGGACTTAGAGGCCACCACCATCTGCCAGATCAGTCTGGAGCTTTGTGCCACCTGGGTCTACCCCCCCCATGTCTGTGTCTTACACTTTGACCTTGTGGGTGTGGCTTTGAAGAACTCTGGTGAATACTTGCTTCACTGACCTCATGAGGAGAGGGTGAAGCTGCAGAACTAGTGAGGACATGGAATCTTCCTTCAGAATATCAAAAGACCAGATCATGTCAATCCTGGGGAAGAGCATCAATCAGTTAGTACTGGAGCTGTACAAACTAGCCACTGACAAAATTGACCCCCTATGTGTGACTTCATGAGCAAGGGAAATCCATCAAAGAGTTGGGTAACCATGTCACCAACTTATGCCATATGGGGGCCCCTTTATCTGTCCTGGCAGAGGACCTATGAGAGGAACACCCCGGGAGAGAGTGATAATGAGAACTGAGCCTTAGGCTGACTTCCCTGTAACCACAGGGTGACTTCCCTGTTACAGAGGCAGTGCAGACATTCTGGGGTTCCCTCAACTTTTCTGTAACATTCACTTCAGTTATTTAATTTGTGCCATTCCTTTAAATAAAGAAACTTGGAATCCTTGACTCCTCTGTCCCCCAAAAGAAAGGAATGAATGAGCTATTAGTACATGTGGATGAACTTGGGAGGACATTCTGCTACATGAAAAAGGTACAGAAGCCACATATCGTATGAAATGTTCAGAACAGGCAAATCCATAAAGACAGGAAGTTGCCAGGGCTGTAGCCAGGAGCAGGGGATGAAAGCAACTGCTTGTGGGCATAGGCTTTAGTTTGGGGTCAGTAAAAATGTTCTGTAAATAGATAGTTGCATGGCTTTGTGAATGTACTACAAGCCACTGGATTATTCATATCAAAAGGATGCATTTTTTAGTATACAAATTGTATCTCAATTTTTAAAAATCACATTACAAAAAATGGGAACCCCAGTGGCCAAGGAAAAGCACAGGAAGTTGAGATTTTTGTTGTTTGAGTTTGACTGTTTGACTTATTTTTCTTGCCTTCCTCAGATTTTTGGGATATGTCTGGCCCAGAATTTGGTGAGTGACATCGAAGCTGTCAGGGCGAGCTGGTAGAGCCCTTCGCCAGCTGCTTTGAGACACTGGACTGACCCAGCCTTCCTGACCCTCCGCCAGCCAGGCTGAGAGCCACGCTGCACTCCCACCTAATGGAGCTGCCAAGAACTTGGTTTTTGTGGGGGGAAAAACTGGGAAATGCTGCTCACTGACAGAATTAAAAAAAAGAAAGAAAAAAACCAGTATGAAAGTCGTTGCGCCATGAATCTCTACTGTAGCCATGAACTGATGGATGGATGGATGCTCACCAAAAAGAAAAAAAGGGGGAGGGAGGGCCCCATGTGTACTTGAATTTTGGAGAATACAGTTCTGTCCTCCACCTCAGTAAGTGGCAGACTGGGAGAGGGAATTTTACACTTCATCACTTCTTGGAGGGACTGCCTTGTGTTCCGTGACCTAAAATGGGTATCTTTGGCTAAAATTCAGCCCTTTACCTGGAGGGCAGTGGTGGTTTGGCCTCCTTCCATGTACATCTCAAGAAACTGTTGCATCTCTCCTCTGAAGAAGAAGAACGCTTGCTCTTGGGTTCAGATTTTATGATTGTGTTGAACAGGTCACGTAGGCAGGCACACGTGGTCTCTGAGAAGCGGTGTTTGTACCGAACAAGGGCATTGGAGACTTCGTGATGCCATATTTGAGCAGGACTGATCTTTTTTCTAAGTAGTCTGAGCTTTACTTATCAGTGACATCCAAGGAGAAAATGAGGTTAATGAGAGGAATTAAATACCCCCCCGCCCCCACCAATTAGTGTCTGGATTCTTTGGAAACTCTGGAGTACTCTGGGTTGTGTTTTGTTTTGTTTGTTTTTTGTCTCCGAATGGTGAAGGCTATGATACAGTCCCTCTTAAATTTTGAAGTGTTTTCTTACTCAGTTCGAATATTAATTTTTTGTAGAATCTTAACCTGCATGACCTATGAATTAGAATACACCATCTCCCTCTCCCTGCCATCTTTCCTACAGGCGTTTAGAAATGTTGGTCAGCAACATTTACTCATAGGTCCATGGCCTTGGGAGATTGTAGCATGGAGTCCCAGCCTGACTGGGAAGAGACTGACTGTGCCATCGCAAATGCTCCCATGGGCTTGACTGTCTCTTCCAGTGTCAAGCTTGGTGGCTTTTTCTACACCTTCCTCTTCTTTCTATTTGAATGGAGTTGAACCTGATTCCAAAACAGTGTTGCCACAATCAAAATGCTTCAAATGGGTTTTTTCTTCTGATTGTTCTTGCAGTTTTAGTTTTGTTGAGAAAGCATAGTGTGTGGCCAGAGCCCCTTACGTCTTCCTGTGCAGCCTAGCCATCAGGGGTAACAAAGCACAAATAGTCTGGAGGGGTGTGTGGTGAAACAGAGCAATGTGACACAAGGCACAGAACCACTCCCAGGTGCTGCCGCCCCCCACTCCCCACTCCCCACTCCAGGCAGGAGGGGTGAATTTTGCTGCCACGAGCCCACCCCCGCCCCGCCGCCCAGATTTTAACCCAGCTGATGTTCCCTGGATATTGCTCTCCTGGGGAGCAGATATTAGTCTGTGGAATGTTGAGAAAACTACAAGCATATTTGACAGTGGTGACACATTTGCCAGCACCAGCTGGGCAGCCAGCTAGTATACTTAGTGGCAATTTAGCATGGTTTTCCATTTCAATCCCAGGTGCATCATGGTGGCTGATGAATGTGTCAATCTGCTTAGAGAAATTCTTTTAAGAATCTCGTCTCCACAGTTTGGGGGTGTATAGGACCCTGCATGTGTTTGTGTTTGTGTCTCTGTATAGGTAGCAGTGTTCATTCCATTCCCTGGATGTCAAGTTATCTTATTTCACACCGCAGCTGTCATGTTGTGACGTCCTTCCAACATGGAGAACACTTGAGCTCTCCAGTTGGCACTTTTGTCTTTTTATTACCTCATTTTCCAGTGAAGTCCATGTGACCAGTTGATTCACAATCAGGCAAGATCCCCACCCTTTGGCACAACCAGTAAAAAGCCAAACAGCAAGTCCAAGTGAGTTTTAAATTTTAATCACCCTTTATTTTTTACACTTGAAAGTGATTGTAATAAAGATTGTCATTAATAAACTTGGTTCTACCTTACATGGAGTTCTGTGTTCGTTACTTCTCCGTTAAAGTGAAATTCCCTGATCCAATGCATTTCTTACTCTGCTGTGCGACACAATCAGGGCTGGGCTGGAGTGCAGCTCCCTGTGCTCAAGTCCCTGGGTTCAGTGTGTGGGTCCATCCGCAGAGGATGGCACTGCCCCATCCCCAGAATTTCTAATGTGCTAGATCCAGAGTAGGGCTAGAATGTTTGCCTTTCTATCAAGGTCCCAAGGATGCTGTTGTCTGAGAAACACACACTGACTTTGAGAAGCACTGCTCTGACCACTGGGAGGGGAGAGGTTAATTCTTATGGTTGGGTAGGGAGATGTCCCCCTTGTGGTTTTGGTAAAGACTGAGGAGAGCCTGGTGAGCTCTTTGTCACTGAGGCCTCCTTCCACTGGTTACAAACCTGAGGATCATGGAACTCACCCCCCCCCCACACCACCACCACCAGGAAATGACTCTAGGAGTTATGTAGTGGGGCCCCTAAGGTGAATATTTTTTAAATTCCTTGGAACTAGGACTTGTGGACCTAGATAAATTTATACTTTTTCCTAAGAAAATAATTGCTTGCTGTCCTTTGAGGCAGGAATCTTAACCCATCTGAAATATACCAATGTGTCTTTGTGAATTATCCCTGAAGAAGAATTGTACCTTTAAGATTGACTAAAGACTTTTCAAAGATCAAATGGAAGCAAAATTTTAAGGTTCATACAGTACTATCAGACCCTGACAGTATATCCCAGTGTTTCTTATTTGCAAAACATTTTGCTTTACCTCCCTTGTTATTTGAAACAAAAGTGTTATTTTGATTTTGAGGACACTTGTCGCTGGTGGTTAGAGATGACAGGTCTACATGGGGTGATTGTCTTTTTGCTCTGTGTAATCTCTGGCCAACAGATGAGAATATTATGGCTGAGAACTAAAATGATGCTTTGCCTACAAAACTCAAAACCTGGGGGAAGTTTCTTCAACTGTGAAGATACTGAACTTTAGAGGAAGATTTTTTTTTATTTCTATTTCACTGGTTACCATAAACATTACTGCTCTCATAATATGAAAGGGTAAGGTTTTGTAAAAGGAACTGAGGGATTAGAAAGTAGAAGTTTGCATCACACAGTACTTGAAAAAGTTCTCTTTCTTCTCCCCGGGAAGAAACCCAGGCTTTTCTATCTGCCCTCTTCTTGCCACGCATCCCAGGCCTTTCTCCATCATGAGGAGTCTTACAAGTGTCTCTAGGCTTTTTCTCATTACGCAAAGCATTTGATCATTCATGCCTTGTGTTTGTGTGGGCAGCAATTGGATAATTTTGCAGTTTTGTGGAGCTTTTCTCTCAGGGTCTGTTTCCTGCTCACTTGGACAAGGGCCCTGGGAAGCCGGTGGGCTGAACAATGAGATCCTGAGCCCAGTGACCTGGGTGGCCCTCCCCAGCAGTCTTTGTCATTTGTTCCACAAAGTGCTCCTTCTCTAGGGAAATCCTGCTCAGACCTCCAAAGAAGAACCTGGAACCTCTCCATAAACACTGGAGATTTCCGGCCAGCATGCTCCAGTGGGGCCAGGGGCTCTCTGTAGGTGCTGTGAGTCCAGGAGGAAGAGGAAAGGCAGCATTTGCTTTATCATGCAGGGTCCCACTGTTGACCATCTACACAAGACAACAGGCAAGGCAGATGTTTCTGAGTCAGGAAGCAGGGAAGAGAAGCCAAACTACAAGCAGGGCCAAAGCCATCTGTACACTCACCCCAGCCTTTCTCTCTCTCTTTTTCTCTATCTCTCTCTTTCTTTTGGAGTGGTCTGCTACAAGTAGAGTTTATAAAACTCCAGTTCTCAGGGCTTTTTAAATTTGAGGAACGGACTACAGCTTCCTCTGGTGTGTTCATGTTGAGTGGCTCTCTGGTAAGCTTGCCACCAGTGAGGGGCTGCTGATTGGTCCCTTCCTGGTGTGCGTTAGTCCAAATTAATCCCCTGGTGACCAACACTGGCCAAGTGCAATTTATTCCTCCACTTCTAGGAACACCAGCTAAAGTAAATCTAAAGAAGAGCAGCCTAGTTAATGGCTTTACACTGGAAATGAACTCCGGAAAGAAACAGTAGCATGCAAACACGAGAGTGCTTCCCATGCTGTACGCCTTTGCAGAGGAGGGGTGGGGGGAGTCAAGGCCAAGGCTGTCCTTTAAATCTGAATGTGGGATTTGCCAAGCTTGTACGGGAACGTTTTAGTGGCCTGCCCTCTAGTGTCAGCCACATGAAAGCACAGCCGACTGGAGCTGGATTGTGTAGTTCTTCAGGGATGAAACGGCATGTATTCAGAGGCACTTGCGCTTTGGAGAAACCTGGAGGTATGCAGCTCCCTTGGAGCAGGGAGCTTTATTCCTTCTCCATACTCCCAAAATGGTGTGACGTGTGGAATGCTAGGGAACAGGGTGCTTTGCTATCCTTGGTATCTGTGTCCTTATCTTTCTGCTAGGATTTTATTAGGGTGAGCTTGCAGGTGTCAGGTAATTGTCAGGTGGTATCTGGGCCCTGCACTCCTGCCAAGTCTCAGATGCAGTTTCTAGAAGATGGTGGTGGTTCATCTGCCAGACAGGAAACACCAGGTCCTCTAGGTGCCAGTCACTGGAGGTAGATCTCAGCCTGGCTATCTGCCTCTCCCTCCCCAGGGCACACTCCATCCACTAGAACTAAGGGTTTGTATGACACAAGGCCCCAGGGTCCTGAGTTGCATCTCAGCTTCTTCATACAAGCCACAATTCTGAAACAACATATGCAGCATTCTTTATAGTTCCTCTGAAAACACCAATGTGTTTTCCCAGAGTTTCCTTTGATCTGAGGATTTGCAGCCTTGATTTTAAAGGCAGTGGAGATGGTGACTTATGTTTTGGGAATTTGTCATGGGTTGAGTTGTCTTCCAAAATTCTTATGTTGAAATTTAACTCCCAGGACTCTCAGAACATGACCTTGCTTGGAAATCATTGTGGATATAATTAACTCAAATGGTGTCAACCTGAGTTGGGTAGAATCCTGCTCCAGGATGATGGTGGCCTTATTAGAAGGGGCTGTGTGGCACACAGGCAGAATACCACATGAAGGAAGGCAGAGATGGGGGTAATGCACCCATAAGTCAACGAATGCTGAGGTTGCCACAAGAAGGTAGGAGAGGCAAGAAACAGATTCTCCCTCAGCCTCTAGAAGGAACCAACCCTGCCAACACCTTGACTTTGAACTTTTTGTCTCTAGAGGTGTGAGAGAGTAAGAGACTTGTTTAATTCCAGCAACCCTGGGGAACTAATAGAGTTTGATCACCTGCTGCTGATCTAGACCTACTGGAGGTCTTCGTGTTTCTTTCCTCTGGTGGGCTGACTAGACTGCATGTGCACCTGAATGGGACACAGACCATGCTCTGGGTCTGCTTTAACAGATGGAGAGCTTGTTCCCCCTCACACCAAGCAAGGATGCATGGAAGGCACTGTGAGGAAGAGGCCCTAACCAGATACCAAGTCTTTAGGTGTTTTGCCTTTGGACTCCCCAATCTCCAGAACTGTAAGCAATGTATTTCTGTTGTTTAGAAATTACCTGGTCCATGGTACTTAATTATAGCAGTGTGAATAGTCTGTTTTCTCCATCCAGTTTTTTGGTGGTACTGGGGTTTGAACTCAGGTCCTCATGCTTTCTAGGCAGGCATTCTACCGCCTGAACCACTCCACCAGACCTTTTTTGTATTGGGTTTTTTTTTTTTTTTGAAGTTTTAGCAAGGATTTATTTTAGTATAACAGGGTAAAGTATAGACAAGGGGTGGGGGAAGAAAAGAGAAAGAAACACTTCCTGTTCCCCACACAGGAAATAGTAGCAAAGACTCCTGTATTAGGCATTTTCAAGATAAAGTCTATTTCTCCGGGGCTGGCTTCAAACCACGATTCTCCTGATCTCTGCTTCCTGAGTAGCTAGGATTACAGGTGTGAGCCACTGGCGTGCATCTTCTATCCAGTTACTTTGTTCATGCAAAATATCTGGGACCTGGGAGTAGGCAGGGAGGTCACCACCTGCTGCAGTGAAGGTTCTTGTTCTTTTTCAAGGTTGAAACCAGGCCCTGGCCTGAGAGCAGTGTTTTCTCAGTCCTTGACGGGCATTAGAATCACCTGAGAGCATTAAAAACCTACGGCAGTCCTCCGGGCCCTTTTGGTAAGCTCTTGGGTCATTGTAACATGCCAGG
Source organism: Castor canadensis (assembly GCF_047511655.1). Taxonomy (NCBI): domain Eukaryota; kingdom Metazoa; phylum Chordata; class Mammalia; order Rodentia; family Castoridae; genus Castor; species Castor canadensis. The sequence continues at coordinate 31,424,937 of NC_133394.1, read as the reverse complement.
TCTTGATTGAGGTCTTGGATGGGGCTGGAGAGTCCATGGATCTCCAGCTCCCAGATGATAGTGATTCTGTGATCTGAGAGGCAAGAACAGTCTCCTCACTTAGAGCTGTGCAGATCAGCCCTCGCTTACCCTCCTCACTGAGAGCTGAGTAGTAGACTATGGGCTTATGCATAAGGCCCTGGGTTCAATTCCCAGCATCAAAAAATAAAAACTAATACCTTATCATTGGTATGTTTTGATGACATCTTTCCTAAAGCTACTAAACTGAAATTTTCAGGCCTGGGAAGAAAATACAGGTGATTGTAAATAGGCAATATGTATATTATGCTTACAAATATGCGTTATCCTGATACAAAAGAAAAATCTCAATGCAGAAAACCAAAAGAAGAAATCCCTTGTGTTTTCAAAATCTAGACACATACACTTGTAATATATTAGCATGTTTATGTTTTTGTTTTAAGTTGTACAATAAGGACCACACTGTTTTGTGGTCTGCTTCTTTTAAATCAAGATATTTTCAATGTCAGTGAATATGATATACAATAAAAATATTTGGGTCACAAAGAATTCTATTATATAGATCAAGGGTGCTCAAAATTTGGTCCATGAACATTTTATAGTTTTTAATATGCCAAGAGGGCTCAAAGTTTAAACTAGTTCCTAATGCTAATAGGGTGTTAGTTCTCCTTTTTGTTGGCTTTCGTTCTGCATGTACTGTGGAGTTTTTCAGAGATCACGCATTGTGGTGATGTGATTACACTGACAGCTAAGGGAATGTGTGCTCTTATATTTCAGTGTTTTAAACATTTCTCTCTTAAAAAAAAATTCTATGATGATAAATATTCACAAAAATAAGCCACGTAAGCAAAAGCTCTTCAGGAGCCTCAATGATGAAAGTGCAAAAGGGTCCTGAATCCAGAAAGTTTGAGAACTGTTGGTATAGATTAACTATAGTTTAGCTAACCACTAACAGTTAGAAATTTAGGCTCTTGACAACTAAATACAGTTGCAGTGGCCTTTCTTATATGTTTCTTATTCTTTGCACATAGCTGTAGTAACTTCACTAAGATAGATTGCTCTAGGATGACTGAGTCAAAGGATTAAAATATGATTGAGGCACCTATTGGTAAGCCTTAATTAAAGCTGCAGAAAATTAATACCATATCTCTTTAAAGTTTTAAAGTAAAAGTTGATCTTAACTCAGGCTTTGCACTTAAGAGAGGAGGGCTGGGGGTGTAGCTCTGTTAGATGCTGTACTTAGCATGCATGAGGTCAGCCTTAGGTTCAACCCCAGCACGTCAAAATAATGTAGAGTGAAAAAAACCATCTTAATATCTTTTATCTGGTCCAGAGTAGCATTTCTGTTAGCCTAGCAAAATATTATAATGCCAGTTTCACCAGAAACCAGAATCTGTTGTATAAGGGAGATATGATGGTGTTTTGGTTCCAGTGTCCTGTCAGATACCAAAAACCACTGGTGTCGAGTTTCTTGCGTAAAATGGTGTAGTATTCATATGTAACCTGCACACATCTTCTCATATACTTTAAATCATGTCTGAGTGGTTTATGCCTAATACAATATGATGCTGTGTACATAGTTATACCATATTGTTTGAGGAATGATAAAGTCTGTATATGTTCACTCACCTCAGACTCAATTTTTTGTATGCATTTTTAATCCATAGTTAGATGAATCCACAGAGGCAAATCCCTGAACAAGGAGGACCAACTGTATTTAGTCATCAACAAGATGTTCAGAGTACAGGGCACCCTCCCCCTTTCAACAACCCCCCGTCACTTGGTTAGAGTGTGAGGGAGTGAAACAATTCTCTGAAATGACTCCCAAGGGTATGTCATGCTTTCTTAGGAAAAACCATCTCAGGACTCTGGCTGCAAATCCTAATTTAATTCTTGCTTTACTTCTTTGAACAATTGCTAATACTGACTTTCAATAATCTGCTAAGTTCTAGGGCAGAGAGGGAGGTCAGGGAAGCATTAAACAAATAAGACAAGACAGGGCTTGCTCTTTCCACCATGGCGCAGAGGAGAGAGCGCCATTGAGATGTTCTTTCTATTACTGACTCTATGGAAAGAATGAGAGTCAACAAAGTAAACACTGGAATATATACAGTAGCTGTCAGTCTCCATGAAGACTCTAGAAGGGCGGTCACTGCCATCTCTTAAGGGTACCGTGCAACCAATGCACAGTGAGAAAGCTCTCTGGGCTGCTTTGAGGAAAAAGGAAACTTGTGGTACAGTAAGAAAATCTCAGACCAACTCTGTGCCAGTCAGGTCTGAGTGCCACATACAGCTTGGTCACTTCCTACCTCATGGCCTTACCCAGGTTTCTTTTTTCTTCCTAGCTTCAGTGCCTACCCACGTAAGCTGTAAGAGCAGTACCTTATAAAATGAAGCTAGGACTATTTACATCATAGGGTCTTTGCCAAGGTGAAAACAGTTCAAATGCTCTTCCTCAGAGTCTCAGACCTCACCCGAAAGGGCTTTGTCAGGGAAGCCCTCTCAGAACTCTGTCAGCCCCTCTCCATCCCAAGGAGGGCTCCTGTAGCATCCTCTTCTGGAGAACTAACTCATACACTGGAACTGACATTGAGTGGCTTCTATTAGAATGCAAGTGCCAGAGGATTGGCCTGTGCAGCTAAGCGCTATGTGCCCAGCACTGAGATGTTCTCCAGTGCTATGGACTGAACTCTCCCCTGCCCCACATTCACACAAATTCATGTGTGGGAGTCCTGATCCCTGATGTGCTGGTATTTGACGGAGGGGCCATCAGGAAGCAATGAGCTTTAGATGAAGGCTTGAGGTAGATCCCCAGGATGAACTGGGGAAAATAGATAGAGAAGAGATAACCTAGCAAGAGTGAGGCCCTGAGTTCAAGTCCCAATACTGCCTAGAGAGAGAGGGAGAGAGAAGATAAGAGATAAGATCCTTTTCCCTGTTCATGTATCCACTAAGAAGAGGTCACAGAGGACATAACCAGGGACAGAGATCTCATGATAGTCCACCCATGCTGGCACACTGATCTTGGACTTCTCAGACTCCTGAACCATGAGAAGTCTGTTTCTTGTTTAAGCACCTGGTCTGTGGAATTTGTTATAGCAGCCTGAACTGACTGAAACATCTAGGACTGTTGCTGAGCATGACAAAGAGGAGTAGGGTTTTGGATAGAGAGTCTATGCTTTCCTAAAACACAGTGCTCTTCAGCGGGGGGGTTTGAACTCAGGACTTCATGCTTGCTGTGCAAGTGCACTACCACTTGAGCCACAGCCCCAGTGCTTTTTCCTTTAGTTATTTTTCAGGCAGGGTTTGTGTTTTTACCCTTGACTGGCCTGAACCCACCTATCTACACCTCCTGAGTAGTTGGGATGATAGGCACATAGGACAGAATCTGGCTTGTTGGTTGAGATGGGGTCTTTCTCAATAACTCCCTTTGCCTGGACTGGGCTTGAACATCAATCCTCCTGATTTCTGCCTCCCAAGTAACTGGGACTACAGGCATTAACACCACATCCCAGACTGAAGCACGGGTTTTTATTCTGCAAAATAGATCTGGCTCCACTTACTGGTAGGGTGTTGTTTTCAAAGATGAACTGATCCTGGCAACTATCAGTTGGCCCTGGGTATGCCCAGGCCTGAGCCCTGGGTATAGCAAGTATCTAACCCTCATGATACAATTAGTGTAGTTCTAACAGTGGGAAGGATGCACGTGACAGACCATTTGGCTTCCCTTCAGATATCCCCGGCAGAAAGGGAGTCAAGAGGCTGCCACGAGCCACACATGGGGAATTAGAGAGGAAGACCGTGAGCTAATCAGAGACACAGCCACTTCCTCTACATTTTCTAAGTCTCCAGCCCTCACTCCATCCACAAGACACTCAGATGTCTGAACGAACTTGGCCTTGTGTGAGAGTGATGGCAGTAAGTCAAAGTTAAGGTCACCATCATTTTCTTCCCAGTCACCTGACTCGAACACCTCACAACCATCCTTGGCTCCAGTCTCCACCCCTGAAGTACAGGGATACACCCCAGACCTGGGTAAGCATGAAGAACTGTGAGCACCCAAGATTTACCCGATTTGCAAGCTAATAAGTTGGCCTGGCACCATTTCATAGATGGTGAGCTCAGGCTCCAGACTCGGGTTACAAACAAGGGGCTTTTGCTGCTCGTGGCCCTGTGGAACCGTGACTTTCTTGTCTGTACCAGGTCCTTTTACCTTAAGTCCCACAAGGAACAGTGGCCCCGGGACATAGCACACTCACAGTGGGGCTGTGCCCCAACTGAGGACCCCTGTGCTTAGGAAGCCTCCAGTCTCATAAAGGACTCTGCAAACAGTCCTGGCCCAGCTTTGCCTCTAAGGGAGACATTGTCTTTATTTTCCTGCATAGTGAAAAAAAAAAAAAAAGCTGCCCTCAGCCCCAGAGGGAGAAACTGACTCTGTCCCACAAGGCTGTTTGTTATATAAACATCCTTGAAAAGGAGTTTTAGACAAAAGCTTCTCTGTCTTTTCACAGAGGTAGAAACAGAAGACTCCCATGGAGAATTGTCTCCCAAGATGAGGAAATCATCATAGTTACACCAAAAGCAGCAGGGAGGTTAACAGGCATCTGTGTGTGTGTGTGTGTGTGTGTGTGTGTCTGTCTGTCTGTGTGTGTGTCCTTCTATTGCTTTTCCCATGCCATTAGCAGTCATTCTGGTTCCAGAACAAAACATAAAGCAAATATACCAATGAAAATTTACAACCTTGTTTTTTCCCCCTTATATAACAAACATTAAAATGTCTAAGTTCCCCTCCCCATCTGTTCTGCTCTGTTTCGTGCTCTGTTTTTTCATTGCAGACCTCGTTGGCTTCCCAGGCAGAGTCTCCCAAGGTTCTCAGCTCCAGACACAGGGCCCGACCAATGCTGTCAGCACTCAGAAAATCTGTGTAATGAGGGCACTGTTAGGCTATTTGGGATTTTCTTTTGAACTTTGAGTTAAATCTGGTTGCTTTATTCCTTTGAAATTTGTTTTCATGAGTTCTGAGACCATGGTCTAAAGGCAGAAGACGTCCTACAGAGACCTTGATGCCTTAATGACTACCCCAAGACTTTTTTTTCCTGTACTGGAGTTTGAACTCAGGGCCTGTGCTTTGCCATTAGTCATCCTACCCCTAAAGACTGCCCTCGGGCTCAAGATTCCAATCTGCCCAGTTTTTGGGGCTTCCACAGGCAGGTGTGTGTCTCTGCCATCAGCATGAGGGTGCTCAGTGCAGGAGGGTATCCAGTGCATTAACACCACCAGAGTTGGGTCCTTTGCACCTCTCTGTTCCGCTGTCCTCAGTGTATGAGGGTGCCCCCTGCCTTTGTGTTTATATTTAATAGTGGTAAGAGGGCTTATATCAGCATTGGGGTCAGGGAAAAGGATGAACCAAGGAGCCTTCTCCTAGCAGATCTTTCACTAGGGGACACCTTTTCTGGGCATTTCAATGGCTTGTCACATTGTCCCCTGAACAAAATTGGGGTTGTATCAATAAAATGAAGGAGCTGGATATTGGGTAAATAACTTGCAATATCTGCCACAAACACATCTTACCGATGCTGTATTTCTTTTCAAATATGGCAGTGGTATGAGGCAGGCTGGCATTTTCTGGTCCTGGCTTGGCCACCCTCAGAGGAGACAAGGTTTGGCCACTGTTCCTGTGCTGTGGTCATATTTTAGCTCCTGCTTTAGTGTCCCTTTGGTGGCTTGAGGCATGGATAGTGACTGACTTTTCCCAAGCCCATTGGCACTGTCCTGCTCTAGGATAGAAAGGGACATAGTTTCATTCGTACATGACATCATTGAAAAGTTTAGAAGCAGGTGATGCTTTTCCCTGGGGTCTTGGGTGGGAGGAGAACAAAACTTTTGTGTGAGCTTTTTAAAATGAGGCTTATCTCTGTAGGGTTAGTTCTAAGGAGGAAATGGTAGGTGTTCAGGTTATCCTGGGAGGCTGGCAGGGGCAAAGTAGGGGCAAAAGGCTCTAAAGGAGCTCTGAAGGAGTGGGGAGCAGGAGCCTCCTTACGTAAGGGCTCCTGACTCACATGGTTAACAAGGTGAGGAAGCCTTTTGCCTTGTGAGAAGGGCTGCATCACTGACCTATCAAAGAAGGGACTTTCCACATTCCTGTAGTCACCACAGGAAGGGACAGCAGGGTCAGCATCAGGTCCTTCCTGTTAGCAGAAGGGGTGGGACAGGCCTGGGCAGAGCTTGCAGCTGTCATTTTCTATGTTCCTGCCACCTATCAGGGAGAGTGCAGATGTCACCCACCCTCAAATGTCAAGTCCTCTGAGACTATAAAAACCATGGAACTTTGCAAAGGTCATAGAAATTATCCTTGAGTCAAATATTTAGACTCCAGTAGGCATGACCTTTGCTCCTAAAAATCCATACCCCTTACTCCTGCTCTGGAAGCACACAGCCTGCACAAGTCTCCATAGCACCACATTTGCACAGGGCTCCAGGGGTTGTGGAGTCAAGGAGAAGGCAGGATGTGCACCAGGTGGGGACACTAACAGAGGGGTGAGTCACACCTTGTCCAAAGCCAGCCACAGCCCTGGATTATAGATGGTCCCCGATTGCTAGATTGCCTGTGTGTGTGTATGTGTGTGTGTGTGCTGGATATCGAACCCAGGGCCTTACCCAAGCTAAGCACTTGCTCTACCACTTAGCTATATCCCATGCCTCCAGATCTCCCGATTTTTTAAAAGTCAGAAAGCTAGATTTTTATGCAAAATCATTTACATTTTAAGTCTTCACAGCTATTCATTTTCCCCCATTTTTTTTCTCTTTAAAAAATATGCCACGTAGAACAAACAAAGCCGGCGTGAAGGTCTCATGACATCTCTGGTTTATAGAGGCAGAAATGTGTTGGGCATATCTTAGAATCCTAATGAGGATTGTGATGGTCCTCTCCATCCTGTCCCCTCCCCATGTGAGTGGTGTCTGCAGTGCTGGTCAGCTTGGAACAAACCAAGAGTGGTGGTTCAGCCATGTAAGAGGTGCAGAAGTGTGGGACCAGTTGATGGCAGTGCTAAGTGGCCATCGGACTCCAGTTGGCTGGTTCCATCCCCATGGGTGATTGCAGGTTTGCTCTGCTTTCTCTTGTTTCTTTTTCTTTCTTTTTTTTTAGGGGCTCCACATTGAGCATTTGAGAAAGGGTGGAGTGGGGGTAGTGATGCAAGGCCCAGTCACCCAGGAAGGAGACGCTGTTGTCAGGTCCTCCCAGAGTGTGGGAGAGCTTGCCAGTGGAGTGTGCAGGAGGTAACAAGTGGGTCCAACAGGTCTACAAAAGGAGTAGAATGCCCAGGAAAGGTGAAAGGGGCAATTGCCATGGGAAAGAGTGGAATTTGGTGTCAGACATTGGCCACACGTAGAACAAAGCACGCTTTCCATAACCAAGGGACTATTGCATCAGGTTATAAAGAATACACGCACACGGCTAATCCCGCTTGGTATAGTAACAGGAAATGAGCTCCATCAGATACATTTCTTAGGTCACTGCACATTTTGGTCACTTCTGTGGCTCAGAGGAAGTTGCTATATTGCTCAATGGTCTGGTAGGGGAATGAGGGGAAAAGAGGTGGGAGGCAGAAGCAGAAAATTTAATAGTTCTTTGTAGCATTATGAATGCAAAGCTTAATGACTATTTTACTGTGTCACTATGTCACATCCTCTAACTTCTGCTGGACACTAGTGGAAGAAGTGGTGTGGCTGAGAAAATGGAGTAGGATTCACTAACAGCTCCTGTTTTTCTTGTTCTTTTTGCCTTGCCAGGGACTGAACCAAGGGCCTGAGCCACACCCTCAGCTCCTTCCATACCTTTCTTACCTGTGCAGAAAAGATAGTCTTTGCAGGAGAGGCATGGTGGAATGGGTTGCTTTCTAGAAACTTAAAAAAAGGAATGGTGGAGTCAAAGAACTGTCTGCTTATGTTTGACTCCAGTTAAAATTAGGAGTTATTTGGATTCCTGCAGATAAATCTAAAGTCAGAGCTACTCTGGTTGGTTAGCATTTCTTCCTCTACAGCAAGATAGTCTGCAAGTCACATCTTCTGTTAGGGTCTGTGATCTCCATATTATCTTACAATGCTCTTCACCCTTCCTTCCTTCTTAAGTCCTAAGTCATTTTAGGAATTTGTTCCCGTGCTAAACACTGGAGAGAGGTCCATGGCAGGCACCAAGCATCTCTGGTCTTGGTGGCAGGAGGATGGTGACACTGGAGGAACGCTATGAAAGGCCCTAAGGCAGAAGGGGTGTTCGCATGAGTGCATGGACTCCTTGATGATAGCAGGGTGTCCCCAGTGGCTTTTTTTTTTTTTTCCATTCCCTTCAGGCTTGACTCTATTCTTACACAGCAGCCCCTTTCCAAAAGGGTGGGAGGAGGCACTTGGCTAGAAGGGAGCCTGTTTTAAAGTAGATATGGTTATAAAATTCAAATGAACGTGCAGATAGGCATTAATTTTTGTCAATAAACTCAGAGTATAGCCAGAGTTTTATCCTGCCAGGGTTCATCAGGATTTCTGGAATTAATAAATGACAAAGCAATTACCGGACTAGTAGCAATGTCACACAATTATACTTGAAAATATGTATTTTGTTTTTCTTTAATATCAATGGGGTTTGAATGCAGGGTCCTGTGCTTGCTATGCAAGCATTCTATCACATCCCAGTCCTTTTTCTTTAGTTTGTTCCAGATTGGGTCTCACACTTTTGCCTGGCCTCAGAAAGCAATCCTCCTCTGTCACCTGAGTAGAGGGACCACAGGCATGCACTGTTGCACTTAGCTTGTTTTTTGAGATAGGTCTATTTTGCTTGGGCTGGCCTCAGACTGTGATCTTCCTACCTCTGCCACCCCAAATTATGTACTTTAAAAAGATCTGTCATTAAATTTGAGTTTATAAAATGAAAGTCTGGGTTAAAGCTTTAACATTTTTTACTTAAAATACTAATAAAAATCTTTAAAATTGTATCATTAGAAAAATTCTAAACCTAAAGGTATGACAGGATTAGGCTTTATACTTTCTTGTTGTTGCTCTTTTCTTTTTTTGGTCATAGTGGAGATTGAACCCAGAACCTCATACCATGCAAGCACTCTACCACTTGAGCCACACCACCAGCCTTTTTTTTCTTTCTTGTGGGTCCGAGGTTTGAACTCAGGGCTTTGCACTTGCAAAGCAGGTGCTCTACTGCTTGAGCCACACCACCAGTCCATTTTGCTCTGGTTACTTGGAGATGGGGTCTTGGGAACCTGGGCTGGCCTCAAACCATGATTCTCTTGATCTCAGCCTCCCAAGTAGCTAGTATTACAGGCATGAGCCACTGGCACCCAGTTACTTTTCTTTTTGATGTGGGGTCTCACTAACTTTGCCCAGGTTGGCTTTGAACTTCTGATTGTTCTGCCTCAGGCTTCTGAGTGCTGAGATTATGGACAGGTACATGCCCAGCTACACTTCCCTGATGAAGAACGTAACTGGTTAATTCTTTTAAATCTAATCCTAAAACAGAAAATTGTGTATACATGTATCCTTTGTAAGTGATCAAGTCTAACTAAACACTATGAAGTTTTGCACATACTGAGTGTTTTTAACTGTGTGGCTAAGTGTGTTATGCCTGTCAGGAAAACCAGTGATCTCTGCACCACGGACAAGTTCCAGGAATGTGCTCTGAGGCTGGGAATGACAGTGAAAGCCAAGTTAGTTTTTCAGGTGGTGATGGGTGTGTAACTCAATTCCCCCTAGAGCCCTGACTTGAATGTCCCAGGCACCTGTCTTCATTTTCACTCTTTGGAAGCTGCACTGACAATGTCCGGGAGCAGGCAAACCCCTGGAGCCAACTGTGAGAAGACATCACTGCTCACAACACCAGCCCGACCCTCTGGTTTGCTCAGGAAGTAGGGGGCTCTGTATTTCTCTTGGGCAAGTGTTGGGAGCACTGGTCAGTAGGAAATCCTGGGACAGAGGAGCAAAGGTCAGGGAATGTAGGCCCCAGACCTACTTGGCTTGCATTTGGTTTCATTGTAGTTTGGTTCCAGTATATAAAATTGTCCGCCCATCCCCCCAACATTAAGTTCCTATCTAGTGTTACAAATAACAGACAGGTATGTCTTTTTCTTTTTTTTTTGCAGTTCCAGGGTTTGAACTCTGGGTCTATACCTTGAGCCACCCCACCAGCCCTTTTTGTAATGGATTTTTCGAGATAGGGTCTTGCAAATTATTTGCCTGGGTTGGCTTTAAACTGTGCTCCTTCTGATCTCTGCCTCCTGAGTGGCTAGAATTACAGGCGTGAGCCACTAGTGCTCGGCTATACTGGCTATTTTTGAAGTGCTGTTAGATTAAAATTTCCATGGCTATAGCTAAAAAGCAGTTTGATAAAGTTTTTTGGTTTTTTTTTTTGCCAGTACTGGGGCTTGAATTCAGGGCTTCGCACTTGCTAGGCAGGTGCTCTACCACTTGTGCCTCTCCGCCAGCCCTTTTTTGTGTTGGGATTTTGGAAATACTTTCTCAAGAACTATTTGCCTGAGGCTGGCTTCAAACTGGGATCCTCTTGATCTCTGTCTCCTGAGTAGCTATGATTATAGGTGAGTCACCAGTGCCCAGCTAAAGTTTTGTTTTCATATTTAAGAAAACCCGATTTATACTGATTTAGTAATAATATTAAGAAAAGCTAGTATTTCTGAGCTACTATTACTACTCTACAAAGAAGTCTGAGACAGGAAGAGGAAGCACTGGGGTGGGGAATAGGGGCCTACATTCAAGACTTGTTCTGCAGACCTGGACATTTTAGTATCAGGGGAAGAAAGCTAGAAGTTATGTTCTGTACTGAGTATAATCAAGTGCTTTTCAAATGAATAATAGGCATGCAATCTCCCACTTGGAGTTGCCTGTTTAATTTTAAAAACATTAAAAACTTTTTTTTGAGGCAGGATCTATCTTGCTATGTAGCCCAAGCTACCCTTGAACTCATGATTGCCCTGCCTTAGCCTCCCAAGTGCTGGAGTTACACTGTGTGCCACCATGTTCAGCTCATTTTTGAATTCTTTCAGTTGGGAATTCTGTAGAGAGGAGAAGGACATAGAGTTTAGGAAATAGGATATCACAGTTTTATCTTGAGCCTCTAAAAGTTTTGTCACAAAAATCCCAGGAAGAGTTAGGCTTCGGTGGCTCATGCCTGTAATCCTAGACATTTGAGAGACTGAGATTGGGAGGATTGTGGTTTGAGGACAACCTGTGCCAAAAAAATTCACGACACCCCATTTTAACAGAAACCAGCTGGGGGTGGTCATGCTCCTGTCATAGCAGAGATGGCACGAAGTGTAAAATAGGATCACAGTCTAAGCCAGCCTGAGCAAAAAGTGAGGCTCTATCTAAAAAAAAAGACAAAGAAAAAAGGACTGGAGGTGTGGCTCAAGTGATGGAATGCTTGTCTTGCAAGTGTGAAGCCCTGAGTTCAAATCCTAGTGCTGCCATAAAAAGAAAGGAAAAAGTCCTGGGAAGCAGCACTACTAAAGTTGTTACACTGATGAGAAAATATGTTCAAAGAGTTTAAGTAACTTGGCCCCAGTCATCCAGGCCAAGCCAGGATGCACTACAGCTCAGAAGTGCAGAACTTCCCAAAGACCATACACCTTCGTCAATATTACACTTTTAAAGTATAGTAACCACAACACTTTGGTCAGATAACACCTATAAAACATACACTTACGAAGCTATGTGGCATGTATTTATTTACATTCATATACATGTAAAGTTAGAGATCATACCATAATTTTCCCGGTTAGAGCTACAAAGATGCATCCCAAATGTCTTACATGCATTCTGGTAGAACAGAAATCCTATGGCTCCCTACTGTTGAGTGGCATTTAAGTGTACTGATTCTAGTAACAGCTGGATCCCACAGGCAATGCTCACCTAAGAAAATGTCTTAGAATCTGACAGCTCCACCCCATATGTTGAACAGGATTAGATCGCCTCCTAATGGCATCAAAGAGCATTTCTTTGTGAATTATTCACATGGGGGGCTTTCAGTTCCCTTCGCATTAATGCATGCACACAGAGCTGCATTCTATTCCATACAAGAATTCTATTCCATACAAGAGGAAATCATTTTAGTACTGAAAAATTTTATTCCACATCTCCATCCATATCATAGTATCTTTGAAATGTGCTGTCAAGGGAACAATAGATTCTAGGCCAGTGTTTAATTTTGTTTTGTGCACACTGAAGGTTCAGCCTGGCAGGTGGTTAGTGAGATTCCAGGTTGCTATGGGACGAGGAAGAAAGGACATTTTAGTACCTTTGTTTTTTTTTTTTTTTCTGTGCTAGGGATTGGATCCAGGGTCTTACACATGCAACCTTAACTCTAAGCAATTAAAGTTTATTTTTATAAAAGCTCCAACAAGCAAATTTGCATAGGCAAGCGCCTACACAGATGGCAGTGGTGAGTTTTAAAGTGTGCACTTCACTGAGGCATCTTCATTGTTGGGATTCCTGGCTTTTTTGCTTTTCAGCTGTGCTGCAGTCCTGGCACGAGATGATAGTTATGGCTTAGTTGTAGTGTTCCGCCTGTTCTCTCCCTTAAAATGCATTCTGAGTGGGTAGCAAACTAATTTAGCCTGTGGAACTAAGATTAAGTAGTGGGAGATGAGGGATAGCACAGTTTGTGTTCTCCCACCAACTGCTGTGGCTTGGCGGCAGGGTACTGCCTAACTTGGTGGACCTGTCATCACAAGCACACAGTCTTCTCCTTTTCCTGGAGAACTTGTAACCTGAACTGCACTTGGTTTGCTGGATGTGGGAGCCCCTATCCATTATCAGTGAATTGATTGCTGGCAGTTGGCCCAGATGGTGACTTCTCCAAAATGTATGATTTTTAGGACATTTCTGTTTTGAAGTTTTCTGTATAATGCTTTTCAGTAAGGACAGATTCTACTATCAATAATTTTTTTTTTAAATCTTAAGCTAGCTAAATCTCAATTTTCTTATCAGTTGCTGAGTCTATCCAGAATTAATCCAAACCATCTGGAAACTGTGGGAGTAGGAATTCATGCAACAAATACTTATTGAGCCCCAACAATGAACAAGAGCTGTTCTAGGAGCTGGAAATAAATAAAGCAAATGGTGCCATTATAGTTGATATACTATTTATTTATTAAGTTATTAATATGGACAATCTATTATGCAACATTACAGATGTCTTTCAAATCTTAACAAAGTATAGTCCACTACCCAGCCCAGGAGAAAGACAAAAAACAAGGTCATTCTTGTAAGTGTAGCACAAGCACTCACAATAGTCCCTTATTTGGACATCAGAGGGAATAATTAGTCAAGAGGTTCTTCACTTCATTAGAGTTTTAACTTTCTTGAATTCTAGCTGTTTTAGAGTCAAAAGTCCAACTTAGATTATCCACTGATGTATGGTACCTCGTGTTGGGAGGAGGGGCTCCTGTCACCTCCTTGGCAGCCCTTTCTACTGTTCCACACTCCTTCTGCAGTGGAGCCCGCCCTCCCTTCTAGGCCAGTAGCGGTCAGACTTGGCTATGGGGAGTCACAGGTGGGTCACAGGATGTTCTTATTAACTTACAAAGGTTGTGTTTCAAAGCTCTAAAAACCCGTTTGGTGGTGGTAGTGGCAGTGAAAAGCACACTATATTTGCCAAGGGGGTTCTTCTCATCTCGAGTCTTGGCTTCCTTATAGCCTGGGAGACTACTGCAGGTCTCAGTGCGAGTGAAGGAGGGAAATTCCAACAGTGATTGGTATGAAGCATCTGCAGAATGGACTGGACTGGCTACTATGGCTTTTATAACCTGCCTTCCTTTCTTTCAGCGAGACAAGCTTATTTCTTCATCTTTCCTCCTATGTCATGCTAGTATTAGTACAAGATTTAAAACAACTATGAAAGATGAAACTCCTAGCTTTCAATCTGAATGCTGAAAAACGAAAAACCAAAAAAAGTCCATTCTCCGATGTGCTATACTCAAACTTCCTCAGTTGAAAACAAATGCCAAATGACTTATAAAGACAAAGTGTTGGACAATGCTGATTAAATGACTGAAGAAGTTCTGAGGTGAAACTACACATATTTCAGAATCTAAAATACAGGAAAACCCAAATATATAGTGTAGTAGGGATTCTCTAATCCCTTAATTCTACTCACATTGAAAACTATAAATGTTTTCAACATCAGGCTACTGATGACTGTCAATTAAGATGGAACCAGAAACCTTAGGAAGTCTTGCCAAGTTTGTGGCAGTTTCAGTAGTCTACATAGTTAGGAAAAAGGAGAAACCATAGGGTAAGGAGTGAGGGCATTGGAATTTATTTAACTCTAGGTACCATGGGCTTAACATTAGTAAGTAAGATTAAAGAATGAGCAGTCATACAGTTTTTTTGGTCATTGTGTTTTCCAAGCACCCAAAAAAAAAAAAAAGATCTACATTTTCCTATCGAGTTTCACCTTTAAATAAGCTAGAAAGATCCTGCTGCATTCTGTTTCCAATTTACCAGTACATATTATGTAGTTTACCACATGTGAGGAGCAAGTCATATGTAGTACCAAGTTTAGATCATCATAGGACTACAACATGCACATTCTACTTAATGTAGCTCAAGCAACAGGAATACAAGAGAACAGTTATGGGTAGAGACTCGTTTTGACAGTCATGTTCACACTAACTATGGGTTTAGAAATCTTATTAGCCAGGTACCTACAGCAGTTCTTCAATTGGTACTGGAACATTACACGCATGCACAAGTGGTGTGGTAGAGAATGAAGTAGAAGAGTCAGCTGGAGTAGGACTAAAGGGAAATCGGAGATGGCATGGTGCCATGTTGGGAGTCTGGCAGTTCTCAGCTCTCCACAGTAAGTCTCTGCTCTGTGAGAGAGGCCTGCTGGGCAACACTTTTGTTCTCGTGACTGCGAAGTTTGGATATGACATCTAGAAAGGCCAAATCCTGCACTTCCTTATGTAGAGATTCTGGAAGATAAAAATAAGATAGGGTTCCATTAGGTTGTTCTAATTTTACTCTATAATCTACCCCAAATATAAACCCAAAATGTTTATTTTGATGAGACAGCTATAAAACTAGGAAGAATTCTGGGAAAAAAAATGGTGGTGGCCTAGCAATGTCCTTTTTTGGGGAGTATATTGTAATAAGTCAGAGAAATTGTATTTGCCGCATTTTAATAAATATAAATCAGGTATCGAGTTCTATAGCCTAAGGTTGATTTAGGGGAATGAGTTAAACACAGCTCATTGTATGATCTCAAAGTTCAGTTATATCACCATTTCCATCCTATCACCATTTCAAACATGAAGCCGGATGATTTACTGAAAACCTTAGGATCTGTTAAATTAATTTTGTAGCAAATGAAAGTTTACATTTCACATCCTTTCAACAAATTTCTGTAGGGGTGTGGGGCTCCTTCTCCAATTACCTACCCTACTCTTTCTGTCCTTTTACTGCTTTGTTTAACCTTCACTATAGGAAAGTATAGGACTCTTGGTGTCTCTGAAAACCTACTATTGGGAAGAGTGAGGTCTAACAAGCTTAACGTAATCAGCTTAACTCCTTAAACTGCCATGTTTATTTTGGTATGTCCACCAGTTATCATAAGAACATTTTTAGTAAAAATAGAAAAAATCTATCTTTATTCATATAGAACCTTGAGGGACCACAAATCTACAAAATAATCTGGAACAAAACTCTAGAGCTCACATTCCTGATTTTACAACTTATAATAAACCTATAATCAGAAAAGTGTAGTATTGGTATAAAGACAGATCTATAGGCCAACAGAACAGAATAAGCCTAGAAATAAAACCTCTTACAGTTAAATGATTCCTCATTTCAATGAGGAAAGAATAGTCTTTTTGACAAATGGTGTTGAGGAAACTGGATAGTTCCATGTAAAAGAAAAAAGTTAAATCCATACCTTACACCATATATAAAAATAAACTCAAAACCCAACTTTTGTGCATTATCAACAGTAAAAAAGGCAGCCCATGAAATGAGAAAAAAAAATTTGTAAATCACGTATCTGGTAAGGGACATACAAAGGACTCCTACAACTCAATAAAAACATCATCAACATCTCTAACAATTAGGGAAATACAAATAAAAATTACAGTAAGATACTGCCTCTCACTAAGATGGCTATTATCAACAAAAGAGAAAATAACAAGTGCTGGTGAGGACATTGAGAAGTTGGACCCATGTGTTATTGGTAGAAATGTTAAATAGCCAAGCCACAGAAGAAAACAGTATGTTGGTTCCTCAAAAAGTGAAACACAGAATTACCATATGATCCAGCAGTTCTACCTCTGTATATCTTCCCAAAAGAACTAAAATCAAAGATTTGAAGAGATATTTTTATACCAGTGTTTACAACAGCATTATTCGCAAAGGTTAAAGAGTGCAAACAACCCTCCATCAACAGAGGAATAGAGAATATGTGTTATGTACACACAATGGAACATTATTTAACCTTAAAGAGGAATGGGATTCTGACAAATGATAACACTGATAAGCTGTAAATGTATATGCTAAGTGAAATCCTGACATGGAAGGACAAATATTTTATCATTTCACTTATCTGAGATGCTCAGAGTTGTAAAATTTATAGAGATAGAAAATAGGATTGTGATAGCCAGAGGCAGGGGAGAGGGTAAATGGGGATTGACTGCTTAATGGGTACAGTTTTGGTTTTGGAAAATGGAAACTGTCCAGGCTGGATGGGAATGATGGTTGCACAGCAACACAAATGTACTTAATGGCTCTGAGCTACACACTTAAAAATGACTACAGTGGTAACACTTATGTTTTACTGCAATCAAAAAAGTATGTCAGCAAACAACTATGAACATGCTTGAAACAAATGGAAAAAAAAAAAACCAAAAAACAAAAACCACCCAAAGCCATAGAAGACATAAGACAGGAGCAAATGGAAATATTAGAACTCAAAAATAATCATTATAGAACAATAACTGAAATAAAATTTGATAGGTTCAATGTTGGAATGGAGCACACAAGGATAAAAAAGTCAGTGAACTTTAAGAGAACAACAAAAATTAATTTGAAAAACAGAGGGGAAAAGTACCCTGGGGACAAGAAAAAGACCAAAGTCTCAGGGACCTCTAGGTCCATGAGTGAAGGTCTCCCAATTCCTGTCACCAGAAACATGGGATGAGAAGAAAATAAGTACCTGAAAAACACAGGTTAAAGAGTCTTCAAATTTGGTAAAAGACATTAAACCTATGGATTCAAGAAGCTGAGAAAACTTCTCACAGAAGAAACTCAAATGCATGCCTCAAGACATACTATAGACAAAGAAAAAAATTTTTGAGAGGAGGAAATAATAATACCTTACCTACAGGGGCTAAAACAAGCAAGATTTTTCATCAGAAATTATGGATGCTAAAAGACACCAGCAAAAAGCACAGCATTCTTCATGTACAGAAAGAAAAGAACTATTAACGCAGAATCCTCTATTTGAAGAAAACATTTTTCAGGATTGAAGGGGAAACAAAACTTTCTCAGATGAGGGAAAAATAAGAGACTCTCTTGCTAGCAGACCTAACTTGGGGCTGCTAACACCCAAGAATTGAAATGGAAATATTAGAACTCAAAAATAATGATTATAGAAAACTGAAATAAAACTTGATAGTTCAATGTTGGAATGGAGGACACAGAAGAAAAAAAATCAGTGAACTTTAAGAGAACAATAGAAGTTACTCAATCTGAACAGAGGGAAAAAGGTCACTGGGGACAATAAAGAATGGGTATTAGAGTTCTCTAAGAAAAGAAATGATTGGTTTTTAAAAGGGAATTTTTTTAAAAAGTGGGTAAATACCACAGACTTTCCTTAAGAGTTTTCTGAATTATGTTTGATAGGGCAAACAAAAATTATAATAGTTGTCTCAGTTTTAAATGTATACAGAAGAAATATTTAATACCATTTATTACATTATAAACAATAAAAGGGAGTGAAAACAAATAGAAAATACAGCAAAACAAAAATGAAATTGCTCTGGCAAGGCAGGCATGGTGCCACATGCCTATAATCAGAGACAGAATGATTGATAGTTCAAGGCAGATCTGGGCAAAGACTCAGAAACAAAATATAAACAAAACAGCTGGGAGCGTGGCTCAAGAGGTCGAGTGCTTGCCTAGCAAATGCAAAGCCCTGGGCTTAATCCAGAGTACTGTCCCCTCCCCATAAAAGGCATTGGCAGAGTGGTTTATAAAGCATGACTCAAATATTGTCTACAAAGACACTACTTCAAATACAACACAGAAGACTGAAATGAAAAGAGTAGAAAAAAGATAATGAGAATGTTATTCAAAAGAAAGGAGGAGTAGCTATGCTAATGTCAGAAAAAGTGACTTCAGAGCAAGGGAAACTAGCAAAGCCAGAGAGTCATACTGTCAGTCCACCAAGAAGGCACAGCAAGCCTAAAGTTGTATGCTACTAACAACAGGATCGAAAAATAAGCTAAAAACTGACTATAAGGAGAAATACTCAAGTCTATAATTATAGCTGGAGAATTCAGCCTCTCTCTCTTTCTCCTAACAGTTTACAGAATAATTAGTCAGAAAATTAGCAAGAATACAGAAACCGCAGCATCACAACCAACAAAGGTCTAATTTGCATTTATAGTGTTCTAATGCTACTCAATGTCAGTAGGACGAACATTCTTTTCAAAGAGTACATGGTACATATACCACAATAGCTCAGTGAGTTCTTGAACAAATTCCTTAGCTAGTGTCCTAGCATGCAAAATCAGAACTTGTTCTTTATATAAAAATACATTTTAGGGTTAATGAAATGTAATTATTAATATTATTTTTGCCTATATTTACTATATGATACTTTCTATTATAGTAAGAATTCTTGGGAACAGTTTTAGTGTAAAAGTGTAAATCCTATATCCTCCACAAATTAATTTTTAATGCTTTTTAGACACCAAGTTACCATTAATTATTACTCTACATTCAATATCTGATGTCAACCATATGTTGGTAGCCATCAAACAACAGAAGGACTACCTACCAGATCCCATGAGAGCACAGATTAGGACCATGGCGTTATATTTGATTTCAGGAGCACTCCTCTCATCTGCTAGCAGCCTGTGTAAAATCTGTACAAGCTTAGCACTTTCTAGGTCTTTCTCAGCAGTACCTAGAATATAAAAGAGTTATAACCACTCCACATGAACCTCAAACCAACAGGCTAAAACTAACCATGTGACACCTTCAAAAAGAGACTGATAAACAACATTAAATTCAAACTTTGTGAAAAGTATAGACATTTCAGGAGTTTAGGCTTAATGTTCAACACTAAATATTCCTTTTAATCTGAAGCAGTTTAAAAACACTGTATTATGGAAAATGTTAAACACACAGAATATAATCATATAGAAAGTGCAAAAAACTTCAAGAACTATTACAGCCAATCTTGTTCATCCATCTACTCTTACCCATCCCAAATTATTTTGGAACAAATGCTACAAATCATATAATTTCTTCAACAAATATTTCATCTTATTTATCTTTAAGATGTAAGTATTTATCTTTAAAATATAAGGACTGTATAATTCCAATCAAAATCCTGAAACACCCTATATCTTAAAGAAACATTTTGTTTTGTTTTTTCAAAAAACAAAACAAAACAAAACAAGAAAACAGGAAGGCAAAACAGGTCCTGTCTAGGGAGTTAGTACCCTAAGAGGGGGGAAGGTATAAGGAAAGGGAGTAGGAGGGCAAATATGGTAGAAATATTATGTAATCAATATTATGTACATAAATGGAAAAAATGAGACCTACTGAAACTATTCCAGGAATGGGGGGAGAAGGGATAAAGGAGAATGATGGAGGGGGTGAATTCAACTTTGATATATTTTAAGACCTTTTGTAACTATCACAATGTGCCTCCAGTAAAATAATAATAAAAAAAGAAAAAGCATCTCAAAGATTTTCTATAGTAAACAGACAAGCTTACACTAAAGTAGAAAAAGTGTAAGTCCCCAAGTTCAAATCCCAGTACTGCCAAAAAGCAAACAAAGTGGTAAAATGACAGCTTGTTAGAAGATGCTAGTCATGAAGGGCCCAAAACTGTCTGAAATTGTTTCACCACTTTAAGCCGTTTTAAACTAGGTGATGAACTTGTTTGTTATCATGTGTCTTAGACTCCCAGATTGACTGATAAAATCTACCAACCACAAAAGCAACTCTAACCATTGACCAGTCACTGAAAATAAGCATAAATGCTCTTGAACTCTACTTTATCCCTAAAATTCAAGCAAGTTTCATATCACTTTTATAGTACACCTATTTTTAAAAATAATTATGAATTGCTTAAAAACTTAAAACCACATAAGATGACAAAACCTAGAATTTTTTGTGCTCAAAATCTGAGTAAGTCAGACACTGTAAGGAGATGCAGCCTTAGCCTTTAATTACAGGTTATGTGGCTCTGATACAATGTTTCTGGCTGCTGTATCAGGACTTGGTTCCTGAGCCAAAGGTTGCTACCTATATGCTAGATGTGTATGAGCTAGCTTCTCATGCAGAATTCTGTCCAAAGGGATGGAATGTGCTAGACAGGCAATAACAGAGTCATTTAGACTCTGCTTTTAGGGACTTTTGAACATGAAAAACACAGAAAAGTGGCACCAAAGATGAGACTATAGAGTGAAGGCAATTCAATAAAGCAACAGAAACTATGGTAACAGAAGATGAGCAGGACAGAATCAAAGCTGATCAGCAGGGAAGGAAGGGAAAGTCTGGGTCACAGGAAGCCTCTACTTGATGTGGTATTCTAAGTATTGCTTCATTTCCCCGTGAAGCCTGCTGGAAATGTTTTCTATGTTCTCTAAGTAGCTATATAACCTGAGATTATATATTATTTAAAAGTTAAACCTTAATGCACTACCTTAAAAATGTTACCAAAAGCACAACCAAAGGAAACAGCTGTGGGAACAACCTACATAAGTGATTTTCCATGTATTTGGATTTAAGTGCACCAGCAAAACACTTCTAGTGAAGGATCCATTTGACTTCAATTCCACTCCTGTGCTTCCTTTCATTCAAGATAAAAATAGCAGAAAGTAAGTTTGTCACTGAGGTACTTACCCAGTTCTAAAGCTGCTATTAGTGCCAAAGCAACAAGGGCTTCATTTTGCATTATTACATGTTCACTAGTTGCCATGGTAACTAGATGCTTGATGCCACCACTCTGTACAATGGTTTTAATTACATCCTACAATAAATAAATAAATATCACAGAATTACAAACTTTAATTGCAAACATAAAGAAACTGCATTACAACCAGTCAATTCATTGAATGGTCTTGTGATATTGTCCTGTACAAATCGTTAATTTTAACCATAAAATTTTTCTTCACAGAAGAAAAGGAAAAGGCTTTTAGCTTTAAATAAATTCATCAAAAGATGACAACTTAAATTGCCTAAGTGGAAACAAAACAAAACAAAACAAAACAAAAAAACCATTGCACATCTTGTCAAGGAACAGAGAGGCCTAGAAGCTACCAAAGCCAAAAAAAAAAAAAAAAAAAAGTGCCACTACCCCAATGCAGACCTACCTCAGAATCAACAAAAAAGAAATAAAACTTGGAATTAAACAAGTTTTCCTTTAACAAATTTTATGAAGGTGGCAGGTAGCTATTCTTTAGGTGCTCTGAGTAATGCTTTTATATAAAATTTTTTTTAAAGTAACTTTTACCCCTTAGTTTGATCTGATGAGTTTGAGAACTGGATTACATGCCAAAGGACTGACAGAACTTTAATCAAAATTTTCTGACTGACCTCATTTCCTATGGTGCATGGAGCTCTTTCTCCAAAGCAGAGGACACAGTGAGCTCAGGATTCAATAAATCACTGACTTTGAGTGAACTACTGGAGCTTCTCTTATTTTAGTGACTTTACCTATGACATTATGATGGTATCGATGTATCTTGCCTATTTTTGTAACAATTATAATGTTATTACATACAAAGTGCATACAAAAAAATCTGACAAAAGTTAGATGAAGGTTGGGGATATAGATTTGTGGTAGAATGCTTGTCTAGCATGCACAAGGTCTTGGGTTCCATTCCCAACATTGCAAAAAAAAAATGAAAAAAATAGTCAACAGTTATTTCTAGTAACCATTCTGTCTTCACTCCACTGAAGGTTTTATTATCTTAGCACTCTTAGGCTAAATATGATTTAGTGGGAAGTCTCAAGTTCAGAATATTTTAAAAATAACATTCTGGGCCAAATATGTTTGTACATGCTTGTAATTCCAGCTACTTGGGAGGATTGAGGTGCCATGTCAGTGTGGGCAAAAAAAAAAAAAAAAAAGCTAGCAAGACCTTATCTCAACTATAATCCAGGAGTGATGGCTCATACAGGAGGATTGTGGCCCAAGGCTAGCCTGGGCAAAAAGTGGGAGACCCTATCTGAAAATTAACTAATAAACAAAAAGGGCTAGGGTTGCAGCTCAAGTGGTAGATAGAGTACTTGCCCAGCAATGCAAGGGCCTGAGATCAAAACCCCAGTACTTCCAGAAAAACAACTTCCTTTGCTAGTTTTCACCACTTTTAGTAATTTGGAATATGTTCCAGATACAAGAAGTAGCCTAAGTTACTATCAATTACATAAATCTAATCATAATTTTAAGTTAATTTGCTAAAATATTTGAAAAAGGTTTCTTTTAAGCTTTCATCTTATATACATTTTTAAGACATCTATTTACAGAAAATATCTTTGCTTGGAGCCCACATTCATTTAGTGATCAAACATTGTAAATCGGTGGAGTACAAGAATTGAGTTTTTATGGTAGCTGTGTTCGGGCATTTCTAAGTCTTTTCCCATTCACCTCTTGTAGAAAAGTAAGAAGCTATCTTTTAAAGCCTTTTCTGACTTTATAATTTACTCCTTACTTAGTAAAAGTTTATTTGAATCTGACACATAGTTCATACAATTAGTAAAGAATTTTATAAAACTCACAAAGAAGTAAAGACCACAAGATGTTAACAGACACATATGCAGTCACCTAAGGACAGTCCTTGAATTGCCATTTCAAGGCAGTTATTTGTATTTTTCGAAAAGTCTGCTGTGGTAGAAGAACAGGGAGTGAAGAAGTATGCCTATGACAAATGAATATTCTCTCCTGCAAATCCAAGCTTAGCTTTTTTCTCTCTCTTCTTCCAGAGCAGGTATCTAACTATTTTCTTTAAAAATGGCTGCCAACTGCTTCAACAAGTATATATTAAACAGCTATTCCATGGTTGCTTTTCTGGACAGAAAGAAGGATAAAGATAGTGTACTTGTATCATGTGGCAGAAAGGGAAAAGAGTATTATCCACGGCTACCCTTTTGGAGCAACAACTTCACGCTGGACATTGTACTGGGTAGCGTACAGGCACTAGTTCGTTTTTATCCTGCAGAAATTCCCTTGGCTAGATATTATCTTCAGTTTATCGATGAGGGAACTGAAGCTCAAATTAAGTTATGAAACCTGCCCAAGGTAAGACAGTGATTAAGGTAAAGCCAAGATTCAAATCCAGACAGTTTAGCTACCAGGTCCTTGCTCTGAACCACTTGTGGCCAATGCAAAAATATAAGCACTAAATTCATAGTGTCACATTTAATGTGATCTGTAAAGGCTCCCTCAGTATATTGTAAAGATGTATTTTAACTTCAAGATATTTTTAAAAGAGAAGGATATTAGCACCACTTCACAAAGCAAAAAGGTCCATCTGAAGCATTACAAATGATCTTCAAAAATGAACCCAGAGATACCTTTAGTTTCTCTCACATTGTTTCACTTTCAATAAATAAGCTGTCAATAAACAGAATCAAACAGTTTTCTAGATGCCTTGGTAAAGTCTCTAGAAATAATGGAGATACTTTATTAAGTTTGAAACTAAGTTTTGGTACATATAAACCCAAAGTAAATGATATACTAACAGCTTCATCTCTTTAGTACTTATAGTCAATTTGCCCTTGATTACTGAAATAAACTTGGTTCAAGACTTTGTTGAGAACTGTATAGTGATGTTGTTCACAGTAGATGTTCTGAGATAGAAATTGATGCTCTGAAATCCAAGCCTAAGATTCAGCTCTGTGGAGCCAGTGAATCACCTAACAAACATTATCTTTTTTCACATTGTATCAAAGTCTTTCCAGTATGGGATTTAAATCAAAGTGCAAAGAAAAATGCCTACTTCAATAGGTGGGAGACTTAATAGTCTTAGTAAAAGGCAAACTATATATATTTATTTTTGGTTTTGGCTTTTGGTATCTGCAATTGGTACCTTGCTAGTTGGTCAGGGAGTCTGGCCTATGGCACTCTTTTTCAGGGAAAGGTGTGAGAGTACCTACTGACATAAACACAGGAAACCACAGAATGAGGTGGAGATGACTAAGCAGTGTGAAACCTTGTGAATCAGCACAGACTTTTTAAAAAATTTTTATTTTTTTATTATTCATATGTGCATACAATGCTTGGGTCATTTCTCCCCCCTGTCCCCACCCCCTCCCTTACCACCCACTCTGCCCCCTCCCTCTCCCCCCCACCCCCTCAATACCCAGCAAAAACTATTTTGCCCTTATTTCTAATTTTGTTGAAGAGAGTATAAGCAATAATAGGAAGGAACAAGGGTTTTTGCTGGTTGAGATAAGGACAGCTATACAGGGAGTTGACTCACATTAATTTCCTATGCATGTGTGTTACCTTCTAGGTTAATTCTTTTTGATCTAACCTTTTCTCTAGTTCCTGGTCCCCTTCTCCTATTGGCCTCAGTTGCTTTTAAGGTATTTGCTTTAGTTTCTCTGCGTTGAGGGCAACAAATGCTAGCTAATTTTTTAGGTGTCTTACCTATCCTCATATCTCTCTTGTGTGCACTCGCTTTTATCTTGTCAGCACAGACTTTTGGAGGGCTGAACTTTAAGACAGAATTCAGGGTGACTTTACAAGTACAATCTTCAAATATTTAAGAATACAGGTCAGCAAAACATGGCTGCAGTCCTGTGAGCTGCCGGCACCCTCTTCCACTATGGGTTAGTGCACGGCAGCTCTAGTGCCTGTCAATCAGGAAGTGCCAGTCAGGTACTGCTGCAATCACAAAAACAGCCCAGTGTGCCAAAAGTGCAAAACCTCAAGTTCAATTGGAGAAGAGGAACTTGAAAACTGGAATATTTATGCTAAACATGGACATTTCTGAAACCCTTAGACAAGTTCCTGTTTTCCTCCTAAGGACCCTTTTGGACTGAGATCTCATGATGCTACCTATTTAAGAAAAGCTGGCACCATTCACTGTCAAATACTGAAACCCAAGTTGTACTGCAGCACTGGAGGCAGATTTGCAGAGATGTAGACTTCCAAGCAAGGGGAAAACCTGAAGCTCCGAGAGGAGCTGTTCCCCATACAGCTCCCACAAATACTGCTCCGGATTCTGCTAATCCTTTAACAGGAGAAGTGACACAAGATGGACTAGAAAAGGTGGTTACTTTCATGCCATATCCACAGGGCAGTTGCTCTACCACAGGTAGCAGCTTACATGTCATTTACAGACACTATTTATATGGTGATGTGGAACACTACTGACAGGTGGCACCACAACTCCTCCTCACTCAATGCTTTGCAGACCACATTCTGAAAGAACTGCACCACTTTCTACTTGAAAAGAGACATGAGGTAGTCTTCTAATTGCTGCTCATTTACAACCGATGTCTATGGTCAACAGAGGGGATCACTGTCCTCAAACAGACAAGAATATTAAAGGGCTTTGTGAAAGAGAGAAGGGGGATATCCTTCTGCTTCTAATAGTATTTACCAGTGATCACACCGAAACCTTATATGCACTGGATATTAAGTACTCTCAAGTTTTAGTCAATGAGTGTGAAGTCAAAGATATCAAAAGAGCAGAGTCTCTTAATGGAAATCCATTGTTCTCTAAGGCCCCGGCTAATTTACTGCACTCACAAATCCAATCAAACGAGCTGTGCTCTAAGCAGTTGACTGAGTTGTTCCTTTTGTGCAAATCCTGTCTGCAGTGAGATTAAACCCTCCTTTAGGAACCAGCAACTGTGGGCTCTACCTGAGGACCCCACAGGATCAGAAAATGTTCAGTGTCAGATTCCTCTGATGTGGAAGAGGGCAGTATTTAGAAATCAAGGAAGGAAGTCACATTAACATGCACAGTCTTTGGGCACAGACTGTGTGATTTCACAGAACTTGAAAAATCAATCCTAAAAGACTTCAAACAGTCAAAGCAAACTTTTTTTTTTTCTCTTTGTTTCATTTACCATTTTTACATTTACTTACACATGTATACATTGTTTGGGCCACCTTCCCTCCTCCCCCGCCCCCACCCTGTGCACTTCTGGGCAGAACCTGTTCTGCCCTCTTCTCCGATTTCGCTGAAGAGAAAACATTAGAAATAATAGGAAAGACATAGCATATTTGCTATTTTGAGATAAGGATAGCTATACAGAGAGATTCTGAGCATTGCTTCCATGCACTTGTGTATTACAACCCGAATTGGTTCATCTCTGTCAGTCCTCTTCACTACTTCCTGGTCCTTCCCATAGTGGCCTCTGCCAGTTTAAGGTTACTGTATTTGCTCCTCTATGGTGAGCATATCAACCATATTCAAGTTTTAGGTTTCCTTCCCTTTCCCTATTTCCCCCATGTGCGTTCTCCCCTTAGTGTGTGACTCATGTCCAATATCAAAGCAATCTTGAGCAAAAAGAAAAAACTGGAGGAGTCACTACCCTCACTTCAAAATATACCACAAGGATATAGGAAGCCAGCATGGTATGGGCATAAAAATAGATACGCAGACTAACGGAACAGAATAGGGTGCCTAGAAATGACTCCAAGCATTTATAGCCAACTGATTTTTTTTAAAAAGGTGCCAGAACATACACTGGAGATAATGTCTTCATTAAATGGTAGTGGGAGAACTGGATATTCACATGCAAAAGAGTGAAACTTTTTCACAAAAATTAATACAAAATGGATCAAAGACTTAAGTTTAAGACCTAAAACTATGAAAATATTATATAGGGAAAACACTTCAAAACATTGGGGTAGGCAATGATTTTTTTTTCAGATAAGCACTCAAGCAAAGCACAGGAAGCAAAAGCTTCCTGAGTCATGAGATGACAGGTGTGTGCCACCATGCCTGGCTTGGTAAGATCTTTAAAATACTTTTCAGATCCTAACTTCTGTTACTTCTGATCCATTTCCAGTAATGGTATTAAGGATGGCTAAATTCTTACATAATCTTGATTGGTTAATGACCCAAAGCACTGATAATGATATTCTGTGAAACAGGAAGGGGTCTGTATAAGTGTGAAGCTTTAGAAAGCTAGTTGTTGGTCTTAGAAGTGTTTGTCAACCTCAGACAAATATTAATGTTGCCAGTGGACAACAAAGCAAAAATTCTATAAAAAAATAAACAAGGAGAGAGATATGATTCATAACTGTTGGTTAAAGATCTAAGAGACTGTAACAAATTTGTATCTGGGGTTTAATTACTTTAAAAGCTTATTCCAGAACAATATTTTCCAAAGTACATGCAATGTAATGTTACGAGATGTAACCTGTGAAAAGAATCCTAGGTCAAATAGTTTTGTTATCAGTGGATTATATGTAGTTAAAGAAGCTTATTTAGAATAGTACCAGTGTGTGTTGTAAACCCCAAAACAAGGAATAAGGATATATTATTTCTGTAACTAATCTGACCACAGAACCCTTTTTATTTTTTGTGAAATATCTTTTGGGATTATTATTTGATGGAACACACTTTGAAAACTACTGCCCAAAAGTAATTACTGGGCTGGAGGCATGGCTCAAGTAGTATAGCACCTGGCTAGCAAGTGCAAAGCTGAGTTCAAACCCCCAGTACCACCAGGAAAAAAAAAGAAAGAAACTTCTGACTCCATTTTAATGTTTGTTTAATTAAAATAGCAGTTTACTGTCAATTGTAGGAAAGATATGTAAAGGAAATGATAGTCATTTATACTGAATTATAAACCAAAAATTATATTGTGACTTTATAGTTGCAATCCTGTAAAACCTCCAGTTGTTTTCTATCAACTATCTAAGAAGGTACTGTGCTGGTATTTCTCACTTTTCAAAAACCCTATAGGCAACAATCTTTCAACAGGTACTTAAAACCCTTTATGGGGTGGAGGGAAAGGGAAATCTATGATAAATGAACTTCACAGAAACACTTTGAAGTTTTCAAATTTTAACTTATACCATTTGAATAGCTTTGACTTCCAATATGGCCATTTTTTATTATGAAAATTTTTTGCTAGGATATATTCATTTTACAGGGGGGGATTCATAGTGACAGTTCCAATTAGGCTTATATTTTACATTGATTAGATTGTCCCCATCGTCTCTCCCCCTTTACCCCCTTCCCGCCCACTTAAAGCAATTGCAAGAGGTTTGTTTTGTTTCATATAAGTATATGAAGTCAATCAACCATATTCCCTCACCTTAATCTCCTTCCTTCACTCTCTCCCCTCACAAGTATCCCTCAGTCACACATTATACCTATTTTATAGTCCTGTCTTTCACTATTAATATTTAAGTTGATGTTCAAAGGGGTTTCTCTGTGTATTCCCGCTGTGAGTATACTTTATTTTGGTCTGTTCCACCCCTTCCATTATACTCCCTACCCCTTTACTTCCAACACCCCCTTTTTCAACAGCTTTCAATATATTCTTATATCCTCTACCTTCACAGATGTTATGTTTTATGATATTACTGACACTCTATCATTCTCTTTTCCTTTCCCTCTTCCCCCAAGTTCTACAGTCTTTCCACTATTACTAACATGTTCTACATATGAGGTTGTATATGATCATGTTTGTCTTTGTGTATATATTTATCTTTTGGATCTATCTTCCATGTATGAAAGAAAACATGTGGTCTTGTTTTTCTAGGCCTGGTTTACTTTACTTAACATGATGTCCTCCAATTGCATCCACTTACCTTCAAACCACCTGGTATCATTATTCCTTATGGCTGAGTATAACTCCATTGTGTATATATACCACATTTTCTTGAGCCATTCCTCAGTTGTAGGGCATCTAGGTTGTTTCCATAGTTTGGTTATTGTGAATAGTGCTGTGATGAACACTGGTGTATCGGTGTTTCTATTATGAATCTTTCCGTGGACACATTTTTGTATCCATTAATTGTTTGGTTGCATTGATACTGTTAGTTGATACAGAACTGAACTGACAGTACATTGTAAATTAATCATGGCTTCTTAGGCCTTACTACCACAAGTAACAGGAATTTACCAAATTCAGATGCAAGATACTTGTCTCTGTTGTATGTAAGTGGTAACAGAATTATGGTTTGCCTAAACTCTAAACTACTGGTGGGAATTCTTGTGGAAAGGGACAAAGGATTAAGGGCAAACAATCCCAAGAAATATGGGAAGGTAGGCTGGAGTAAGCCAGGGAGGGTGTGTTGGTTACATCTGTTCCTATTGCTTTCTTTTTATGAGTGACTCGAACCAACCTGGTGCCAAGCCCTACACTTGGAATCATTTTTAAAATCACATCTTCCTATAACTGTGTTGATTTCATCACCCAAATCTTTGTCTAGTCTTCTTTTCTACTACTAGTCAGCTGAACTGTGAAATGAAACAAAGTAAGTTGTTTAGGTGTCAAAATGGCTGACTATCAGCAAGCCACTCAACCCAAAGCCTTAATTCAGCTCTCATCACCTCTCACATATAGTTTTTGCTGTAACTGTTCTTTCTGATTCTGTTAGACTCATCTTTCTAAATGATGATGCTCTACTGGTTAATACCTTTTACTACTTCTCCAGCAAATCAAATCCATACACCTAATATGGATCACATGGCACATAGTCCATCTCAATCTCCAGTGCTCATCCTTTCCAGCCACTGTCTATGCACTCCATGCTTCAGCAGTACTGCCACATTTATATTTTCTCTTTAAAACTCCTCTGCTTTACGTCCCTATGCCTTTGTGCACTCATCTCTGCCTGGAAAGGTCCCTCCTGACTTTCTCTCCCCTGGGAGATTGCTAGTAGACCTACAAAACACCATCCCTTCTGAGATACCATCTTAGGCATACCAGACAGCATTGGGTATTCTCTCCTCTACTTATACCTACATGGCATATGTGCCCTTACTGCTGTACTTAGCAAGCAATTTTTGTATCTCGCATAACAGTTAATTCCTTTGAAATGACATTATACTTTATATTACACTACAAGCACGTAAATACTTGCTTAAATTAAATGAATTAAGTTAAATTGAATGAATGGGCCTGAGAGCAGTTTATGATGGAATAAGATGAAAGGGGTACCCAAGGAGATCATTTTGTCATTCATTCTTCTGCTGCTTTTTTTTTTTTGGATGGCACCAGAGTTTGAACTTAGGGCAGCATGCTTACTAGGCAGGTACTCTACCACTTGAGCCATTCCACCAGCCCTTTTGTTGTGTTGGGCTTTTTGGAGATAGGGTCCTGGGAACTATTTGCCCAGGCTAGCTTCAAACTACAATCCTCCTGATCTCTGCCTCCTGAGTAGACGGGATTATACGCATGAGCCACTGGCACCTGGCTGCCATTCATTCTTGATGCTTTCTGTTTGGCCAACATACTACTTGGTCCTGTCTTAGTGTTTCCGTGAAAATGTACAGGCTCTTTAACTGGTCTGGGTGAGACAGGCAATAGGAAAGTCTGGTTAAATAGTAAGTAGGGAAAGATCTCAAGATGTAGCATCTGGTAGAGACCACTCTTATGAGCCAGTGAGGATAGCTATGACGAAGTCTGTTATTTACATGAAAGAGACTTAACCCAGTGAAGGAATACCTTTACTTTTTTTTTTTTCTATTCTCTTTTCACCTTCTTTCTTACTCTCTCTCTCTTTGGTGGGATTGGGAGCTTAGTGCTTGCAAAGGAAGTGCTCTAACTTTTGAGCCATACCTCCAGTCCATTTTGCTCTGGTTATTTTGGAGATGGAGTCTCACAAACTATTTGCCCAGGCTGGCTTCGAACTGTGATCCTCCTGATCTCAGTCTCTCAAAGAAGCTAGGGTTATAGGGGTGAGCTGCTGGCACCGGCCCCACCTTCTCTTACAGAACAGATAAATGAATGAAAATGCTGGCAAATTTGAATTCTAAACTGACTTCTCATATAGAAAAAAATAAAAGGCACAGATAACCCAGGTTGTAAATCAGCTGCTAATCTGCTGGACTGGGTTCTCATCACTGTGATCTTTTAAACAGTTTATTTTGTTCATTTATTGATTACCTACTATGTGCCAGTAGCTACTAGGCTGGACACTGCCATGAAAATGGGGTGGGTATCATTTATTATCTGCATATCATTTAATTTCTAAATACTAGCAGCTAACATTGTCTAGTGCCTGGCACACAAATGTCTGACACTGATGCTGGTGATGGTGATTAAAAAAAACAAAACAAAACAGCAGCAACAGCTAAAGCAACAGCAGCCTCCCACTCAGTGGAGGTAGCAACTGGGCATGTGTGCACACATGATTTCACTGAATCCTCACAACAATGTGAAGTAGGTATTATCCCCGCTATTATATATTAATCTACCTAGATGTGAAGAGACCTGACCATTTAAACAGTAGGGATCTAACTATCTCTGTTTGATTCCAAACCCATACTCCTAACCCTAATGGATGAGAACTAAATAAAAAAGCTCAATCTTCATTTTTCCTCAGAATTATTGATTAGCCTATTCTATAAGAGACATAAAAATACAAGCATATGGTATAGGATTTACAAGCAGGATGGCTTCTTTGGGAACTTACTTTTGATTTACTGTGGCGTATGAGGGCAGAGAGGAGTCTGTTGGACTCTCCCATCACACCAGCATGATCTTTGGCTTCGCACCATTCCACCAAACGCTCCACTAATTTCACATTCTTTCCCAGTTGTTCAGCAGCTTCTGCTATAGGAAAGAAGGCAAACCAAAAAGAATGAATCACTGACAGGCAATCAGCTGAAATAATTGTTAAAGATGAAGGAAGGCAGAGGGAAATGACATGTCTAAAAACCCAGCAAGCACTGTGAATACTCCTTACCTGATGATGGGCTATTTGGCTTTTTTTGTTTTAAATAAAAGTTACAGACTTTCACACAAAATACAAAAGTAAATGACTTCATACTCTTATGGTTAAGTCTGTTAGTGCTCTGGTACAATGTAACAAAGGATTTTTAAAAGGACTTGAAGAAATCAGTACAGAAAAGGGTTTAAGAATTTAGAAATGAGTAAATAAACATAACTCATTTCTAGGAATGGGTTTTATTGCTGTTTCTTCAAATAGAAAAAAAATGCTCTTCCTGTCTGTAAAACAAATTTAAAATTTTTTTATTGTTGCTGTACTGAAACACGACTTTGAAGATATTAGAAATGGCAACGGAATGTCAAAACACAAAAACCCTCTGGAACTGATAAAAAAATCAACATAAAAGCAGGATTCTGTATACTAATATAGAGAGACACAGTATAACTTCTTGCATTTAAAGTCAGCTACAGACAAGCATGAAAATTACGGAATGGGGTTCCAAATCAATCTCTTTTTAACTTTTATTTGATGACTATGTGATTTTGAAAGCTAAAGAAAAGTTCTTTTTAAACTAGAAGCACATTAGGAATAACACACCAAAAATGCAACTTGGGAAAGCATTTCGTTTACCTTGTGCATCTATTAACATTCTTAATGTTCCCAGAAGTTTGAACTGAACTGGAGGCATTTCAGATTTAAGGAATTTCAAAACTGCCTCTGTGACCCCAGCTGATAACATCTTTGCTTTATTTACAACTAGAAAGAAAGACAAAAGGACTCTGGTTAAAATGGTGTTAGCATTCTTGATGACAAAACATTCAACTCACATTGTTGGTTAGCTTTAAGGCCCCATGATATATTGTTTCTACTTTAGAAAAAGTCTTATTACTTGCCTGTAAAATTTAAGAATGGAATTGGGTGTGTGTGTCTAAGTATTCTGTTTTTCTACAGGAGCATAAAATACACAATCATACTGTTAGTTAAAACCCAACCTCAAAACATTTACTTTATTTAATTTGTAATGGAAATCCAAAAATGTAGACTTACTTACAAAAAGTGCAACTCCTGAACTTAAATGTTTCTCTTTATCTGTCCTTGACTCAACTGTGTTAATATAAATGTGATATACATTAATAAACTATTAATGTTATATGAAGCAAATTACTACTTCATATTGCTACACTATTTCGCCTTATCAGAAATTTACTTTTAGAAAGTAGAATGAAAGAATAGTTCTAACTATCAA
Source organism: Castor canadensis (assembly GCF_047511655.1). Lineage (NCBI taxonomy): Eukaryota > Metazoa > Chordata > Mammalia > Rodentia > Castoridae > Castor > Castor canadensis. The sequence goes on along the minus strand of NC_133394.1, from coordinate 31,391,554 downwards.
CTGAATTATTTCCCACGATAATGTGATAGCCTGGCTGCAAAACCTTTAATCCAAGGACATGTTAAGGCTGTATTTTAAAAACCATGTATCTGCTTTTAAGTGGGAAACCCCTCAAAAACCTTAAAACATCATTCTTTAGGGGACTCTGTTAATCAATTGTTAGTATTTTACCGAGAAGATGCTTAAAAAGTTTAGGAGTTCATAAAAGATAATAGAATATTTGCTTTTTAAAGTAAAGATTATTTTTGTATAGTGTCAGAAAGCTTAAATATCCTCTCCATTCATTAGTGAGAAAAATATTAAAAATCTGAAGACTATTTTTTTCCTTTTCTTTGTCAGAAAAGCCTCACGAATCACCTATGTATTTCATTTTCCACGTCACTGCCTCCCGCCTTTGAGCCTTACCTGGGATGGCCAGATTTCGGAGGGCACTGAGCGCTGCATGCTGCACAGTTACATTGCCATCCTCTACGTGTCTGTCCAGCAAATCCATCAGTTTTTCTACGATTCCATTGTCTACCATGTGAATACAATTTCCATCTGAACAAAACAAAAACAGTTTTCTTTCTCTGTAAAATTGTCTATGAATATTTTCTAGGGCCGATGCCTACGATCTTCATTAGGGAAAATGGATTATTCCAAAATAAAAGGGATCCCAGCACTCTCTTGCATCAGACTTACATATTCTTTTTTTCTGTTTTCTGAGTGAGAAGTTTAGTGATAAAAATCCTTGAAATGGGTAAGAATTTAAAAATCAGAAAAAGTCTCTACCAGTCTGATTACATATCAGGAAATAAGTACAAACTATCTGCTCAAAATGTTCACACTTGTTCTCACTCCCAGAGAGGGGTGCTACATTCTGCCACAGTACAATAACAGCTGTCTAACTTTTGTTATCATGGCTGAGACTTAAATGATTTTTCAAGGAATTTTTTTTGAACATTTACAAAACACAAATTATGATGAAATATTTATTACACATTTAGATTCAGTAATTACCAATACTTTGCCAATCTTAATGCAATCATTAAGGAGTTATTCCCAAAAAGAAGGGAATGGAAAAAGGGTAAATCGACACAAATCTAAAAATCCGAAATCCGAACTGCTCCAAAATGCAAAATTTTTTTGATACTGACATGATGATACAAGGAGGAAATTCCACAACTGACTTCATATGATGGATCATAGTCAAAATACAGGTGCACTAAAAATACTGTATAAAATTATTTTTAGGCTATGTGTACAATGTGTATAGGAAATAAAAACAAATTTCATATTTAGACTTGAGGCCTGTCACCAAGATATCTCATTATGTATATGTAAATATTCCACAATCCAAAAAAGTCTGAAATCTAAAACTTTTCTAGGCCCAACCATTTTAAATAATGGACACTGTGGAATAAAATCAAACCATAAAGAAAGTAACACATTTTTCCTGTACACAACATGACTTAACAGAATAAAACAATAGGAATGCTAGATTTCATAAATAAACTGAAGTCCAGTATGGGGCCTCTGAAATATTATTAAACTAAATTTAATATTCCACCCTAAACCAAAAGATTGTTCCTGAATAAGTTTTGTGGGCACAGGAGTATAAACTAGAACCCAAGTACCATAGACTGAACACCCAGTTTATTAACACCAAAAGAAAATCAACAGGAAAAAAAGAGTACACTCCCCCATCAGATGCAGTTTATTCAACTCTAAAGTGCAAAGTATTAAAAAAAAAAAAAAGAAGCACTTCATGATCATTGTTCATGATCTTTAAACTATCAGTATTTAGTTAACATTACATAAAATGTGCAATTTGTTAGCAAAGTGATTATAAGTATTTCTAATTTCTGGAAAATTAAGGAAGCAGCATGCACAAATTTCTGAACTCTTTTAGTACATGTGATAGATAACAAGGCAATGAAAATTTTAAAAATGCAAAACACCTGATTTACAAGGGAAGAACTAATGTGTTTACCATTTCTGGCAAAATTTGCAATTGCCAATGCTCCAGCAAGCTGTAGCTGGTGGTTATTTGATGGAATCCAAGAAAGTACCCTTTGGAACACATTGCCTTTTCCTCCTTCAAATAGCTTCTGCATGGATTCATCTGGAGGTAAATGAAACCAATAGTTAGTTACACAAGAAAAATATAATTACGAGTAACAAATCCATGTTCCTTAGTGATTATCTACCTGGGAAACTACGTACCTCACGAACTATTAAATTCATAACGGGAAAGGTAATGACTCTTTTTATAAAGCAGAGATTAGACAGCAGAATTTAGAATTTTTCTAGTCTAAATTTCCAAGTAACCATCTAGTTTTTAGTCCTTTGGTGCCACAGCTGTCTCTTCTATATGACAGCTCTTCAAATACTGGAAGATAGCAAAGAATTGTCTTTTTCAGGCTCATCATCTCTGTTCTTTTGATGTAATTAAGATTTCAGAATCATTACATCAAAAGAAGTGAGATAGGAAAATGAGAAAATGCCTACTATGGTACCTACAGAAGGGACAATTCATTAAAATGCTGCCAGTCATATTCTTTGGCATAAATTACAACTCACCTCCAAGAAGTAATAAAACCATGAGATCTGATGCAGTTTTAAGCTCAGCAACATCATCCTCTTTGTCACTATCTACCTTCTGCTGAACAATCTCTAGAAGACACTCTACCAGGCCTGCTTCAACCAGCTGTAGTTTAATAGCATCTGAAAAACAATGCGAACAAAACAACCTGAATTTTACATGAAATAAGAGCTCTGGTATAAGCGATCCATTATGAAGAACTGGAGGAAATTAGGGAAATACACAATCTAGCTAAACGACCTTCTTAGATTTGAGTTTCAAAATGAAGTCTAAGACAGTGCAGCTTAAACACAAAAGCTTTATTTCATTTTTCTGTTCAATTATCTTTTCACCATGTCTTGAGCAACAAATACCACTATTATTCTAGGTATTATGCTTATGTTTAGCAGGTGATACTATAAAATATTATACCGTAAATGCCTACAACATACATATTTGTTAAATAAAGTTAAAATACATCCACTCTGGCTCTTGAATACAAAGCAAATGAAAAGTAATGAGCTTTTAGTAAATTTCAACCTACATCACATGTATCGTTAGATCCTATTTGTATAGATGTTAATTTTCTAGTGAGTTATCTGTAACTTTATGAGCTTGGAAAGTCATACTCTGAAAAATGGCTTCAGATTTTCATTCATTTAAAGTTTTTTTGGGTCATGGGGTACCTGGTGGTTCATTACACAAAATCCTATTCCTGAATATGTCTTTAAATGTTCATCATAAAGTTGAAAGGAAAAAAAAATACTTCTGAAGGTTAACCAACAAACCAAGGTATTTTAGAAACAAAATTCATATCCCAATTACATTTTTTAAAGAAGTGATCTTCATAGCAAACTCTATCCCCACATTAAGTCAAATTTTTTTACATCCCTAATGCCTTAAATATTCTTTCATTACAGCATTCACTTATGGAAAATCTTACATTCACATACGTACCTTGTCTCCTGTGAGAGCAGACCTATCTTGTTAATCTAAACTGACCTATCTTAATGCTTTGGCTATATTCCTTAAGATAGATGCCCACTAACTGACCTCAGAAATACATCTGCTATAAAGAAAAATTTAAATTAAAAAAATTTCACTTGGATTTTATTTTAGCCATTGTTTTCCCTAAGCTGTGTATGTACTCATGAGTGTCAGCTTGTCATTTGGAAGAAACAAAGACTTTCTCTTTCAGGCAGTTGTATTTTTATTCTTTGGTAGTACTAGGAATGAAACTCAGGGCCTCGTGTCTTTTAGGCAATTTTAATGTGTAAAAATTTATCTTTTTAGCTGGGCACTGGTGGCTCTAGCTACTCAGGAAGCAGAGATCAGGAGAATCATGGTTTGAAGCTAGCCAGGGCAAATAGTTTGTGAGACCCTATCTTGAAAACACCATCACAAAAAAGGGCTGGTAGAGTGGGTCACAGTATAGGTCCTGAGTTCAAACTCAAGTACCACAAAAACAAACAAACCAGGACCAATTAGCACCAGGACCACTAATTTTTCTTTAAATATTATCTTAAAATATATAGAAGTCAACTGGAATGCAATGCTTTTTTAAAAGGCATACTTGTACACTAGGCCATGCTTAAAGTAGGGCATTTCCTTGGTTACAGAATGCTATGGGAAGAAATGTGTGGTAACTAGAATGGAAAAAAAGGATTTAAAAAAAACCCTTAGAAATGCTAAAAACCTTGAACTACACAAATCCAAACATATGTTAAAATTACTCTTCTTTGTATACCAAAGGAATATCCAGAAACAAGTCTTCACAGAGATCACTCAATGCACTGTACAATTATAGACTGAGGTAAAGGTGGAGGAGAAAACAAAAAATAAAAACCCTGTTACATTGAAATACTGTAAGGAAGGCTACAGGTAATTCTCTGGCATAAGCACTGACTGAAGATCATGATAACATTTTCATTTTGCAGAACCACCAAATAAGATTAAAAACAAATTTCTCCCTGAAGAATAAGATCCAAGGCATATAGAAAGTGAAGCAAGTCAACATTAAAGATTACAGATCTCAGAACAGGTCCTGCCTGGGGGTGCTGATACCAGTGGGAGGGGAGATGATGTAGGGAAAGGGTGTAGGAAGGTGAATATGGTACAAATACTGTATACACAGAAATATAAATGGAAAAATGAGACCTGCTGAAACTATTCCAGGAATGAAGGGAAGACGGATAAAGGAGAATTATGGAGAGGATGAATTCAACTATATTTGATGTATTGTAAGAATTTTTGTAAATGCCACGATGTATCCCCACCTAGCACAATAGAAAAAAAAAAAGATTACAGATCTCTCTTCTTACATCTGTCTCCTAAATAAATTTAGGAGACTTAAATTGCCTTAATTGGGATCAGCAAAGCATTCTGCAAAGCAGACAGTCCAGCACACTTATCCACACTATTCTGTTCAAGAGTACCAATCTTTGTCATTACTGTTTGCATACATATTTATGCACATGTGTATGTATATCATATATTTACAGGTAATTAAACAACCTGTATTAGTTTTTCATTGTGATAAAACACCTGACATAAGCAACTTAAGGGAGGAAGGATTTATTTTGGATAGTTGTGTCAGTTGCTCTTGGCAGGGAAGGCAGGGTAGAGCAGACCAGCTCACATTATGGTGGCCAGAAAGTAAAGAAAGTAAATGCCTTCATTACTGGGCTTTTTCCTTTGTTCCCTTTCATTCCATCCTGGCCCCCAGCCTGTGGGATTGTGCCACCCACCTCTGGAAGGGGCTTTCCCTCTTGGTTAATCCTCTGTGGAAATGTCTTCACACATGTAATACAAGTGTGCTTTACTATGCACTTCTTGTAAGCCAATCAAAGTATCGATCAAGAGTAATCATATTTTTAAAAAATGGAGCCCCACCCTATAAATGCAGAAAAGTGTGCAAAACATACATATTAAGCATAGTCAGGTATCAGAAAGCAAATTACTATGATCTATCATCTAGATCAAGAAATCAACTGTCAGTAATCCAGGAAGCCCCTCTACATTTCCCTTTCTGATCACAAGCTCCTCCCTTCATTCCTCCCAAATCTACCCAGCTGTTATCATGATTATTTCAATACTTCCACAAATTAGCAATCATTCTTAAAAACTAGCTTAGAATTACCATTTTCTAAATTTTATAAAAATGGAGCTGCACAATATACATTTTTAAAGTGTTGGCTTTTTCCATTTGGTATTAAAAGATTCAAGCCAAGTGTGTGGTGATGCATGCCTAAAATCCTAGCACTTCGGAGGGGGAAACAGTTGGATTTTGAGTATAAGGCCAGCATGGGATACATTTTGAGTTCAAGGCCAGCCCCACCTACATGAGACCCTGTCTCAAAAAACAAAACCAAACATACACAAGGATGGCTACAGCTGTCTTCGTTCCTTTTTTTTTTGTGGTACTGGGTTTGAACTCAGGGCCTCACATTTGCTAGGCAGGTGCACTACCACTTGAGCTCCTCCAATAGCCTTCGTTCTTTTCATAACTGTATTTTTTGCATTATGTGACTATGTCATGATTTGCGGACTATTTTTAATAGACAAGGATTGGTTCCAATTTTCTGTTGTTATAAATAATTCTGCCACGAACGTTCCTGTGTTTGGCTCCTGGTGCACATATGCTCAGGTGTCTTGTCATATTTCAAGAGTGAATTGCTGGATTAACAGGATAATATATCTCTCCAATGTCAGTGGACATTATTTTCTAACCAATTTCCACTCTCACCAGCACTTACTGACAGCTCCCACTTTTCCATACCCTCATTGACACTTGGTATCACCAGACTATCCATTAGTTTCATGACAGTATCTTATAGTGCATTTATTTTGCGTTTACTAATTATTATGAGATCGAGTCTATTTTTGTGCTTCTGATCATTTGGATTTTTATGTTTTGCCAAGTGCCTATTCAAATCTTTCGCACATTTTCCTATCGGGTTTTCTTTCTCTTTTTTGTTTGGCGGCAGGACCTCACGCTTGTGAGGAAGAAGCTCTACCACTTGAGTCACTCCAGCAGCCCAGGTTTACTTTTTCTTAATGCTTTGCATAAGTTTTTTAATACATTGTACACAAATTTTATAAATACAATCTCTCACCCACTGCCTTGCTTTTCACTCTTCATTTGTCTTTTGAAAATGGGGGTTTTTACTTTTTTATTTTTATTTATTTAGAGACAGGGTCTTGCTATGTAGTGCAGACTGGCCTTGAATTCACTATGCAGCTTGAACTGACCTCAAACTCACAATTCTTCTGCCTTCCCCTCAAATGCTAGCATTATAGGTGTGCACCACCAGCTTGAGGAAAAGGTTAGCAAGACCCCATCTCAACCAAGAAAGGACTGGTATGATGGCATGTGCTGTCATCCCAGCTACTTAAGAAGCAAAAATAGGAGGAAGTCTATTTTTTCCAGGCTGGCCTGGGTATAAATTTGAAACACTATTAGAAAAATATCTAATGCTAAAAGAGCTGGGAGGCATGGCTCAAATGGTAGAGCACTTCTTTTGCTAGTAAGCATAAGGCACTAAGATGAAACCTGAGAATACGGCAAAAAAAGAAAAGTTAACGTTCTTTTGAACTGACTATATATACCATAATCGTATTATCTATGAATAATGAGTTTATATTTCTCCCCTCTTCCTTCACCAGATAGTTCCTTCCACATAATAGTGAACAGAAGCAGGGAGGTTCTCACTTCCAATCTCACAGGAAGTGCTTTTTATTTAATTATCAAGTGTGATGTTTTCCATGGATTTTTGTCCGGCATCCTCTCAGATTAAAGAAATTCTTTCCTAGTGCTGGTTTGCTAAGAGTTTTTAAAAATCATGACAGGACAATTTTATCAAATTTTTTAAAAATTTGAGATAATATTTCTCTCCTTTCCTTTTTTAAGGTAATGAATTACACTGATCATACTTTTCACATAATGTAGTTTGGTATGATTGTCTTAAATGTATTCCTAGGGTTGATTTGTTACAGTCTGGGGAGTAATTCTGGAGCTATGCTCATGATGAAACTGGTGTTTAATTTTCTTTTTTCTTTTTGCAGTACTGGGGTTTGAACTCAGGACCTCATGTTTGCTAGGCAAGTAGATACTCTACCACTTGAGCCATGCTTTTGGCCCTAATGTTTGTTCTTACATTGTCTTTGTAAAGTTTTCTTTATTCTTGCTAAAATGAACTGGTAAGTATGTTTGCTTTTCCTGTTTTTTGGAAGAATTTAAGGTGAAATTACTCAGTTTTCCTATTTCATCTTGAGTCATCCTCACTTTATGTCTTGGATCCTCAGTGTCTGTAAGATTTGTAGGAAGGTCTCCTTTTGCATTCTTGATTTGGGTTATGTATGCTTTCTCTTTTTCTCTGATTCATCTTACTCTATGAAGATGACCAATTTTATCAAGTCTTTTTAGTCTCAACTTTGGCAATTTGATGCTTGTGGTGTGTTGCACATTTTCTGCTTTATTATTTTTAGCTCTTTATAGTTCCTTCATTCTGCTGTGTTGGCTTTACTTCACATTTTCCCCTAAATTCCTAAAATGAGTATAGCAAATACATGCAATGAAAGCAAAACACTTCCCTCTGATTATAGCTTTACCTACACCATATAAAATTTGAAACAGATTTGACACAGTATTTAATTTTCATTTTAAGAAAAAAATTTGATTTCTTCTATGATTCTTCTTTGACCTCTGAGGCACTGGAAGTATATTTCTTAATATTAATGCAGATATTTATTTATGCTTGTTTTTTTGACACAGGGTCTCCCTACATAGTTCAGTCTGGCCTTGACCTCATGATTCTCCTGTCTCGGCCTCCTAAAGTCTGGGATTACAGATGTGCACCACCATACCTGGAAAATGCAGACATATTTCTTAGGTATCTATTATTAGTACTAGATGATTCACTAAGGTCAGAAAATACCCTGGGTACCTTACAGTACTTTGAAACTTGTTAAATGTATTTTTGTAACAAGTATGAATGTTCATAAAATGTACACTTAAAAAGATCAGGGCCTGTAGTTAGGTACAATATTCTACAATATATCTTATCTTTATCATGTTACTCAAATTTTCTACATCATATTTTTACCTGCTCATTTTGTAAATTACTGAAACATCCTATGATACTTGTGGATTTGTCTATTTCTACTCACACCTGTGTTTTGGGAGAACAGTATAATTTCCTTGTCTTCTGGTAAACTGGCCTTTTTCATTACTATAGCTGCTTTAAGTTTAGCAAGCCTTTTAATCTTTGTGTTGTTTTATTTGACATTTTTATAATATTAATACCAATATTTATTAATATAATTATAACTATGATATAATAAGACTATTTCAGCCTCTCAGCCTCCTTTAGGTTTGAATGGTAGATTTTTTTCCCCATCTTTTATTCTCAATCTTTTAAATCTCATATTTAAAGTATGTTTTAAAAGTATAGATGCTTTTTAAAAAAATCTATTTGGCAATTGTTCTTTTAATTAAAGCACTCAGGCTATATGTATCACTACATGTAGTAATTGCTATATATATTATATATTTAATTACTAAAATACTGTGTCCTAGACCTATAATACTTTTATTCCCTATTTTATCCCACATACCATGTTCCTTTTTCTCTCCTCACTTCTCATTTTGGATTGTTTAGATGTTTAAAAAAAAAACTATGCATAAATCTTTCCAATAGTTTGGTAGTCACATATTATTTTTAAAAATTATTTAGTACAGTGGGCACAATGGCTTGGAGAGTGGGAGGTTTGCAGTTCAAGGCCAACTCTGGCAAAAATATAGCAAGACTCCATCTCAACCAATAAGCTGGGCATGGTGATGTGTACCTGTTGCCCCAGCTACACAAGAGACATTAACAGGAAGATTGCAGTCTAGGCCAGCTCAGGCAAAATGAGAGACTCTAGCCAGAAAATAAAGGAAAAAGGGCTGGGATATGGCTCAAGTGGTAGAGTGCCTGCCTAACAAGCACAAGACCCTTACTCCAAATCCTGCTATTGCCAGAGGCATGGGTGAGGATTATTTTATTTTAGTAGTCCCCTTAAAAGCTGAAATCATTGAATAATCAGAGTCAACCAGTACCTTCTTAGAAATGATTCAAGGGTTCTTTTCTTTCCATTTTTGGTCTTTTACTCTCCCTTGTATCTATATCATTTCCCTTCTATCTCAAAATTTATAATTTTCTATGTGATTACATACTTTTGGACTTGCTCAGTTTTCAATCTGAAAACCTTTGCTTGTTTTCCATTTGGAAGGGTAGGTCTATTGGGTTTAGAATTCTAGGTGAGCAGACACTGACCTTCGGCACATGGAACACACTGTCTTACTGCTGTCTAGCTTTCATTGTTGCTGTTGGGAAGTTAGTTGTCAGTCAAACTGCTGATCCTTAAAAGGTAATCTTTTTTTTTCTTTTTCTGGCTAATTTAAGCATTTTTATTGCTGCATTTTCAATATAATTCAGTTAGCTGTGTATTTCTTCTTGTTTAAGTGGTTTGAATATCCCCATCAAAATTCATGCTGAAATTTAATTTCCACTGTGAGGTATCAAGAGGGTAGAGACTTTACCCAATTGTGTTATCTGGAGGTGGAATCTTTGGGAGGCAATTAAGATTAAATGGGGTCATAATGGGGAGGACTAAAATTAAATGGGGGCTTTGCATACATGTAATCTACGCATATAACATATAATTATGTGAGACCATCGGTTTGTAAGAGGAATCTGCCTCACCGCTTATGTCCGGCAGAGAATTCTCACCAGCTTCATCAGAAACATTGCCGATCTTGAATTTCCAGCTTTCAGAACTGTGAGTCGAATAAAGATTCTTTGTGAAATTTTTCAGTCTGTGATATTTAGTTATAGAAAGGGAAATCAGACTAAGACATCTGTCATGATTTTGGTTCAATGGTCTTCTTGAATCTTCGATGTCTTTCATAATTTCTCTGCGAAAATTTCTTCAAATGGTGCCTCTGCACTGTCATACCCCACCCCACCCCCAGTTTCTACTCTTCCAGTACTCAAAATAAATGTACACGAGAGACCCTCACTTTAGTCTTTGTACCTCATTTTATGAGTTTTTTTATTAGCGCATATTAATTATACAAACTGGTTTCATTGTGGTGGTCCTCTTTTTCTTTATACTTCACTCTGGATTTTCTTTCCTATCTTTCAGCTCACTGGTTCTCTATGTCAATTATATCTAATATGTCATCAAACCCTCCATTAAGTTCTTAATTTTGTTTGAATTTTGGGATTCAGGAATTTCCATTTTTTTTTTCCAATTCTGCTATGTCACATTTTTATAGTTCCTACTTTCCTTCCAAAAATTTAAAGCTTGCTTTTAACCCTTTGAACACCATAAGCATACCAGTTTTGATCAACTTCTAGTAATTCTGATATCTGGAGATTTGTTTCTATTGTCTGTCCTTTGTGCTGGTTCTGGCTTGTAATGGCTTGTCTCCTCGTGTCGCTGATCCTCTTTGAGTATGTGCTAGACACTGTATTTGAAAAATTATTCCTCTGGGTTGGTTTGTTTCCTTTGATTCACTGTCTCCTAGGGTGCCTACTTTAAGGTGTCTTTGTGTGAAAAAGGGTGTGGTTTACCAGAATCTTCATTGCTGGTAGGTATGGGATTTCAACTTTTATTTACCACAGTAACAGAAGTGGAGCTCAGCCTCTCAGCTGCCTTTCCCACACTGGAACAAGAAGACGTTCCAGAAGCAGAGGTTTTGCCGATGTAAATGTAGTAACGGAGTAATGATACAGCTGAAGCTAGAGGTACCGAAGCAAACCTAACACATCAATAAGACTAAGAAGGTTTCTGAGTCAAGAACTGACAGTTTAATATTAGAAAACAATCTGAAAAAGTCCACAGAACCACAAATCAAGAAGTGAATTTTCTTCTCACCATTTTCTGCCAGTGGAGCCAGAACTTCAAAAATCATTTCTCTCTTATCATGCTCTATTTGTTTCTTGAAGAGTTTTACAAGCTCTTCAGCAATGTTTGTACTGGCAAATTGTTCTTTACTTGACTCTGAAAAAATAAGAAAAATTTAGAATAAGCAAACAAAATTAAAGCCAGAAATTTGTTGTCTATTACTTTTAACACTTAGTCATTTTATACCATTACTAAACATAAATACTCTTCAAATACAGGAACAATCAAATTGATTTTTAATGGTCCTAAAATTTGAAAAGGCTTTAGAGAAAAATGTTCTGACCCAATTACATTTGAAGCTATAAAAATATTCACTAGCATAACATATAGGTAACCATAGCAACAAAAAAGAATTACTAAGCAATAAATGCATAGTTTCTTCTTTTAAGAAAAGAAGAAAAATTGTCCATGACACTGTAATTTTATAGTTGAATAGAAAATGACACCACGTTATCTTTAGTGTTGCTCAAGTGGTATGTTTTTGCACTGACATGACTACTACATTTTTGCTTGTTTTTGCAATGCTGGGGACTAAACCCAGGACATTATGTACACTAGGTAGGCACCATCCCATTCAGCTATGCCCACAACACCATGACAACTATTTAAGGGCCAATTCTTGAAGCTAATTCTTTAAAGTACTAGCGGTCTCATTTCCTGTGCCTTTTCAGCATGTCCAACCTTCCCCCCAACTTTTCTAGAGCTTCAATTGTTAAATAGGCTAATTTCTCACATAAAAAAAAAAAAAACCTTCCCTCTACATCACCTCCTTCAACTACTATTGTATTTCGTTCACTTTTTACTAAGTTTTTTGATAACACTGTTTTCTGTACACTGCTTCTACTTTCTCAACTCACATGAATTCCTAAATACTAGTTACTTTTTGTCAGAAAAAAATGCAATGTTAAATAACAGAAATGTGTATGGTTTTGCTCCCTAAAAATTTTTAATAACTTAAAGATAAATTAGGAAATAATTTAACAAGTGCAATCTACTTCAGAATTGTAGTTAGAAAAGGAAAATATAACTCTACCTTATTTATTAAGCCTTGGAGCCAGACATGATGGTGCATGCTAGTAATTCCAGCACTTGTGAGGCTGAGGCAAGAGGGTTGTAAGTTTGAGCCAGGCTGGGTTACGTAGTGAGACCCTGACATTTCCATCCTTTTATTTTTCTAGTACCACCTTGCAGCAATCTCTGAAATCCATAGGGTGTAGTAAAAGCACAGCTGAGAAAGCGTAGGCTGGCGTGGTATACAAACCATCAGCCTACAAGCACGTATGCATTCTCTCAAAGTAAACAATTATTGAGAAGTTTTGGCATATCCAATAAAATTTTAAATATCTAATTATGTGAAGTCTGAATAAACCAAATGTTTTAGTAAAATCCATAATAGATAAGTTAATATTATACATATAGTAAAGGCCATTGAAGATATTAAAATGAGAAACAATAGTATTTAAATGATCACTTAAGATACTTTATGTGAGAAATTAAGTTGATTACACATCAAGAATTTTCTGTAACTACTCTATTACAAAAAAACTGCATTTCAAAGTGATTTTGCACAATAAAAACCATAAAGCTATATTTTTTCAAATGCCAGATAGTGATCTACTAATAAGACATAAAATCAATTTAGTATTGTGACTACTATGCTAAACAGGGCATTAAATACAGAAGAGTACCATTTAGCTTTAGGTGTGTTTATATAATAAGTGGTGACATAACTGATTTTTTTTTGAGACAGTGTCTCACTATGTAGCCTAGGCTGGCCTAGAACTCATAGTTCTCTTGTCTTAGCCTCCCAAGTGCTAGGATTATAGGTAGGTGTCACTGGGGCCTAGCTAAGATGCATTTCTTACTTTGGGCCACAGTCTAAAAACTGAAAAGTACTGCCTTAAGATGAGCAATTTACAATACAGTTTTATATTTTTTGTATACTTTTGGAGAAATATTAGCATTTTATTAGTATTTTATACTTATAGTGTCTTGAACACAGCAAGAGCTGTATCAGTATTTATCTACTGAATGATTTAAATGTTCAATTGTGCAAGTTACTGTCTATGTAATTTAGATATATATACTAGTTGCCTTGAAAAAATTTACCTCCCATAAAGAGGCTTCTTTTCTATTAGAAGATAATTCAAATTAGTAATTCCTATTAGTAATTATACTTGTAATTGCTAGTAATTTATATTGCTAAATAAATTACCAGGTTGGATTATATTTAAGGATTTGACCCTACTTACTTCAGAGGGCCTCTGTAAAGGTGAGTGAGGTTTAATACAGACCTAGGATCCTCTAATTCTCATTGCAGAAGTGGATGAAAATAGTTTATTGGAGTATAGTAAACAAAGAATTTAACTCCCTTCCCATGAAGTTAAGCAGGAGTTCTACACAGTTCCTGGAACTCAAGTATTTAAAAGATTGCGACACAAAGCCATAAAAGGAATGAAATTGGTTCTCAGTAAGCAACTGCAATTATGTAAACATGCACACAGCACAGCCTGTCCATGGATTACGATCCTTTCCTTACTTGATACACCTTTTTGTAAGTTTAGGTAAATAAACCTCATAAGCTTTTGCTTTTTTCCACATACTCTCCTAAAACTTCAAAAAGGGAGGGATGACTTTGTGGCAGTTTACTTTCTACAGTACCAGTGTCCAACAAAAATAGGCAGAATTAATTTAATATTATATTCTATACTGCACAGTATATTCATCACTTCAACATCCCATCAACAAAAATATTGGCAAAACGTCTTATGTTTTGACAATCCATTGTGTATTTTATATTTACAGTATATCTCAATTCAGATTACCCATATTTCAATGCTCAATAGTCACCATGTGGTTGGTGGTTACTATGTTAAACAGTGTAGCTCTAGAAACTATTCATCCTGAAGTGTAACAGTAAAGGACTTGCACCCTGAGTTTGATGGAATCAATGCTAAATTAAGACAGACTTGAAGCAATCATGTCTGTGTTTTTGATACAAAGACTGGCATGGTCAGTATGAGATTGTAAGATTTCTGTTTTATTTCTACCAGCTATACTGTACACAAACTCTTACAATCCATTTTTATAATAGAAGATAACTTTGTGAAACACTAACGAATGTACTTTCCTTTTTGGTTTCACTTGGAAAAATATGTATTAATCAAGCTAGTAAGAAAAAGAAGAAAAGCAGAGTTGAGGGTGTGGCTCAAGTGACAGAGTGCCTATCTAGCAAGAGTGAGGCCCTGACTTCAAACCCCAGTATCATCGAAAATGAAAAAGAAGGCCAGAGAAGAGAAGACAAGAAATACAAACACTAAAATATGACCCAGGGCCTCTCACAGGCTAGGTAAGCACTGTACCACTCAGCTCTATACCCTCAGCCCCTAAAATTTAAATCTTAATACATAAGATCTAATTGGATCTTTTCTTTAAAAGCATTGAAAGAAGTATCTTGAATGCTTAAAAGAAAAACAAATATAATTTAAGCGAATCCCAGGTTCTTAAACAAAAATTTACTATAAGCTCATTAATAAGTTAATGATATTTGTGGCTCACAATGGGGACTTACCAAGTTCTGCTAAATTTCCAAATGCAACAAGACACATTTCTGTGAGAGCTGCGTTGTGGCAGTGGATACCCAGCAATTTGACTAAGGTAGGGATAACACCCATATTGATAAGCTGTGCTTGAAGGGAATCTGTAAAAAAAAAAAAAAAAAGAAAAGAAAAAAAAGGGAAAAGTATTCATACATCAAATGAGTTAGTAAGAAGAAATTACAAGTTATTCTCTGTAGTGTAAACTCAATTCTCTTTGAATTACAGTGAAAGGAAATGAAGTCCATTAATAAGATTGATTTGAACACTTACATTAGTTTAGAAGAGGTGAATTTTGAATGTTTTTAATGACAAATAAAAATTCAGAGATGAACGTAATTTAAAGAATATATCAAATAATTAGCTGTTTTGTTTTAAAATAGGGTCTTATGACCTTTAGTGATCAGGCTTTTGAGATGTATAAACAATTAAATATTACCACTGCTTTTTTAAATGTAAGGGTAAACAAATATTTTCATTATAGAAAATCACAGAATATATGAAAGGCCTAAGGAGAAAAACAAGTTGAGCAACACTAGGAAAGGAGGCAAAAATCTTAGAGTCCTTTAAATACAGTTGCTTCATAATAAGAAATGAAAAGTATACACTATATAAAATGATTGGTTCTGTGTATTTGCAAGCAGAGTGCAGTTTGATGACTGCTAGAAAGGCATGTACTTTTAACAAAGAAAAAATGAGTTACCTAAAATATTTTTCTTTTCAAAGTTTTATTTAGTTACAGTGGCAGATCATCTCAGTAAAAGAGATGGCTTGAAGAGGTGAAGAGAATGAGGTCAAGGTGACCTTATCGTCAATGTCTGCCTTCATTTTCTAAGCAAGTAATTTAAGGTACTAAACATGTCTTAGATTTCCACAATGGTTCTTCATGGTCAGTGATAATAGAATACCTATAGCAAGGTTGAAGGCAAATTAACCAAAATGAAAACCAAAAGTGCTGTCTCTTAGAATAAGCAGAAGAAGAAAGACATTATCATCCATATATTTGTACAAAACACTACTACTGTAGATAACTGAAAGGTTCTTTAAATTTTTTTCTCATTAAAATTATATGCCATTTTCAAGCTAACAATTTTCTCCAAATCCTATTACCTATTTGGGATATAAAGGCAAACTCTACTTCTGTTTTTACAAAGCATATTCTCCTCATAGCACCAATCCCTTGATAGGGTTTGCTTGCTCATGTCTATTATTACTCTTCACAGTTCTTAACCTGAAGATAAGTGAGTGGGTAATTGTCAGAACAGAACACAAAGACAGGGTTAAGCTGTCTTATATGCCAGTTTATTACTTGGCTGGTGGTCCTTGTTATTAGTTCTTCCTGGCTTTTAGAGTGAGGTAGGAAGCAATAGCCAATAGTGGCTTACTGCCCCTGAAAAAGTGGTGAGTAGTTTAATTGAGATACTTATCTGGTTTGGTCTATACTGGAAAGGGGCCAGTTACTAACACAAGAACAGAAGATATACCTGAGAAAAAAGGTTAGTTCAAATTGTCTAATAAAACACTTCAAGTTTTGCAATGGAATTATGAAGCTTATTCTAACAGGAGATAAAAAATATATTCAATTGAATGATGTTTTTCTACTTTTGATGTAAAATTTCCCGAGTATACAATGCAGTAATGAATAAATGATTCACAATATTTATAGGCAAAATATCTCTAAGATCTAATGTTATGCCTGTATGTTACATGGGCAGAATACCTGCATTATGATTACAGTATTTATAACAATCATGCACCAAGGAGCTTACCAAGTTAGAAATTATTTTGATTACTCACCAGTAGAATTCTTTATTAGTAGATCACCTCTGTATTTCCTTGTTCTTTAGAAGTATTTTTACTTATTTACTCGTTTTTTACTAGCTCATTGAATACTGCAGAGCTGCCGAATCATTAAATTTCAGGTATGTAAGCGTGAGCACGAGCGCATGCATTGAGTGTGAGTCAAACTCTGCTCGATGTCTGCATATATGTACGCATCACACACCCCCTCAGTACTGTTGGGATGAACTTTATAGAAATCCAGCAGTCCAGGGACATCAGAGGAATAACAAACTTTATGAAGGAGAGAACTCAATAGGGAATGCCACTTAGAAGATGATGCTCTTCACGTTTTCCTAACTTGGCATCTCTCACCATTTTCTAGGGCTGCTTTAAAAATTCTATAAATTTTGGTTCCAGGGAAAAGAGGGGCAAAAAGTTAAAAAAGGTTACAGAGCTTAACAAAATCTTTGGTATACAAGTTGCACCAGTAACATCTGAAATTGTAGGAAATCAGGAGGAAAAGTAGCACAGCTAAATGCCAATTGGTGTGAATCACCATAATTCATGAAAATCATGTTATTTTGAAAAAATATTTTATAACTACTCAGGAGCCAAATTAATTATATACTCACATACAACACAAATACCACACACAAGAGAAAAATATATAACCATCCAATTGGACAGACTCATTTTGGACCAATTGGGTGTTTTATTTTCTATCTACTTCTATTATGCTAACTAAAATAATAACAAAACTCAAATAACTCTAAAATTTGTTCACACTTATATAAGAAACTATCCTTCAATAATGAAGGCCTGGGACACGTGTGTGTGTGTGTGTGTGTGTGTATGGGTCTGTGTGTGTGCAGACCTTTATTCAAACAGTTTGATACAAATGTTCATTTCATTGATAAAAAGGCATCTAAGATGTGTCTCTCAAAGTAGGATTCCTAAAACCCTTTCAGAAGATTACAAAATCAAAATTCTTTTTATAAGAATATCAGGATTTTTTTTTCTTTTTCACTATGTTGACATTTGCAATGATGGAGCAAAAAGAATGGCAGCTTGAATCCAGGAAATGATAGCAAATTGTATATTCCTCACCATAACATAGTCACAGTAAAAAATGCTATTTGTCTCTATAATACTGTTTTTGAAAATACTTTTCATAAGATACTACATATATTACATATGATAGTTTTATAATTGTTTTAAAATGTGATACTAAATCCTTTGAAATAACTTATATATCTAACATAGACCTTATACTTTTTGAGGTATCTAAAGGGTCGAGAGACCAAAGTTTCAGAACCACTGTCAAAGGATTACCTAATGTTTATGAGAGTCATGGGGAGGAAGGAAGAAAATATGAAAGACATTCTAAAGTTCAAAGACGTGCTTGGTAGATGTGATAATAGGTAAAAAGGAAATAAAAATTAAAAGCATGTCATAATCCTAGATTTTGACGCTCAGATATTCTGAGAGAAATTAACTTAAAGCACTTCGGTTTCTCATCTTTTTATTTGAATAGGGGCTTTATTTAAGCCTTGAAGAATATTCCAAATTTAGTCTAATTATTTTCAGTTACAACTTGCTATGTTGCCATTAAGTAGGCTTTTAAAAACAAGTAGGAGTTCTGTTTGTGCAGGATAATGTAGTATTAAGTCTTATCAATGGAAGCAATGACTACTTTGTTTTTTTTTTTAATTGTCCAAAGAAAATTTGTGAATGTTCTTCAGAGGACATACTAGTTGACACGCATGCTGCCATTAATGTAATGGGGAATATTATTTTTAAATGAAAGAGTAACAGGAAGAAATTTTTTAACCAAAAACAGAATACGCTGGAACAAAGTTTGTGAAACAATTGCAAGACTAAGACTTTAGCATCCCTCAATAAACACCAGCAACTCCAGGGGAGTGTTTATCAGAGCTCAACAAACACAGCATTTCACAAAAATGCATCCCAGGCCCATACACAGCAAACACTTATGTGTGAAAGACAGTCTTTAGACAACACAATGTCATAAACATCTAAAGATTTTTTTTAAAAAACTGCTCCTGACACACATCACAGACAAATACTGACCAAAATACAGATTTACAAAATTACATAATATCAACATGACACAGGCCCTACATGATCTATGGGGGGGAAGAGGAAGAAAGGCACTGAGGGGGTGCAATACAGATGCATATACAAAGAGATATAAGGCAATCAACACATGCGCTGGTGTGAACACTTACCTACCTACATTTGAAATTCAATGGTTCCAAGTTCTTCAGGTCACACTCTTGGAAACTCCAAAGAATGGAGATCTGGAGAGAAGATCTCAAGTTGAGGAACCTCTTTCCTCCTGAGTTTTAAGTTTCATGTTTAAAACATTGGTATAGGCTAGATTATAGGTCCAGAAAAATAAGCTGAAAATTCCAGTAACTCAATTGAAGTTATGTTGATCAATTAAGTTTCTTAAGAAGATTTTAACAGGATAATCTTATTCCTAAAACCGTTACAGCCAATGTTAGAAGATTATTAACCTTATTGGCAAATAGGATTTTAGGATGAAACTGTGTCAAAATAACACACAATTCAAAATAGTCTTTACATTGTTTTGTATATATGGTATGTATATTACTCATCGTATAATGATATATTGCTATGTATTGGCTTGCATTAAGAACCCAATCTACAGTCAAATGAGTTGTAATCAGTGGAAACTGAAAACCTATCTTGAAGTCTTGATGAAAAATCTAATACAAGCTGGCTAAAAACCATTTGAACATAATAAAGATTGAAGAAAACTGCCTTTGACTTAATTGAATATCTGTATTTATAAAAACAGGATATGAAAAGTAAAAATTAGAAATGATTTAGCAGTGAAGTGGCATTTCAGACTTTCAGCAGGTTTTAGTTCTAACACTGAAAAGGAAACTGATGTAAACACAGCTACTGAGAGTATGACTAGTGTTAAGTGTGCACACAAACGTGCAGACACAAGAAATGACTCCCTTTTGCAGTTTATTATTCAGTATCCTTTTGGTGGTTGATCAGGGAAGTAGAGAAGTCTCATTGTAAACCTAGTGTTGAGAATATAAAACCAGACTTACATGTGTTTAAAATCAACTTCGAATCCATTATTTTTAAAAGCCTTTTTACTACACAGAACATGCATATGTGTTTTGCACCCAGGTAACAGCATTAATCACTCAGATATGTATTTCAATGACACATGGGGATTTCATAAAGAAAAAAGGAAATATTAATATTGGAGGGTCAAAACAATACATCTCTACTAACGGTTAGTGTAAAAAACAGAAAGGAGAATTTGAAAGTTGTTTCTGAGTTTTGAAAATAAAAGTCTCTACACAGCAAATATTCCCTTTTGAAAAATTTCTAAAGATAAATTATATGCATGAGAGAATTATACAACAGCAGCAACCATCACAACAAAAACACAGAGCAAAAACCACAAGAGAAGTAGGGAAAATGTTTTCTTACTCTCAAGTGGTCTAACACACTTAGTGTTTTCAATCCAATGACATCCAGTGGTTATGTCTTAATCTAGAAGATAATTTTTCCTTATGTTACACCACGTCAAATTGTTTAATCAACTCGTTATAATGAATACTGCTACAAATGAAATTTCTATACATAATGTCTACTCTGATTTAAAAATTATGCTTTCATTTCCAAAATCAAAACTGGTTTTAAGGTTAAAACTTGTTTTTAGAGGACTACAGGCAGCTGTTGCTGAAAAACTGTCAAGAAAACCCATTTCAGTGCTGTTCTCATATGGCACTGCTGAAATAAAGGCCATTTCTATAGTAATAGTTCAAATGTAAATCTAAATTTTTATATAGCAAACTGAGCTAAATGCTAGGTTAATTTACATCACAACATATATAACTTACAAACATGTGTTTAATATGTAAATAATTCTTATTTTACAAAAGCCATATTGGCTTTAAAAAGGAAAAAATTTAAAAAAAAAAAAAAACCTGATTACCCTGAACCATTATCACTTAGTTTTTGCAATAAAAAAATCACAAAGAAGTTATTTACAATGTACAAATTGTGTTAATAACATATCCGCATATTCAAAGGATTTTAAATTTCCAGCTTATGCTCCTATTTTTCAAATAGTATTTAACTATTTTTTTCAGTAAATTATTCACAGTTCAGTGTTACATTTTACTTACAGTCAGAAATGAGCACTGCTAATTTTTCTAAAAATTAATTTTCACTGAATAGACTTTTCATTGGTCTAAATTAGAGATACACTGGTGTTTGGTCAAAACGTACTTTTCATCACTGGCCAAAGTCTCAGAGGGTGGAAGGCCACACAGCTCCATGTTTACTTCACTGCCGCCTCTAGAACTTGTGTATGTTCAACAATCATTTGCTTGACACTGAATTTCAACTGGTATAGCAACATCAATAATAAAAATAAGATTTCTTGTTGCTTTCTTAATACTCCTTTTCAAACAAAGGTAATGAGTCTGTCTTCAGTGAAAAGTGGCCCTATTTGTTTCATGTGTTGAAAATCTGTATGTCAACTGAAACGTAAATGTGTATTATTGAACTATTAAAAGGCAGCAAGAATTAATGATGGTGAAAACTATACAAACATAAAAATTAAATCAAGGCACAGAGGTTCTCTTTAGAATTTACAACATAAAGTGTTAGCAACACTTTTCAATTTTTAGTTATTTAATTCCTTTCAGGCAATCAGTCTTTCAATAAAAAGTCCAATTTGAGGATTCTTTACAGTTTATGAAGATGATTAAATAAAATCAGAAAAACAACTTTGCCACCTCGAATTTTCACAATAAGGAAAATTTTACAACATTCAGTAACATGTATAATTAATCATCTTCATCTAGATATAAAGCAAACAGAGAAAAGAAAATCATGTTAGAAGGAAGAGAAAATCAGTTACAGGCTGCCATCTATGTACATTTGTCACTGAAGAAATAACTATAATAACCACTTTATTTTTCTGAGATAAAATTTTAGATTTTTGCATCATCCAGAAGTTCATTCTATAATAGCCAAAGCTAAATATTAATGCTAATACCTAACCATGTGAAATGAAGACCAAAATGTGCAGCTGATACTCCTCTGCTAAAAACCAAGTTCTCAGGCTACCTATAAGTAGCATTATTACAGTAAAACTCTAGGAGGATTATGACTAAACACTAACCTAGCCTAACTGATTACATTAGTTAAATTTAATAGGCAGAACTAGGAAGAAGCACCAGAATGTGGGTGGGGGGAGAGGGGAAGGGCAGTCCTGGGGTTTGAACTCAGGGCTCTGTGCTTGCTAGGTAAATGCTCAACCACTTTAGCCACCCTCCCAGCCCACCCTGCCTTTGTAATGGAATTTGTAGCAGAACCTCATGAACACAGTCTGCTTTTGCAAAGTGATTAGAAAGCTCTTTGGGCAGAAAGTAAAAATTCAGAACACTTTCACAAAGCAACAGCCAGTAAAAGAATAAACTAAAGAAAGAATAAAATTGCCTAACACCTTCTCAGCTGCACAATAAAAATACTTAATGTACTTCATTTAATACACTACAGTGTTTAAATTTGACAAACTAGGCTTCAAAAAATGTGAATTTAAAAGTACATTTTCCATGTCTTTATAAATTAAAAAAATACATTAAAATAGTATACTGGAAAATTCCTGTTATTAAGAAGAAAAAGACAGTAGCTGCAATTTTACATTTTTAATTATTTTCCCTGTTGGGTCAGAAAAAGATTCTAGTATTGAGGAAATATAGGGAAGCATCAATTGGCTTGTACTGATGGTAACAAAACTTTGAAATAGTTCCTCACATGTGTGAAGCAAACCACTGTTCTAAGCATCTCACACCTAGGAAATGCTCCTTGTGACTGTAATAAAAGCAATACCAAAACATAAGGATAAACACGTAGCTCAAGCCCAATCTGCCTTTCTGATTTTTAATCAGTATCATTCTTATTCATTTTTACTTCTTCTGTCTTAAATATGAAGAAAAGTAAACAAGTTACTTGACAGGGTTCACTAGGAAAAATGAATAGTATGATAAGAAATATGAAGGTGCTGAAAGGAAAACAGTAGCTAAAACTCAGCGATCTTTAAATTAGATGATAGAAAATACCCGAGATCCATTTTAAACAGCTGAGTTTAAGTACTAAGCTTTTAGTATTTAAATTCAGTTGTTATCCTTCAATCACATACCCCAGGAATTACATTCCCTAAATCACAGAGACAGCCTCCCTTCAACCATAGATTAGTTATAAATTCATGCAGTAAATAAAAAATTAAAATAAATGTGTCTTAGAAAATTTCAGGAGCCATACAAAGAGAGAAGTTAGTCTTTTAAGTATATAGCTATCATACATGAGTATATATAATAGGTCAGATGAAAATGCCTTAGGCTGTGCAAATTAGTTAACAATTTTAGAAGGAACTAATTTTTCTTTCCTAGTGGCACATTTATTGCCTCTACTCTTATAGTTTATATAAAAAAAATTCAGTATTTATTGCTTATTGTCATTTAAGACTTTTCTTTCCATTTTGTGTCTGTAGTGCAACTGTATTAAGAAAACAATGAATAAACCCTCAATCACAGGGGTTTCCATTGGGTATTTATTGATTAACCATGGCTACTTGTAATATAACAGCAGTGACCCTGAATGTATTCAACAAGATGCTATTCTGCTTTAACTTTTAAGTACTTTGCTTTAGATTATGGGTTTGTTTCTATTTAAACTTTGTTTCTATCGAATGTACATAGGTAGACTCATCAAGTTTGTGGATCATTTGTGGGAAATTTTAAACTATAGTTCTGTGATGTGTTACTTATTTTCTACTTTTTTCCCCCTTTGGTGATACTAGGGTTTGAACTGAGGGCTTAATGCTTGCTAGGCAGGTGTTATACCACTTGAGCCACTCTGCCAGGCCTTTTTGTGTTGGGTATTTTCAAGATAGGGTCTGGAGAACTATTTGCCTGGGGATCCTCCTGATCTCTACCTCCTGCATAGCGAGGATTATTACAGGCTGAAGCCCCTGGTGCTGGGCTGTTGCTTGTTTTCAATACTGCTTTCTGCTAATGCCATATGTCACAACAGGGAATATCAATTACTCCAGTGGAATAAGGTTTACAGTGCTTCTAACTTACTTCACAAAGAAAATGTTTTCCAATAATGCATTTTTCTTCCAAGTATTGATTTTGTTAATTTAAATAGTCCTTGACATAAAACTGTTGGACTTACAATATTTTGGCTTTTTGATGGTGAAAGTTATATGCATTTAGTAGAAACCATCCTTAGAATTTAGAATTTTGGCCTTTTTCCAGGCCAGTGATATGCCGTATGACATTCGCTTGGAATGCTGGATGGGAGATACAGTGAGCCACGCTCCCACCTGCCACAAGATCACGAGGGCAAGCACAGCAACACACTGTTGCTAAACTATGGTTTTGTCTTAGGATATTTTCAATTTTTGATAGGTTCATCAGGATGTACTCCCACTGCAAGTTAGGGAACATCTGTACTAGAAAATGGCTGGATAACTGAACAAAATTTTCAGTCTTCACTGCACTGTTCTAGTATAGGTAAACAAATCCAGGAAAAAGACATCCAAAAGCTAATCAGATAAAAAATATCTACAATTAACAGTTTGAGTTCCTTGTTCATAGAATATTAAAACTTTATTTGTAACTAGATGAGGAAAACCGGAAAGTCAACATAAGCCCTCAAACCGAATGTCAAATTGTCAACGTGTGTTTCTAGAGCCCTAACTGTCAAACATTCAGGTTATTTTGGAGAACCACAGAATTGAAAAGTCCTTTTTTGCCATGTAAACAACAGGTATGATTTTCTAAACTGGAAAAACAAAGTATGATATCTGTCTTACTTCATTTAAATATGACTTTATATGACAGTATTGATATAACTTCTTTGGCTGAGCAGTTATAACTGCAGATAATCCACACTTCAGTCTGAATATAAAGTTTTAATTGCTTTACCAACAGGGAAACAAAAGAATACATCCATCTTATAGCTTAAAAGTATAGTCTTAAACTAGTTCAAAACTTTTAAACTGATGAACATTCAGTTACCAGCTTTATCAAATGGTACAAAAATGCCTTTACTGAACAAGTATTTGCATAATGCATGTTGCATGTATTTTAAGAAGCTTGCCTTATTCCCTATTTAATGGATAGAAAAACTGGATGTGTTTAAGTTTCAAGGAATAGACAGAAGTACCTGAATTACGATATTTCTAAGTCTGGTGTCAAATCACTTTTAGAACTAATAAACAATTTTAATTTTTTTTTCAGGAAAGCTGTGAGTCATTATATCAGTTGCAGTACTATCTTTTATCTACACCTCTTAAAAAAATTTATCTCTGCTGCTAAAAACTCTCTAACTATAGATAAGGCTTAAGTTACTGGGCTGAAAAGCAGAGCCAATTTTTCTGCTGGAGTAGAAAGGAGGTATTTATCATTCATATAGTCTACTCACAAATTAGCAGAGGTTTGTGCACTGAAATTCAATGGCAGATACATATAAAAGGAAACCGTATGTGTCAGTGCTAACAGAAAGTGCCTCGGGGTTTTCAGAGGGTACTGCTGTTTTCTGATCTTAGTGACTTGACTGGGTGGACAGGATCAATACCAAACGATCAGAAGTTAGTAAAGAAGACCTAACACTTAAGTCTTTAAATACAAACTTTGAAAAGAAAACAATAAATAATGAACACAAAAATAAGATGCTTAAAGTAAGGCAAAGCAAACCAAAAAAGGACATAAGTTAAAACATTAAAATGAGAAAGAAATCACTTCATATGGTTCAAAGTTTGGTATTTGTTTCTTAATTCTAAATGTAACTTTTATCTACTTTATTTATTTATTTTGAGGCAGGGTCTCATGAAGTTGTACATGCTAGTCTGGAGCTCTCTGTGTAGCCCAGGCTGGCTTTGAACATGTGACCCTCCTGCCTCAGCTTCCCATGTGCTTGGGTTCTAGGTTTATCTAAGTTTTGAAAGGTACACTCAAACTGTGGCTTTTGGAATCATGTAATAAAACATTATTTTCCCAATAGTATTATAAGCAATGGTAATACAGCTTTCTACAGTTTCTAAATCATTTCTTGGGAATAGGTGCTTTTAAAAAAACATGCATTTAGACTATGCCCCCTGCATATTACTACTCATTACATGCTGTGATATTTTATTAAACGGCTCAATCACTGCCTGCTTTACATTAAATTAGTGATGCTTTTGAGGGCTTTTCAGCCACTTGAAAACCTTTTACACAGATTTGAACAGCTTTGTATCTAAGGCTCCTATAATAACTTCATGAAAAGTTTCTTTCATTTATCTTTTAAAAGTATTTTCCAACTTAGAACTCTCCTACTTTCTTGTGTCTATGGCTCAAATGACATTAAAGAGAAAGGAAGTGACATGAACGACTGATCAATGACTTCTTAATGTAATGCAAACACCTGTACACTATGGTTAAATTTCAATTATTTATTAACTAGCCATTCATTTTGGGTTGTCCTGTTCATGTTTAGGATATATTCTCTTCAAAAAGGATTCACCAGAGGGGAGGGATAATACAAGTAGCTGACCATATAAAGATTACCAAATGTTATCAGCTCAAGTTTAATAGGGTAACAAATACTGATAAAAACTATTTTATATTAAGAACAATTTTAATTCAAGCTTAAAACTGGTATCCCTTGGACAGGATGAGACCTAAGGACACTTTCTGTTTAGCTTGTACAGTGTTAAAAAAGCAAATGGGGTACAACATTTAATAAATCAGAGGTCGTGTGAAAAAGCTAGACTTTCAACTTCCTTTTTCCAAATTTGGCCAAATTGCCACACAGAAACGGCTAGTGAAAGAACAGTAGCTCTCCCCTTTCAGTGGGACAGGGCTCTTCAATTTGCTACAGTCTCCACCATTCACTGTCACTAAATATTATGGGCCAAATATTAGTACAAAATTATCAAGATCTACTTTTTCCTATAAACTTTTGGGGCTATTTCTATGGACCCATGAATACCAAAAGTGAAAAAACCAAAAACTACACAAGAGGGCCACATGTCTGTAGAACACATGAAAGTAAAGGATAACATTTCACATTCACCATGCAAATGCTTCTGTAGAAAGATGCAACTTAAAACACCACATGAAGGAAATTATGGGAATGCCTTATTTGTGTCATGTGCTAGGAGCACACTGTAATTTGAGTGTTTGATTCACACAGTAGTATTTCATACAGAAGGATAAATGAGAGATGTTTTGTGACATAAATTTATTATGAAGTCTTAATATTATTGCTTTTATGTTCATTCAGCTAACAATCACACAGGCTAGTTAAAAATTGTTGGTATTTGTTGCTAGGTCCTAAAAATACTTTATAGGGAAATGAAATTGTTTAAGAAGACCTTATTTAACTTCTAAAATGAGCTGCCTGAAAATACTCTGAACTTTATATTTCTAAAGCCAGATTTTATTCAAGTTTTTCTTTTTAAAAAAATTCTTCCAAGTAGTAAATAGAATAAAATAATTTTACTTCTAAAAACAGTACTTGCTTTAAAGCTACTCATAGGATTAATATAAGATAATAAACATGGAGCTATTTTAGTATTGTTTATCTTCAAAATATTCATAGCAAGAAAGCTTAAAACACAACATACATGATTTTTAGGTTCTGGTACTCCTTGGCACTGGCAACCCTTCAAACCTAGTCCCATTTAGCAAATTAGACCATTGTGTAATTTTGAAACATTGTAATTTTTAATGTGAGTTAATTATTAATTTTATATGCCACTTATGAAATCCTTGTCATTTTTCAAACATGTGTTTTGTACTACAGTAAAGATAATTTTTAATTTTCCCCCAGAGAGAAAGCAAGTTTTCAGGTTTGTTTACCATTCTCATTGCTATAGTTCATCAGCATGCCACAAAAGACAGTCAAGAGCTTCTCATTGGCGGGTTCTGTTTTACTGCACAGTGACCTTAAATGGTCAATTACAATCTGTGCACCACCTGCTTGGTCAACTGCACTTCTGCCCTCATCTGTAAAACAAAGAGTTAAATTAAAAATAAAACAAAAAAGAAATGTACCTTACAATTGCAAATACAAAACATAATAGTGTTTGTTAGTCCTTATTTAGTAAATTGAAAATAAACCTAGGCAGGGCACTAAGTATGTCTTTTTGAAAACAAAACAGAACAAAACAAAGCAAAACAAATAAACATGGAAATGGGGGTGGGATGGGAAAAAGATACAATCATTTTTTAAAAGGAAAAAGAGTATCCTCACTGGCATCACATAAGGGCTGAAAAGAACTTCTCCATGTCCTAGTTTATGCAGTGAAATTTTTTACCTCCTGTCTTTTATAAATGACAATTTTGTTTAAGACAAAAATAGGAACTAAGTGATAATTTTTTTTGGTCTAAGTTTTTGTTCCTCAGCTTGGAATCCACTAAGTATGTCTTTCTATTAGTGTAAGTCAGCTGTATCAGACAAAGTTTAGTTCTAGGTCACAATGTGTAATTCCTAAATATTACTAATAGGAGTTCTTTAATGGCATTCTCTATTCACCAGAAGCATGTTCACTATTTAATTTTTCCTTATTCCCTCTATTCTAGCTCACAACAACATATTTCAAATTATAACCAGTAGTCAAATGATGGTCAAACACTCCTTTCAGTATGTATATACCTATAAAGCACAGAACAAATGTCACTGAGCTGCTGGAACACATGAACGGCTTTAGAATACTTTCTACCCTGTGAACCTAGAATTGAAAGAGATAAAAGAATACATCTTTCTAAACTTGATCTCCTTATGTAAAATATGAGTATAAAGAACAGTGCTGTCCAATAGAACTATGAAAGTCACAAATGTGAGCCACAAATATAATTTAAATTTATTAGTAGCTTCATTAATAAGTAAAACACAGGTTAAGAAATAATTTTAGTAATATTTTATACAATCCAATATATCTAAAATATTATCATTGCAACATACAATCATTATACAAATTATTAGTGAAATATTTATATTCTCCTTTGTCTTCAAAATACAAGTATATTTTACCCTTACAGTTACTTCTCAATTTGAACAGCCACATTTCAATTGGTCAACAGCCAGACTTAGTGAGTGACTGCCATAATGGACAATTCAGCTACAGAATCAATACAAAAAACAGCTCATAAAGGAATTACAGCTATGAAATCAGTACATGAAAGATTTTCATTTTCCTAACAAAAGGACTGAAACTAAGGTCAAATTTTTTACAACTCATCCTGAATCAAATTAGACAGTGAAACTTAATACATATCATTTCTTATGGTACACAGACATATATACGCACATCACTTATATAAGCAGGCCCTCATAAATACTAGCTTCCTAATTTTGAAAAGCTTTAAAGAAATCACACTCAAATGAAACAAAATAGTTTTGTTGACTTACTTTCATACCATGCCCACTTAGTTATACAGTATTGTTAAGCAGGTGCACAAAGTGCCCTATGCTAAACAGCTAAGAAGATTACAGAAAATTATTACACTGCCAGCGTAGCTACAGAGATGAGCCAGTGAAGAATGTTGTTCAAATCTCACTTAGAGATCACTTAATTTTCCACTTGGGATGGTGACTCATGCCTGCAATCCCGGCACTTGGGAGGCTGAGGCAGGAGGATCTCAAGTTTAGGACCAGCCTGTCTTAAATACAAATCAAAAAAAACACAAAACAACAAACAAAAAACAAGGAATCTAATTTCCAAAGTTTTATTTTCCAACAACAAATGCAAACGTCCTAAATTATTACACAATTTGTATGTGGATAGCTACCAATCCAAATACTCACTCAGTAACATGGACGTATAGTATCTCCCAATCTTAGACTGGCAAAACTCAAGTAGCATTTGATTTTAACTGTTGAGTAAATATGGACTTTCAATACTTAAATTGTGCATGCTTAATACTTAAAAGAAACCTTACAAAGTAACTAAACAATACCAAGCTTATTTGCAGGAGATTTTAAAAACTAAGTTGCCTTCTGATCACTAAATTGGTCAGTGTCCAAAAAAAAAATCAGTAATTCAATACATTTATTCAACAATTTTACTACTGCCGTAAGTAAGAACCTAACCATTACCTATTTGGATTTCAGAGCTATAAGGTTTCTCTGCTGTTTCCTCCTTCCATTCCCTGTTTGAATTGTCAATCATAGAGCTCTTTACTCATGAGTTATTCAAAGTCAGTCACAGAACACAGACTCAATCTCTGTATTAGAATTATATTATCAAATCTGAAAGGAAAAGCAAAACAAAGCACGCATCGCAGTAATAGCTACCTGGGGTCAGAAAACATTAACTGCCAGTGTAGGAATATTTACAGTTCCTCAGTTTTTTTCTCTCTTTTTTGACAAAACAGCCAGGGACATAAGGTGAAAGAGGATTTTATTAAAATACTTCATAGAATCCAATGATGCAAATGAATAAATAATGATGTGTTCCTTTACCAAAACCAGTGACAGAATATTAAATACATTTTAGAACAGCTACCATTGAACAAGTCCATATAAATTGGTTTTCTATGGTCAACACAGCTCTATGGCTTTATGATTATTATTATTTATTACTGACCACTTAAAAATAATTCCCCAAAGACTCATTATCATAAACTCTATGTTCCAAAAATGTCACCTCACTTTTAACTCTTTTCATAACAAGTCACATCTAGGTTGTGAAGCACCCTCAGCTGTCACCTATGGAAATGTAATTTAGATTTGAATTTTCCATGATTTTGAGGCATTGGCCATGGGAATCATTTCTTTTGAGACCTGCTACATTCTTTAATGATGACCTATCACAGAATGCAGCTTCCAGCACAAGTATGATCACTCCTCATATTATATCTAAAGAGATACTGCACTGCACTTTCATTACTCCATCTTAAAAACAACTGTTAACATATTAAAACTCATGGAAAATCATACATCCATTCACTGAGACCCATTTTGGGAATAAGAGAAGTTTCCAAAATTCCTAAAGAATCAGCTTTAAATAAAACAATATTTAGAAGCACAGCATAGAATGGGCCAATTATGCAATATTTTCTATAATTTTGTAAAGTTATAGGCCTACAAATGTGAACAAGCCCTTTGCACTCATCCCTGTCACATTACTCATGGGACCCAACCAAACATTCACAACTTTTTAAAGATTCTACTCCCTTACATTCCCATCTTCTGCATTTTTAACAGAATCATACTCCCTACTTCACAGACAAAACAGAAGACACTAGGAACAATCTTGAGTACTTTTTCACCATTTCTGCTTCTAGACATGGAATTATATGCATTTTCCCCAATCACTTTAGTAATTCAATTTCAGTTGTAGCTAATAAACAGTAAGACAAAGAAAGTGAACAGAAGGTAAGACTTCTTCACGTAAAGAAAACTGTAGACACATCATAAGCTAAAGCCTCTGAAGAATGGGAGAGGACACAGGATGAAACCAGGTCCAGTCCTGGTTGGCAAGGAGGGAATTTTAACTTCTTTGCTACCTAATGTAGCAATAATGTACCTAATGTTAAGAATCTCAGTCAGGCACCAGGCACCAGTGGCTCACACCTATAATTCTAGCTACTTGAGAAGGAGGCTGAGATTGGGAGGATCATAGTTTGAGACCAGTGTGGGCATGCAGTTTGCAAGACCCCATCTCCAAAATAACCAGAGCAAAATGGACTGAAGGTGTGGGTCAAGTAGTGTAGTACAAGCTTTGCAAATGCAAAACCCTGAGTTCAAACGCCAGTCCTACCCCCCAAAAAAACCAAAAAACAAAAAAACCCCCAAATTTCAGTAAGGTAAAATAGATCTTAACATCTTAACATTTGTAATGTCATTGAGGTAATGACTTGCAAGATAATTATATTATAATATAGTCTCTAAATTTTGGCTTTTGATAAGCTTCATGATAAAAAAACAAAACACAAACTTTTAACACCTATCATTTCCTGACCTGGAAAACAGAAGGAAGAGCAGGTACACACTGAGTTTCCTTTAGATCTAATGCGCTCTTGCTCATTTTTCTCTACTGTGTCTAGCACCATATTAAAAGGAAACAAACCCTTGAATCTTTCTGTTTTTGCTTAGTAATCATTAATCACCATAAATCAGGTACTTCTTATTTTTCTTATCCACTGTTCTTAGAAACTACAAAAACTTGTGACGAATGAGAAATTCTTCAAGGTAAACTGAAAAGCTCCATTTTGAATATTTTTCTGTTGTCTTACTATCTAGAGCAATTATGACATGCTCTTTTTTAAGTAACAGAAAAGATGCATAAGGTCAAGGTAATTATAACTTAAGTCCTAGTTTACTCATGTCGGTTTGCAAAAAGTAATTGCACTTACAAAGGTACAAGTTCCTCATAATTTTGCCATTAGACTCCATTGCTATGCTAGTTTTTAGCCACAAAGATAGTTTATTATAATAGATTTTGAGCATGTGTAATATATTCCAGACAAGGGCTTCCAAACAACAGGCAATTAAAACTAAGGCTCATTTTAAATAAAGACACAAATACTACTTTGAGGATTTTTAGTTCATAACATTCAATTTTTGAACTGTGACTGGAGTTCTTGACTTTAAACTTCAAAGAGTCTGTTAGCTCTCAGTGTATAGCAGCCATATTACAAAATGCTTTAGAATACTACATAGAAACAATGCCATCACAAATTAAGGAAATGACTGATTTAATTTCACTAGACTTCTGTGATGAAACTCTAAATAAGTGTCAAATAGGATGGAATTTGTAAATATTTTCATTAAAATGTGCCTTGGTTGCCATCTTTAAATTTACATCAACTGGAAGGAACAAAGTATCAAAATTCTTCCTAAAACATTAAATACAAATTCATGACAGATTTATGTATTGAGTATATATTCCTAGTTTGATTTTTCAGATTCAGTGGTTTAATATGTTTATTTTTAAGAGATAACGTCACTAACATTGGAGTAGGCTTTTTAGACAAAAGTGTCATTTTACTTATTACAGATCAAATTCTGTCCCCCAATAATATGTATTTAAGCCCTAACTGCTAGTATTTCAGAAGGCGATTTATTTGGCCACAAGTCATTGTAGATGTAATGTGGAGAAGAGGAGGGTAGTTCCTTAACCCAATGACTGGTGTCCTTATGAGGAGAGAAGTGTGGAGAGGAGACTGAAGTTATACTGCCATTGCCATGGAACACCTGGGGCCACCAGAAGCCATAGGGAGAGGAAAAAGACCTCTCCTACAATGTCAGAGGGGATAATATGGTCCTGCTGATGCCTTGATTTTGGACTCATTGCCTCCAGAATTGTGAAACAATAAATTCTCCAGTCTGTAGTACTTTGTTACATATAGCAGCTCTTGGGAGCAAAAATACACTGCTCTACAAAAACATTGTGAGATATCAAGCTTCAAATTTTTTTAATGTATTGCTTAGAAATCAGTTTTGCTTCATGGGCTAATAGCGATGGTGATGAATGCTTTGTGTGGGAAATAAAAATTAAGATGGTTGCATTCAGTTAGGCAAGAGAAACGACCCTGTGAACCTCAGAAATCATATCTGACAGGCTGCACTTGACATCACAGACACAATTCCTTCATGTTAACTTCTGGATAGAGAGTACACTGCACTGAAGTAAAGAAACAACAAAAATGTGAGGCCACTCAACTCTTGACTAGACTGACTTGACCTCTATTCCACATTAACATCCCAATACAGAAGGAAGGATGCTCATTTCCAGTGATTAAATCCTGTTAATATCTGTTTTCATATATGCAATGTTCAATACAGTCAAAATGCATTTAGAACAGAAAAAAAAAGCACTGTCAAAACATAAATAAACTAACAACCAAAGTCAGATGATAAAACTATCAGATGGAGACTTTATGATTGATTTATTACAGAATCTAGTAGAAAAAGTGACTAATATCCATCAACAGATGTAGAATTTTAGAGAAAATGAAAACTAAGGTAAAAATGAAAGCTATACATGAGAAACAGCATCAAAAATAAAGAATTACTTCAACAAACTGAGTAGACTCAGCAAAACCAAGGAAAGACTGAGTGAACTTGTATAAAAGAAAACATGAACAGCCATAGAGTGGGGATGGGGGAACCCAGAGCATCAGAGATGCTAGATGGCAAATGGTCTAGCATAAGTATGCATGGAGTCCGAGAAGGAGAAGTGAGAGAGAAGAGGGCATAGAAATACTTGAGCCGGTAATCCTAGCTATTAGGAGGCTGGGATCAGGAGAAACTAAGTTCAAGGCCAGCCCCGGAAAACAGTTCAGGAGATCTCACCTCCAAAATAGCTAGAGCAAAATGGACTGGAGGTATGGCTCAAGGGATAGAATGCCTGGTTCACAAGTGAGAAGCTCTGAGTTCAAACCTCAGTCAGTCCCACAAAACTAAAAAACAAATTAAAAAAGAAATTTGAAGAATCAATTGCAGAGAATTTCCCCAAATATAATCTAAGACATTATGCCATAAATCTATAAAGTTTAGCAAACCCCAGGCAAAGCAAAAAAGACAAATATACACACTTAGGCATATCTCAATCAAGCTGCTGAAAATCAAAAGGAGAATCTCTTACAGGAAAACCAGAAGGAAAAAAGAAATAGTACAGAAGAGCTACAATAAATAAGAAATACAGTAAACTTTTCATCTGGAACTACACAAGCTAGAAGAAAATGGAGTAACACCTTTAAAGTACAAACCAGAATTCTACACCCAATGAATTTTTTTTTTTAATAAGGAAGGTGATGTAAAAACAATTTAAACACACAAAAGCTAAGAGATTTCATTGCCAATAAAATTCTGCACAAACCGCTAATGAAAGTTTTTCAGGCTAAAGGTGGATAATACTAAATAGATATTTGGATCAACACAAAGAATAAAATGCTCTGAGTATGATAAAAATAAATACACAAGATGGTTTTCCTCCCATTCTTTTCCTATGAGTTTGTTTTTAGAAAGGGTTCTGCTGTATAGTGTGGGCTGTCCTCAAAATCACTTTGTAGCCTTCTACAGGACCTATCCTCTCTCAACACTGTCTCATTGGGATCCAAGCCACAGCATGAACTTTGGCAAAAATAAATCATATTAAAACCATAGCAGTCATGTGCAGAGCATCTGCTTTGCAAGTGCAAAGCCTTGAGTTCAAGCCCCAGTCCCCCCAAAAAAAGTACAAACAGCAGAAGCAGTAAAATGCAGAAAAAACCAATACAAAACCAGCAAACTGCCCCATCCTCTGTCCAGTTACTCATGTTCCAAATCTAGGCATCCCTCAACTTTTCCTTTTTTCTTCATTCCCAATCCACCAACGTAAATAATTTGCAAATTCTTCTGATTTTCTTTACCCTCCCACCATAACCCTAATCCAAGTCACCATTATTTTTTTGTCTGTACTACCACAAAAGTCTTTTCATTGGTCTCCATGGTTCTTTCTCTAATTCTTAACATCCTATCTTCTCAACCCATTTTTCATGCAGCTTCAAGAGTGATGCTTTGAAAATCTAAATCAGGTCCTGTCACTGCTTTGTCTTCAATGACTTATGTCATAAGTCTTCCTTATTTCCTGAATACTGTAGCATGAAGCTATGCCTGTTCACTGTGTCTCAGATATCCTGTCTTTGTTTTGTTCTGTGAACACACCCCAAATTTTTTACCATCAACTTTGCAATTGCTACACTTCTACAAGCAATATTCTTCCTATTCTCCATAGCTAGCTCATTCTCATTTTTCAAACCTCTGTTCAAATAATGTCCTTAGAGAGAACTTTCTTTGATCTCAGATATATTACATCACCCTATTAATTCCCTTGATACTAATAATCATGATCTACAAATATCTTTTCTGGAACATATACTTGTTTATTATCTATCTTCTCCTTGTAATACCCATGAAAAATAAAGACTTCTTGCTTTTTTTTCACAGTGCCCTGAACACAGTGGGTTCAATCAATATTTGAGGATTAAAGGATATGGAGAATACATCAAAGAATACAAAAGCATACAGTAAGGGTTTCCTGGCACTTTTTCATTGTCACCACTGCATAAAATACTCAAATCATATGACCAC
Organism: Castor canadensis; assembly: GCF_047511655.1. NCBI lineage: Eukaryota > Metazoa > Chordata > Mammalia > Rodentia > Castoridae > Castor > Castor canadensis. The sequence continues at coordinate 31,355,503 of NC_133394.1, read as the reverse complement.
GGTATAGGTGCCAAGAGTTTCTACAGGCAATAACACAGAGAAGTATTTAGTGATCAAAGGTATGTTTCTAACTCTACTCTCACTCAATGGAGATAAACTTTTTCTATGTTATATGGAGGCTGATTAAAAACAAGAAGATATAGGTTAAATTTTTATCAGTTTGTTATATTATGGTGGCAGGACTCCTGATTTTGTACTGTAGTCTTCAGCATACTATAGCTGGACTTAAATATTTTGCAAATAACAAAGGAGTATCCTCCTACAAAGGAATCTATGTAAGCCTGAAATATTAGTATGTGGAGGCTGAAACAAAAAGCACTTAAGTTTGAGGCAGCCTGGGGTATACAGTAAGACTGTCTTAAAACCTCCCACCCTATCCTCCAAATTCTAGCCTTTCAGTCTCCAAAGTATAAATGTATTTTCTCAATACACAGATCTCATTAAGTAATTTTTGAGGATATCATCAAAAGGGGAGAAAATAACATTTCTCGTGTTCAAAGGGATCCTTCATATTCAAAGAAGATGGTAGCCAGTAACCTAAATCATTACAAATAGTATCATACTTTGTAAATCAGACATATTGGCTATTTTGAGTTATGTGATTTCTATTTTTCATAATTATATTTCTATTGACTTTTGTCAAGTACAAAATAAAATATTTTCCTGGAGCAGGTTAATGGTAAATAGAAAATACATATGTATATTGTTTTTAAAGATTAAGTCAAAAAGTTATCTATGAATTCTACTAGCAAAGAAAACTTAATTTGGATGCTTACATTTCTCCCTGTCATTTTACCAAAATAGTGAGTTTTTATGTACCTAAAGACATATTCAAGTACGTTTTAAACTTTTAAATGTAAAAAAAAATGAACCCTCAGCATCTTTTCTGAAATTTGAAAAGCAGTGTTTTTCATGTTCCAGGTGCAGATAAAATCCACCCAAAACCAGATATAAATGCAAAAGCTATAAATATTACATCAGAGAAATTACAAAAATGAGTCATGAGGAAAAAGCTGTCATGGTCTACTCATATATCAAAAGAAAGCATAAAACTTGTAATTTTGTGATATAATCGTACATTCAGGTTCAAATGTTGCTTCCATGCAGGAAAATTTCAAAGTATTTATATATTTCCATGTGTAAAACCAGATCGGGAGAGGAAAAGGAATAAAATCCTTCGTTTCCTAAAGCATGGGTACCACAGGTGCAGCTTAAAGTGAGGTCATGGCACAGCATTTGATGGTTATATCAAATCAGTATTAATTTCTGTACACCAGGAATTTCTTACATGTTAAAATTATTTGACAACTCTACTTTTTCAAAAATTGTTTGCATAACAGAGGATGCATAAATAAAAATGTATTTGCCAAAGAAATAATGTATTTCTCTACTTTAAAAATGTTTATACTATTTTATTGGCAAGACTGAATCTGAATAAAAAAGAATTGATTAAACTCAATTATTTCCACAAAAAATCTAAAATGACTTCTAGTTAGCATTCAACTAACAATGTAAATGAATAATTTATTGCTTCCATTTGCTAACAAAATTGTTCAAGATCAAAATTAAATTTGTCAAGGCTAGGCATATGGCTTGGTGGTAGAGCACTTGACTCCCACATGTGAGGCCTGGAGTTAATCCCCACCGCTGGAAATAAAAACAAAACCAAAAAACTCTACATTACCAAATGCTAATCTTCAAAATTCAATTTTCTTCCAAATATTTTGAATATGAGTGATCACACTATTTCATACTTAAAAGATGCATGTGTCTGTGTACACATATATATAGTCATGATTTAGAATTTAACCAGCACTAATGATAAAAGGGACACTGATTCTACTCAGTGAGGAAAAAAAGTAAATCACTCATTTTTGTTTATTTTTCATATTCCACCTGTGCCAAGTGAAATACCCCCAGTTTGCAGGAGGGACAACTTTGATTAGAAGCAAAGTTCTCAATACTTCAGCTTGGTTACAAAGAAAAGAATTAGAAAAACTAAAACATTATGTAAAAGAACAGGATATTATGTGCTGAAAAGGTTTCAATAAGCAGCCTAGACATTTTGTTTCATATACCTAAGCTTTGGTTTCATCTTTAACAGTAAAAAATTAGGGCAGTAAAGGAAAGAAAAAAAAAGACTGAAACCACAAACACAAAAAGTATCTTTTTTTCTCCTGAGCCCTATAATTATTTCTCTACCCTACCTAAGATTTGTTAATCAGGAAAGGAGGATTCCAATGGCCATTCAGCCTTTTTGACTCAGAAACTAATCAGGGGGCAACCTGGTATGTAAGAGACGAAAATAACTAATGTGGCGAACATATACTTCTTATTGAACTCAAGAAAAATGATCTAGATGGTGGAGTGTCTCAAGTGGTAGAGCACCTGCTTAGCAAGTGTGAGGCCAAGTCCAAACCCCAGTGCCACAAGAAAAAAAAAAAATACTACCCTGATGACTGTTTATGATGCATCCCACAGCCACGATTTCTGCAGGTTTCCTACATTGCCTTGCTGCTGACTTTTATGAGGCTGACTTCAGTTTACTGGAAAGATAAAAGGCCATGCCGGAAACACTTTGTTTACTGCCTACTTACTACTTGGTTTTTCTCTAAGACAGAAATGTCCTTTCTCATTCTAATACCAACCCATTCATTCCCTCTCTTCAAATCTTGTTGGGGGCTGACAGTTTTTTGTTGATTTTTTTTTTCCTAAAAGTTAAATTTAGAGGGTAAAAAAAAAAATCAGAGGCAATTTTGTCCTTCACTTTAATTGTACAAATCCTGTTACAAAGTATCACTTTGGGTCTGCTTTAAAATGGTGCATGTGTGTATATATATATATGTATATATGGTATATGTGTGTGTGTGTGTATATATATATATACATCTCTATTGTCTGCATTAATGCAAAAGAAACCAGGTTGCCCATAGAAGAGGGTTTATGCATGTATCTTGATATGTGGAGTTTTAAATTTTTTTATGTTTAATAATTAAAGGCTTACAGGAAGTTACCAAAAAAAAAAAAAAAAAAAAGACACAGACGGTCTTGTGTACATTTCTTTCAGCTCCCTACAATGGCGACATTACAAAACTAGTACAATATCCCTACAGTCTAAAAACCTAATACAGATTTCACCAGTTCTCAATGCACTGAAGTATGTGTGTGAACATGTTCAGTTATAAGCAGTGTTGTCATATGTACAGATTCATGTAATACCATCAATGTATTTATAAATACTTTCAAGCAAATCAGACTTATTAAACTGATATCAGGCTTAAAGATCAAAGATAAAACTTTTCAGTCTTATAGAACAGTACCTGGCTATATTACACAATAACCAGAAAAAAAGAATTAATGTAAATTAGAATTGTATTTTGGTTTAAAACTAAATTAAAGTCAAAACTTCTTCAAATTTTAAGTTTGGTACTTATTCAAATTCTTAAGCAAGTTTAACCACCAAAACCTAACATGTTTGTACTACACTTCTCAAATAGAACTACCCTTACTGAAGTACTTAACATTATTTCTTAGACTCTGTTGAAGGTTAACACAAGGAACAATCATATGGAGAATACTTAGGCAAGTTTACAGAACTATTATTGAAGAAAATGTGGTTTTTTTTTTTTTTTTGGCAGCACTGGGGTTTGAACTTAAGGCCTTGAGCTTGCTAGGCAGGCACTCTACCACTTGAGCCATACCCCAGCCCCTGAAGAAAATGTAACACCAATCAATATCCTTTACATATTTTACCTACGTATGTGCACAGAATCATCCATGTAGAGAATAAAGGATATCCAAACAATAATTCCCTTCCAGCATTTTGTCTCAAGGTATTTTAAGAATTGGAATATTTTTCTTTAAAATAAAAATTACATAGGATATGAAGTTGTTTTTCACCTTGGCTGTCAAAAAGCTCAAGTTTAACTCATGCTTACACATGGTTAAATGTATTCTTCCTGATTCCTAAAAGATTTAACACTGCCTTTCTTTATAAGGCTTCTGGTTCTAGATTGTCAATGTAAATATCTTTTGTATGTATTATATATATGTTAGGTTACCACACACTTTAGAAATAATGATGGCATAGTGGTTTACAATCTGCATTCTACTTTTATATATATAAAGTCTATTTAAGCCATATAACAAGCCCACTTTACCGAGTAGGAAACTAAAACCAGAAAGACAGATTAAATCACAATTTAGTAAAAAATGGGGCTGGAAATCATATCCATTCACAATATTAGTCTTCCAAGAGACATATTAAAATTCTTTACATGTAGCTATATTAATTTTCAAATGAACTATGTTTCTTTCCTAGGCAATGCACTGTTTGATTAACTGTAAGAAACATCTGCAATTACTATTGTCATTATTCATTATTTTTATCCTGGTCAAACTCACACATTTAACATGTACTCTGTAACTACCCTGAAGTTGTGTTCCTTTGTTCTTATTATCCTCTCTACTGTATTTTTGCTCTGTTTTTGTATGAGCATTTTGCTAGGGCTTATGGCAGGGTTACAAAACAACAACTATTTCAATTTATTTAAGACATCTTTACTCTGAAGTATTTTCACGTAATAGTATCATAATTATTGCATCTAAAAGTAGCAGTAGTTACAGTTGTTTATTCTTACGCAAGATGTACTTTGATAATAAACTCATTCATAAGATAAAACAATAATCAAAGTTGATTAATCTTATTTTAATATTACTTACTGCCTGATAATTTTATTATATTCTAAAAATAAATACTGAAAAAAGTAGGCAATGTATGCACATATGAATAAATAATTTAAAAAAATTTTTAAAAGAAACCCCTTTAGCAGCAAAATCAAATAATCTAATTTATATCACTGAAATAAAAACTTTTTAAATGTCAACTAGTTCCCTGCTGAATGTAACTGCTGCAAATACACTTTGCAATTTTAAAGCATATCTGTAGCATAGAAATTCTCACTTCACTAACTTATAGTACAAAATATTGTGGAAGTATCATTAATTGTTTTTCAGTATTTGTAGTCAGAACTATGGGTTCTTTCTTTGTCCTTTATATACAAATACTGTAGTACAGTAATAATCACTTATATAAACTAGGTACATGCATATAATTGAACATTCTTTCTATTTATGCTTGAAGTCAATTAAATAAATAATATCTATATTACTTTGTAATCAGTGGCCTTGGCAAGCCTGACTACTAGCTCATTTTGAATATTAACTCAGTGAGAAAGAATGTATTTTTTATTTTCTGTACCACGTGAGACAGCATACCATATAAGTTTAAGTGTATATATTCTTATAATAATAGGAATAATTATATAATGGTGAGTATTATATTTTATTTCTGTAAAGAGGAATATTTAATTTTAAAATGTACTCATTTGACTTAGGTTAACCTTGCTCTTTGTATAAAAAGACAAATACTTAATTTTAAATGGTCATTTCTTTAGCTTCTATTATAACATCTTTTTCTTGTGTGTGTGGTTCTAAGGTTTGAACTCAGGACCTATACCTTGAGCCACTCCACCAGCCTTTTTTTGTGAAGGAGTCTTTTTGAGACAGGGTCTCGAGAACTATTTGCCGGGGGCTGGATTTGAACTGCAGTCCTCCTGATCTCTGCCTCCTGAGTAGCTAGGCTTGCTACAGCATTAAGTATCAATTATTTCCTGACCTCAAGAAGTAATATCCACAAACACAGCAAACTCATCTCCAGTCATCAATTTATACCCTGGAATTAATTATAAAAATAGGATTGGAATTTAACATGAAGCTTTTCAAAACTGTAAGGCCATTTAAGTATATCAGCCATTTAAAATGTGTATAGTTGTATAAACAAAACAAATCAATGAACAGGAATGGTGCAAAGATGGTCATGTCAGGAGAAAAGTACTCATGTTTTTTCATATTACCTTGGGGAGGGATGTGTAATTAAATAGGCTAAACAATGCATTTCTGAAATACAGTCCTACTTTTTTGCTTAAAATGACATTCCTAAGTATATTCCATCATATACACAGCTTTGCTGATTTCCTTCCAAACTGAAATACAATTTTTTTCTCTTCTTTGATCTGAAAGATGTCAAACTTCTCATAAAAAGTTAGTTTGTAAAGTTAAAGAGCAAAAGAGATTTAAATGTTTCTTGAATCAAGTCTGGATGCTTCGGAAGAGGAACCCATAAATGAAGTGACTTGGAGGCTGTTTTGAAGAAAAGAAAATAAACCAGGTAATTTTCAATGAAAAAAATGTTCTCAGTCACTGATTTTTTTTCATCTCCATATGCAAGAAGGAAACTGAGATTCAGAAACTGATCAGCAATAAAGCCCATTTGATAGTTACGTCAGTCTGTTACTTGATGTGAAGATTATGTAAGACTGTTCTCTTCCATTAGGAAAAGCTCCTAAAATGAGAACTGCCAAGGCTGTTAAAAATGAAATCTGACCTACTTCTTTCCTAAAGATTTCCATGAATTTTATGGTATTTCCTCCTACAGAGGGAGTTTTCTTCCTTTCAAATAAATAGTTAAGTGCTAGCAAATGTCTGTAACATGGATACAAATTTCTCTGTGTTTCTTCAATTATAAATTAATCATAGTATTTTTTGTACATATCAGCTTTACTATCTATTGCAAGCCTACTGTCATCCACACTAAAAAAAATTAGTCATTTGGAGTATATTAATAAAATGTAAGTCAACTGATCAGTCTGACAGGTTAGGTTTGATAAAACATAAACATGAATTTATTTTAAAATATACTTTATTTGGAAGAAAAAAGTTCCTTGTATTTATTTACAAGGCTGTCCTAGGTAACTTTGTATTCTTCTTTAAAAATGAAGTATTTCCTTCTTGATGAAGGTTGGTGAATTAACTAAAATGGAAGTCATTAAAAACTTTTTAAAAAGAGAAACCTACTTTTTAGGTTCCTTAAAACTACCAATTATCGCAAAATAAATGGAAAATGCCATTTCAAGTATTTACAAGTAAACACACAGCATTACGTTTATACGCTTTTATATCATTCTTGAAGTTCAAACACAGGCTCTGTAGTTTTCCTATAATAATTCTGCAGAAATCTCTAAGAAGTTCACAGAAGTTTAATTTAAAGTAAATGGGTAAGAAGTCATGCAGTCTTATGGAAATTACATGCATAAGACAGCATGGCACAATGAACACTTTTTCATCACATGATTTGAAGTAATAAATCCATCCTTATATTTATTCACTTTTAAGGCTGCCAAGATCATTTTCCTTAGCCAAGGTTTAAATGTATAAAAATATGGCTTGTATTCTTTCTGCTTAGTTATCCATTTAACTATAACTTCCAAGAGAATGACATAGCTGGAAATATTTATAAATAAACAATTAACTTCATAGCCTAAAGCATTTCCATAGAATTTTATACTGTGTATATCATAAGACAAGGGAAATGGATAAGACAAATACTGTAATAATGGACTTCAATTTCACTAGTTACAAACTTACACACTGTACATTTATTACCCTAACTTGAGTACATAGGAAATAAAATTAGTCTGTGCCCACGAAAACCTCAGCAGTAACAGACAAAAGCTCACTCTGTGTTTCTTCTATTTTCCTAAGTGAAATTCCAAGACAAAAGTACTCAAAACAGATAATATTCCCATGTTTTAACAGTGCATAATTCAAGAGTAACTAAGCTAAACAAGGTTTTAAGAATACTTTGGTAGGCTTAAATTCTAGCAACAAACATAAAGAGATAAAAATAAAAACAGTAATAATCAGTATTTTCCATATACATGCCATCAACCTTTTAGTACCACTATGCAGAGGTCTTTTAAAATATATATTGCTAAAATTAATCATGAAATACATGTTAGAGGTTCATTTTTGAAAGCTGCCATTCATTACAAGCTATGGTACTGAATAAAATCATAAATATGAAATGCACAAATATGAACATAAAAGTACCATCATTTTATAAATAAAGCTAATACCCTATGATAAAAGAGAACTGGAACAAAGGAACCAACAGGAAAATTTGTAGGCAAGAAGGAAACTGGAAATTGTAAGTTAAAGTCACATTAAGACATCCAGGTCCCTACATGTTACTGATATTTCAAACTTAGGCTTTCATTACATATGTTACCAAAAGGTTTTAAGTAATTCACACAGGAGAATAAACGAGGCTAGTGCCACCACTATTGCTGAGAACAGTTATAACTGATAACTATAGTTTCTTCCCTCCTTTATCACAAATATGTGCATTTCTGTTACTTTCTATCTGACTCATAGGCATAAATCACTTTTTGAAGCACTGCCTAATATAAAGGGCCATGTATTTTGTGTCTATAACAAAATACAATTCACTTGAGTTATAGACTCTACAGGAAAATAAGCATTAAAAATTATTCTAGTTATATACATACAATTAAATTTCAAGGAGGCTTTAAAGGTGAATGATGAATATGTGGTTTGGGCTCTGAAAAAAGAAATCTCATGAAGATCAGGATAAGCCTAACTAAACTGAATACACTGAAGATTTTTTCTTTTCTTTTTGAGACAGGGTTTCACTATGTAGTTCAGGATGTCCTGGAGTTCATGACCGTCATGCCTCAGCCTCCCAAGAGCTAGAATTATAGACGTGTATCACCACACCCAGCTTTACTCACAAGATTTTTCTCTATTTTGTTTATATGAAGAAAGGAGAAGTAGAGATTGTAACATATTTGCAATAAACCCATACCCAAGTTTCTTGCTTTCTCTTTGTCCAGAACAGCATGTTATAGAAGGCAGTGAGAATGACAATGACATAATGACAGATAGGAATGGAATCAATGCAAATGCAGTGGGCCAATCTAGCATTGGAGAAGAAAGTGGTTTTCATGAATGGTTTTATTGAATGTCAAGTAATTAAAATTTTACTTGGATGGACTTAAAAACATTAAAAACTGTCCATAAGCATTCTCATTTAGAGATAGTACTTCAACAAACTCTAGTTTTTCATATACTTTTGCTAAATTTAAAAGCCTCAATTTTTAGAAACTTATTTTACTTGAAAAATATCTCTTGTTATACTAGAGGAAAAAAATTCATTCCCTGAAAATTCTTAGTTAAGAGAACATGATCCAAATTTCTACTGGTTCTGCTAAGTAGGCAGAGGTAAGCCATACTGGCCCATGTCAATGTCTTAGCCTAGAGAAGTTGGTCCTAACACCAAAGTGAAATTAACCCGAAGATCATAATCCTTAAAAACTTTCAAGTGTATTGCTGATATCTCAACACTTACGGCTATCGTAACATATGTTTCCTAGAGCCCTGCCCGTTTGAAGCAGCACTTCCTGGTCTTTGCTATTTAGCAGCTGCACCAGTGGTGAAATCAATCCGGCATCCACACATGGAACTCGCATAAATTCTGGAAATAAGAGACATATCTCATTAAAAATTGAAACAGTCATAATTGACATAAACCAGTGCCCCTAATAAAACAAGTAGCTACTATTATAATGTTTAAGGGGGCTTGCTATTTGAAGAGTACATTTCTGTTCAAAATTACCCTGTTACAACCCTACAAAATACATTATGAAATAAGTACACAAAAATGAGTAGGGTCATATTTTTCTTGGTTGATTGTCTCTACCATAAGCCCAAAGGATTTTTAATCAACTTCATTACAAGTAATTTATCACCACCCTCTTAAGAGTAAGTGGATGTGCTTGGCAGCAGAATGTGATGTTGGCAATGTTCTTTGTATGAGCCTGATGATTAAAGTACTACAGTTACATGCTAAGCCATCAAACTGCTTAATCTTCACTATATGTTCTCTAAAAAGCCAAAATACAAGGTTTTAAAAAATCTTCCAGTGAATCATTATAAATAGTAGGCCTTTCAAAATTGGTAAGACCTAGGAGAACCATGTACTCCTCTCTTTCATTCCTCTTCTTTATTAAAATCCATGCTAGCGATCAACTCATACCTGTTGCTATACTCTTGCATTTATAGGTCTAAAGAACAACCATTAAGCTTTCTTCTCGTTAAACTCATTTTTTCCTTATCTTTATAGTATACCATTCTCTATTTACTGATGCCCAATGATATCACTACAGTCACAATTACAGACTTTTTCCCCACAGGGCTTCATGGATAAAATTTAAAGATAATGAAGATGTAATTAATGAAAGTTCTCCAATAATCAACAGTAGAACTGCCATTCTGGACATCACAATTTACTATCAGGATATTACATTATGGTTAATAAAGTTCAATAACAAAGAGCTAATTCCTTAAGGAATAATTTGTCCTACTAAAAAAGTACTATTTTTTCATTCTCACTTTCCAGGAGGTCCATTCCTTAGTTTGTTTTTGTTCCACATGTATCCCATAAACAATCCTCCCTCTTTTTCCTGTCACTGTAAAATACCTGAAGCACAATATGTAGGGTTGCCATGTAAGCTGTCACCTCCAAAATAATTGCTTTCCCCACTAAGATAGCTACAAGTCACAGAAGTACTTCTCTCCTGTTAAGAAATTTACAAATGGTATGGTCTGTATTCTCATTTCATAAACAGAACCTGGTGTTATATCTTATTCTTTTGCTTTGCTTGTGCTATTCTTCAAGCAATGGAAACAGCAATCAGTTACTATTTTTCTTTGCTCCTATGTTGTAACTGTCTATATGACACCAATTTCTCAAAAGTCTTTACTCTACAATTGAGAGTGACAGGTTTTCCTAAAATGATGGAGGGTAAATAATTATAGGAAAATTATGGTATCAAATAACTGTACTGAACCATTTTTTACTTGGAAACACATAAAGATAGAAGAGAGCTAGTGCAGTCCTCACTTTCAGTACAGTCCTCGCTTTCAGTCAACATAAAGGTAACACAGTCTCTGAATAAAGAAAATGCCACTGAAACTCTTTTTTAACTGAAAAGTGGCAGCCCTGCTCAGCTAATTCTAAAAGCCATACTTCAGGCTAATGTATGCAAAAATTATACAAGGATCTTACCAAGAACATGTTTAAATATTATATATTATATTGGGGAGGCTTCTGAATGACTGTGACAGTCATCCTTGTTCACAAGGATTCCTATTACATACGACAATGTTCACACCACATGAGCCTGCTACCTAATCACACATGGCTGGTTTCTGACTCATATCCAGCCTATTGTAGGGACAGTCAACAGCTCAACAGATGGTCTGCTAAAGAGAGCAATAGTGATGAACTAAAGAAAAACTCAGAGAAGTTCTTGGGAACTGGGGAGTACTACCGGGGAGGCTGAAAAAAGGACACATATAGTACGACAGTGAGAAGTCCAAGTCAGTGGACACGATCAGGCCATGAAAAGCAGAAACTGTCAAGTACTTATATATGTATGTGTGAGCATACAACATAGAACTCATTTTGTTCTTTGGATATTTTTTTTTTTTGTATAATGTAGGAGTCCAATTCTGAGGTTTTAGAAAATAAGCATTTTTCTACCTCAGTGTCAATAAAATTCAGTAACATTAACTTGATTCCCACTAGCAGTTTTTACCTTTGACTTTAGTGAAATATTCATTAAATGCTTATTGATAACTTCCATTCCTTCTAAATCCAAAATGTTAGTTCTTTACTTTTTTTGCTTTCACTTTCCCAAATCTACTTGAATTACATATTGATTACTATCATAAATACAGACTGTAATGAAAACTACAAAATTTTTTCTTTTTATATACATTGAGATTTATGAATTTTACATATCTACTTACCAAATATTTAAATGCCACATTTATGTGTACTTTTCTCACTTTCAGCTACTGACAGAATGCAATGCTTTTCTGAAACTCTTTTAATCTAAAGTTTACAAAGCAATTAAAAATGAGTATTATGTCTATCTTAACATTTGTGACACTAAATACTAATATATTATTCAGAGTTTGAATATTCTCTAATTCTCTCTGTATTAACCTCTTAGCTTTTTATAGTTATCCTTTGAAATACAAAAACTGAGGCATGAAGATAACAGGAGTGATTACATGTGGGTGTTATCATGCTAAACTTTTTTTTTGTTCACACTTTGCATCGCTTTTTTTAAAGATAACATGATGATCATTCTTACAAAGTGAAGGATTAGGATTCCAACACTAAAGTGTCAAAGGATACTTTAAGCTATGTGACCACCTGGTCCACTTTTCTGGAGTTTCAAATTTATTCAGTACACACACATATTTGACACTAAAATAAACACTTGTTATGGAGTGGAGGACAAAATTAAATAAATTCACAAAACAGAACAAGAAAGTTCCATGTTTCTGAAGGAACCCTCCCCAGATCCTCTTTTGTTGTTATGAAAAGTTTGATTAATAATTCTGTATGGCTTTAGACCAAGACTTGGTTCTCAAACTTTGTACTCATCAGACTCACCTACAGGGTTTGTTAAAAACAGATGAATTAGAGTAAGAATGTGAAATAATGTGCTAATGATACTTAGCACAATGGAGGAACAAAATAGTAGCTAGCTGAAAATTACTGGTACTACTATTGCTATTAGATACCTTGAGAGTCCAATTCTGAAAAGAAAGCAATGTTCCCAGGTACTTCCTCTCTTACTTATTTCTCCATTGCTCCAATCAGTCTTAAGTCTACTACATAATGGAATGCTTTATTTAAAAGGTCTAAAAAATCACTTACTGTAACTTGGGTCATAGCTAACATCCTACATTAAACTTACCCATGGAATGTCTCACTAATCTCCTGAATTTTTAATGTAAGCACAAGCCATGTGTTAATTTTTGAAGATTCTTTCTGCATGTAAAAATTTAATTTTTAAAAATTTTATATTTAACCTGAATCTTTTAAGTGTATGCTCTTATTTCCCCTTCCTAGTTATATAATGTGCACAGAAAAGATAAATTAATTTCCAACCTCATTTTTCTGTTTCATGCAATCTTTTTTCAATGTCAAGTTTCTAGTAGGAATAAATATAAGGCCAATTAATACACGGCTGCATTTCTGAAGATATGTATTTGTTTAAAAAAAAAACCTCAAAATTCTACTCTACTTTCTCAAGTAGTCATTATTTAAAAAAATGTGTTATTATTAAGCAATAAACATCCAAATGTATCCCATTTATTTTCACTAGGAGAGGTTAGTCATATGTCCTTTATTAGACTTTGATTAAAAATATAAATACTAAAAATTCTATTATGTCTTCAGAATATAGTTATTATCTACCAGAGCATAAGTAGAAGAAACCTCTAGTAGTAGTTGTCACGAATCTGTGACAAAGCATCATAAGAATGATATTAAGACCATATGGAAATGTCAATATATTTCATAAAAATGTATGCAAAGTTTCCAAATTAATGCTATGGTATTTGTGATCATTATTAAGAAAAGGGGTTTTAAGATAAAAACTGAATCTGTACCTTGACTTTCCAAAATCTATTCTGTGACTTTAAAGAGCTTAAAAATGAACTACTTATCTTAAAAGTCAGCAGCTTTGTATCTAAGAAGATTCAGATAGGGATTGGTTTAGGTTAACACATAATGTCTGCAGTAGTTCCACTTTCAAATTAGATGTTTCTTAGATATGACATACAAGTAATAGGTGTTCAGTTAACAATAATCAAATAATGGTTTAACTAACTGAAGCCTGACAGGCATCGTGATAAGCTTTACATAAATGAAAAAATTTCATGGCAGTTTTCTTTTCTGGTAATGTAGGTAAGAATGTAATGCTTTACTGGTCAAAACCAACATGTAACAGTTCTTTATAAAGCCACCTAGCATGGCGATTTACACAAAGTAAGCCAAAATTTTTAAATTTTTTTCTCCTTAAAGCGTAATATGCATGACATGTTAAAATAAAAGTCCTAAAAATAATACCAAACTTTAACAAATCGAGGCATACCAACAATGATTACATTGACTATGGCTTTGCCTTATGCTTAAAGTCTGCTTTCAATATTCAGTGTTCTCTTAAACTTAATGAATTAAAATTATGTGCAAATGTTCCTGTTATAATTCTTCCAAAGCATCTCTCACTGGATATAAATAATACATAATAGTATGAATTAAGTGTTAAATAATCTAAGCTATGTTGTCACATTTTATTTTCCAAAGTACGTTTACATGAAAATTTAAGAAACAGATGTTTTCCATGAAAGTGAGTGCAGAAAACAACACATATTTCTGATCATATTGATGTCAGCTGCCAATGTCAAAAGGCTAGACAAGACTGAAAAAACCCTAGCGAGTCTCTCTGGGTATATCACAAACCAACATCTCTATTTGAAAAGGTAAGCTCTGCAGTGAAAATGATAAGTAACTTAGTGGTAAGCTCTAGAATTCTGTAACACTACTAATAAGCGACACAAGACCAGCAGCACTTTCCTTAATTCTACTCTGAAGGAACTGAATAGCAAATGAGAAATGTATGAATAAAATGACTATAACACTATAGTCATTTAAAACAATTACATGAAAAAGGTCAAAGAAAATTAAAACATAAATTAATAAAACATACTGACAAGTAAGGTGTAAAACTGAAGATGTTCCCAGCAGAAAAGTTCTTGAGGAAAACCTCACCATTTTTGGCTACTTCTGCTATGATGTTAGCTACTTTGGCTGTACAGGAAGACTGTGGTGTCAACAGACTTGCAAACAACTGAAGTACTCCACTTCCTTGCATTTTTTCACTTGTTTCCATATCTGAAAGAAATAATACAGAGAAAATCTTTAATGATAACACTAACAAATTAATCTATAATAATTTTTTCAAGAACTTTTGCTATCCAAAAACAGAAATTTGTTTCAGTATACATCAAATATATGTTCATATAGAATTACCTTCTGCTATTTATATAGCTGCTTTTATCTTAAGTTTTAGGCTATAAAAACACTGTAATATTATTTTGTCTATCTACGGTCAGACTACAAAAGAATTTTTCTGAATATATTATTTGTGACAAAACTAACTTTCAACATTAGTTTCAACCCTAGTTACTCAGAATTTTTTTCTATATTCTTTTTGAATTAGTTATAATAGCATATTATTTTATATAAACTCTATAGTTCCCTATAAAGCTATAGCAACTAAAAACTGACAATTATAATGAGCAAAAGCTTTATGAATGAGTGACAGATGAGATTATACAGTTCCATGTGATCACTACTTTTCATACAAATAACTCAATTGCCATTAATGAAGAAGAGGAATAATAAACTGTAGTATTCAAAAGTATTTGAATTCAAGCAGTCCCTAACTTTCCCAGTGAACTTGCCCTCCTCAATTCTTTCCTATTGAAAGAATGACCTATTAAAACAAAAAAATAAGAGGAATATCTGGAATGATAACAGAACTAAAGGAAAACTCAAGGAAATAAACATACTATCTGATTATAACAATGAAATTTCTTGTTAAGTAAATGGCAGTCGATATGATCAATAGGGTAGGGAAATTATTTTAACAGGATAATTTGAGAAAGTCCACAAAATGTATTTCTTTATAGTTTATACTAATTAAGTATAGTGTTTTTCAAACTACATGTCCCAATCCATTAGTAAGTTGTGGGATTTAATTTGGTAAATAATGACCAACAAATTTCTTAAAAAGAGGACTAGAATTACCACCTAAAAAACACAGGAATAGGAAAGAATCACAGAAATTCAAAACTACTACTTCATGTACCTCTTGTGTACCTAGAATTCTGAGTAAGAGAATCAGAACACTCCTAATGTATGCTTTTATTTTGTATCTTGAACTAAAAATATAAGTGTTTAAGGTATCACTTAAAAATCTGGTATCTAATCTCCATTAATTTTTTTTAAGCAAGAAACCAAAAAATACCAAACTCAATTTGCCCATGTTAAAATCCTTTCTTTTCTGACCTCTGTTATCTGAAAATATATAACCTGAGAACACTGGGTCAGACTGCCCCAGGGGTCCAGCCCTACCATCTGCTGGTGCTGGGATGACAGCAAGAATCTGGCATAAGCAGAAAATCATGATGAGATGTGAAGCTGAGGTCTTTGTGTGTGCGGAGGCGAGCAGTTAACTGCAAGTCGCCCATGTGTGCCTCATTTTAACTACAACTAAAAGAATGACAATATTACAGCTGAAGTCAGGGGCAAAGGGAAAAAAGCGTAAAACAATGCAAACTCTTGCACTCTAAGGAGACTTTCAATCCAAAGAACAGTGAGAACAGCTATAGCAAAGGAATTAAGACTTTGGGAACAGCATGTGGATTTAGAATTTAAATCTGGGAATTACCTTTTTCCTTTGTCATAAAAACATAAACAAAATACTGCTATATCACTAAAAACAGTCCAGTGAGTAACTACAGGGTTTTAACCTAATTTCACTTATACTTTCTGCACTGCATTCTATGGCAATTCAAAAAGAAATACATTTACCTATGAAGTAATACATATTCTTAGGTGTTTGTAAGTATCTTTGAATGATTTTTAAAAGGGCATTAAGAACATTGTTCCAAAAGTGGAACGGTTTGTATAAACTAAGGGAAGAGGAAAAGAAAAGAGTAATAAAGTGAATAATAGTGAAATACATCACATCTGTATAGGAACAAGACACAATGAACCACCCTGAGAACAACACAGGGTAGGGGGAAAAGATAATGAAGACAAACAGAGGGGGTTTGACGGACTAAAATACAATATATGTACAGGTAAAATACGAAGGCCAAACTCCACTGAACAATGAGCAGACACTTAAACAATGAAGGACAGAAATGTTAAACAGGTCACAGTAAGGGGGAGGGTAACAGTGGAAGAGGGAGGGTAAATGAAGAAGGTAAAGGAAGGTGAATATGTTTGAAGTATTTTCTATACATGTATGAATGTGGAACCTGAAACCTGTTAAAGTCATTTCAAGAAGATGGAGATTAAAGCAGGGGATGAACCAAACCAGGGTACAATATATGCATATATGGAAATGTCACAATGAAACTATCACATACTAATGAAAACGTTTAAGGACTGGTGGAGTGGCTCAAGTGGAAAAGCAACTGCCTAGCAAACATGAGGCCCTGAGTTCAAACCCCAGTGCAACCAAAAACAAAACAAAACAAAAATTTAAAACTTTAAAAACAAGAAAAAGATGGAGAGAATTTTGTGAAAAAAAGAAAGAAGTAGTCAGAGGTTGATGCTTATAGGTCCAAATGAAAGATTACTTTTAAAACAAAAAATACACACTATGACAGGGAGTCCTTTAAAAAAAAAAAAAGGTAGACTTTTCATTATCTTTAGCCAGATTAGTACTGACATTTTGGCTAGAATCCTTTATATGTTTGCAAGAATAAATTCAACACCTTCCTCCCCTTTCACATTTAGGTACTGTCATAAAAATGTCTGAATATGCCTATAAATCAGAGGCAGCTAGCAGCCTTTGAATCTTGAAAGACCCACATATAAATGGCAATTATTATTCTAATGTAACATATGTGGACACTACTGAAGCAGTCTTATCCATCACAACAGCACTTGCAGTCCTCCATGAGCTCATCCTGCCCCTGAAGCTCTATGTCCACACCTCCCTGACCTTCTGATGACAATAAGGCCCCGTAGCTATGACACTTAAAACTGGGCAATCAGGCCAGAGAAACTTGAAAGAAGAGGTGAGCTATGATGCTGACTGTGAAGTTAAAGCACAATACATGCAACCCCTCAAGGCTGATGACTGTGCAGGAGGAGGGAGGGAACAGTGGGATGGGAAGGAACTCAAATAATTTAAGAGTTGGTTTTTTTTTTTTTCATTTTTCTTTTATTATTCATATGTGCATACAAGGCTTGGTTCATTTCTCCCCCCTGCTCCCACCCCCTCCCTTACCACCCACTCCACCCCCTCCCGCTCCCCCCCCTCAATACCCAGCAGAAACTATTTTGCCCTTATCTAAGAGTTGGTTTTAAAGAGGCTAAAAAGCCCCCAGCAATGCTATCAAGTAAATACATTAAAACAATTGGCTTTACAGTTAAATACCAAGAGGGAGTTTCAAAGTATGCTACCATAATGTTCTGAATTTATATTATATCATAGTCTTCATAAACTTATGAAATACATTTGACAACCAATTTACAGTCTCTCAGTTAGAAAAACGGAAACAGTAACAGCTATTATTATGATTCTGTTAGGCAAAATTTATTTTGGAATAGACTGTTAACATAGCTGTAGTGTAATAAAAATATTTCAAATTTTATTCTGTTTTGACAGCATAGCATGTCAATTACAAACTGACATCTTAATATTACATATTTTAAGAGTCTTTATAGCAGATTATGTACAGAAGACACAATTTTCATTGAGGACTCTAACTTGGAATTGACTAAAAGGACAATAGTATGACCCAAAGAACCATAAGTATCTGGGTCTCTTAAGGAACTGTGTATTTCTTAAGGGGTAGATTTCAAAAGTAGGTTGCAGCAAAGAGCTCTGACTCTATGGCTAGGAAATGTGATGAAAACTAAGGCTTGATTTTTTACCACACAGACAAGTCTCTAATCTTTTCTTTTACCCACCAGAAAAATAAAATTGCATTTGGATACCACAAATACCTCAAATTTAACATGTCACAACTGAAATTCAGTCTCTCTCTCTCTTACTGAATGGTAAAGAATGCATCTAAGGCAGAAACTCCAAATTATAAATTTTTCTTAGTAAATGGCTACCACTCATGTTTAATCAAAACACAGATTCCACAGATTACCATCTCACTAGTATCTTTTGCATCTATACCCTTCTACATTCCTGAAACTTAAACTCTTGGTTCTGACCTGTATTAAATGCAGCAGCCTTAGCAGGCTCCTTAACTGTCTCCCTACCCCTAATCTGTCATTGACAATCACATAGAATAAACTTCTGGAAATGCAAATTTTGTCACTTCCCTAAATCTTTACGTGGCTCTTGTAGCTTTGAATTAAACATTCCAGGACATCCCCATCTTCTCCATAGATATCTATACTCCTCCTTAGACTTTCTTATTCTCTAGCTACACTAAATTACTAACAGTAGCCTGAACTATTCTATTTCATTTCTCCTTTCAGCAAATGATGTTCCCTTTCTAACATGTTACTCCCACCCTATCATTTTAACTAATTCTTACTGACTTATTCAAAGGTATCTGACCAAAAGCCACCCAACCTTTTAAATAATATATGACTACCATAAAATTCTGGATTTTAACTTCAGATTGAGAGCATTTTCTTATAAATCAAAAGCATTTTCAAACACACTCTTTGTCTTAAAAACAATCATGTAAGATAGGTGTGATAAGGCATGTTCATATTACGAGGAAGATCACAGGATAAGATTATATTAGAAGACAAGCAAGAGGAGGCCCAAACAATGTATGCACATATGAATAAATGAATACTGAAAAAAAAAAGAAATGGAAGAAAAGTGGATTCGAGTTTAGAAAAATAAAGCAGTATTTTTTGAAACCTGAAAAAAAAAAAAAAAGAAAGAAAAGAAGAAACCACAATTTTTTTGATTCCTACTTCAGGGTTCTTCCTACCACAGCTGTCATTAGAGGATGGTAATAGCATAACCAGATTTGTCAAGTTATTACAGGAAAAACATTCTTATTTAACACATTTTTACAGAATTAAGAACTAAGGTAAGGTAACTAAGAAAAGGATGAATATGACACATATTTAAAATGAAAGAGAACAGTGTAAATAAAGTGAAGCAGGCTTAAAACAGATTTAAAACTCATGAGGGGAGTATGCCTTGTATAAGTAAAAGCTTGTCAAATGAGAAATCAGTATTTCTAAGAGAAAAATGGAAGCACATGAAGTATGTATGGGGTGTGAGTGACTAACATTTTAGTCATTTCTTTCATGTTGAGAACCTTTCTTCCCGCCCCCCCAATAAGTATCTTAAACACACGAGAGGAACAGAAATACAAGAAAGAAAAGGATGTATGCAGTCATGAAAAAAGAACAGAACAAAAACGCATTTATGTAATGACTCACCATCAGAAACAGGCCTTACTGAAAGATTAAGTTGTGAGGCTCATTTTATAAAATTACAATAAATGATTTTGATAGTCTCACAGTCATTTTAAATCCAGGGATAATATAAGGGTGGGAGTGGAGGAAGTTGTGTTTGGAAGTCATCTAGAATAAGCAGGAAGCAATGCTAGTTTGACTCTTTTCTTTAAAATTAGCACTAACTAGGTCATAAGGCAGTTGCTAACTTTTAGTTAAAAGTTACTTAGTTGAAAAATAAAAGATATTTACTGAGAAAGCAAACACCAAGAGGAACTGTGGTAAAGCAGAGTATTGTAACTACAATTGTTCACCTAGAAGGTGGAAGTAATTACACTAAAGACATGTTCCCTGTAGAGATGTGGATTTCCTTATTTCAGACTAAGAAAATGAGAATGTGGGGGGAAAAAAACCCCACAGTGAAGAAGCAATTTTCAGTTAAACATTCATCTCCATTCTACTATCATATACCCTGGGGGAAAATATGAAGTAAATGAAGCTAAAGAGATTTGGCATCTGCAGAAATTTTGGGGTTTTTTTGTGGTAGGGAGAGGGGAGGGAGGAGGAGGTTTGAAATTAGAGCCTCTAGCAAGCACTCTACCACGAGTCATACCCCAGTCTTTTTTGCTGTTTTAGTTTTCTCATCGGTAGGGTTTTGTAATTTTTGTCTGAGTTGGCCTCAGACTGACTACTACTTCAGCCTCCCAAATAGTTGGGATTAATACTATGGTTTTTCTTCAGATCATATACGTCTTTCACCTTTTACAAACAGCTCGGATTACTGGTGTGAACCACCATACCTGGCAAATTCAGGTTCTTTGAAGTCCTTAATGTGCTTATGTTTATAGCCTACAGGATATATGCTGTTTCTCAAATAAGTAATATCTTAACAAGCATCTAAAAATGTGAATGATCCAAGGAATTCATTTAAGGAAATAGTATTTCATATTAACCATATGTTAATGAGGTAAGATTTACTCCACTTTTCCAGAAAAAAAAACAAACAAAATGATGCACAGAAAAGGAGAAGAAGGTAGGGAATCACTTAAAATTAACATGATTGTGACCTTGGCGAAAGGAAAAAGAGTTGAATGGTTCATATCATCCTAAATGAAGATGCTGAATCTGAATAAATTTAATCATAACAAATATAAGACTTATCATCTTAAATGTAAGAGATGTTCAAAAGATAACTACCACTGTGGTCTAGTTATCCAAAAGCACATGTGTAATCATTAAAAACATTTTAAAAGCATAAACATCATGAGTACAAAATGCTATTTTTTTAAAGGAAGCTATATGGTATGATTCAAATTTTGTAAACTAAAATAAAACACTTGGATTTTGATATTTCCTAAATTCTATATAATATGTTTGCAATATTTCATAAATAAAATACAAATTTTAGAATTTTTTTATTTATAAAATAACAGATGCTAGTAGAGGAATTTATTCTATTACATAATTGAAGTCTAAAAGATCCTGTATATAGCCTAGGAAATTGTATGGCCTCTCCAAAGGGGGAAGGGTGTGAAACAAAGAAAAGACAAGGCAAGAGGAAAGGAATCTTTAGTACTAGCAAAGAATAAGAAAATGATGCAGAGACAGGGGATAAAAGAGACAAAGAAGTCATAAAGATCTCTACTAGCTTACTCTTGCTTTGTTATAAAAACATCAAAGAAAGAGAAAGCAAACCTAAATAGAATCGTGCTGGCTTAAATAAAGCTGAAAAGCTTCTAAGGTTTTGCAGAAGTAAATTACAATTTCAAGTAGAAGGATTGAGAATGGAGAAGCAAGAAAGAAGTTATTACTGACCAAAAACAGATTTGATGTTAACTTCTCAAAGGTTAAAAGGTACTTCAAAACAGGTAACACAATGTTGAAATGATAATGAATCAATAATTTTATGTAATCTCTTAGTAGAGGTTTTTAATCAATTAGGGAAAATAGATAAGATATATTCTAGGATATCTTGAGGCAATACAGTATTTTAAAAAGCATATATTTGGAAGAGGGAACAATAAATTTTACTCTGAGCAATCAATGGAAGGAATATCAAAACTCAAGAAAAGTAATATTTAAGAATCAGGTGAAATCATGATTGTTACTGCATTAAGTCAATGAGAGAGTTTAAGAGAATTTTTTTTTTTACTTTTGTTTAAAAACATCAAGAATTCACCTAAAGAACCAAGTGGCATTATGCTAACAATTCTATATAATATATATTTAGTACTATAACTGCTTCATATCATTCTGAGAGGAGAGAATAAAACAACTCTTCTCAATATATTTTGGCTAAAAGCAAAATCCATCAGTACTTAACTGAAAAGAGAAACATACTTCAAGTTACCATAATCTACCTACGAAAGGGAGTAAGAGTACATGTATTAGATTTAATTATTCCTTCAGACCTAGTTTTAAACAATTTACTGTGACTCTATGGATTTCTTAAGGACTGTAAGTAAAATCTAGAAACTCCCACACTCTACCTTCTCCCTTTCACTTTTAGCTAGATCTCTTCTTTGGAAGACTTCAAGCAGAATTCCTAAATTCTGTTTACTTTCTATTACAAGACCCTGGGCTTGGAGCTTGAGTTGTACTTTCATAGCTCTAAAATATCTGAGGTAGTTTGTCTTCTGGCTTCACGGTTTCTCTCTTTTCAACGTCTTCCATAGAGTGACATTACACTTGTCCCATTCTCGTAACTAGTACTGACACCCTCAAAATCACTAACGGTTGCGTTTCAGTGTTTCAGTAACGGTTTCTCTCCCATCCAATTCTTGCTACCATCATGAACACACAAAGTGCTTAGTAACATGGCTTCTCACTCTCTGAATTTAATAAATGGCCTAATTTCCACTGATCTTTGACTAACAGAGAATTGATATTAGAGAAGTGGGTCAATGCTGTGAGTTTACCAGGCAATATGGTTCAGAAGCCTTTGGAATTGGGTGTGGGAGGAATTTGGAAGCATTTGGAGATGTGGGCTTTTCTTTGGAGATTCAGGCTAGAAAACCCCTAAAATGATGTATAAACTGAGCTTAATGGACAAATCTGGTGGAGTGCAGACAGTAAATGCTGTGCTCGTGAGTTTCAGGTGGGAACAAGGACCCAAATGGGACTTGAACTAGAGGCTAGGTGTGTTACATTCTGGCAAATAACTTCGTCTACATTTTGTCCATGCCCTAAAACATTGAGTAAAGCAGAATTTAAAAGTAATGGACTAATTAATCTGGCAGAGAATATCTCAATGCAAGCCCAGCAATCATGCTGTGGCAAGATTACTGTTGTCTGCTTTCAGCCAGGTTTATGGTGAGAATTGGGAGCAAAAAGCAGAGCAGAAAGATTTGAGAAACAAAATTAAAAAACTACCCATGAAGTTTGGTCAGAAAAGGAGCACATTTTGGGGTCAAGGAACATGTGGTTGCTAAAAAGATTAGTGCCATTAAAAAGAAATTAAATATTTTTTTGAATACCTGTTATTTATTGGGCATTTTTACATTTTCTAATCTCATAATCAATAAAAAAGGCATAATGGTCATCTTTTGTAGAGGGGCATATCCAAGTCCAGATATTTGGTAAGTGGCAGCTCTGGAATTTAGATCTAAGGTCTGGCTGTCCCCTTCTATATAGCAGGGTTGGAAAACTATGACCTGAGGGCCAAATATGGCCTGCCACCTATTTTCTTTTTTCTTCATTTATTCACATGTGCATACATTGTTTGGGTCATTTCTCCCCCCTGCCCCACCCCGCCCATTCCCTCTCTCCCCCCAGAAATTAAATATTTTCCATCTAGACAATAAGATCCCTTGAGGTCATCTCAAGAATCAGAGACCCAACAACCATCTTTAACCCCTCAAAGGTCTAAATATGTAAACTCATTTAAAAGATTTTACTTTGAGAATAGAGCACCACCTAGGGCGTTGTTTCCCCAGGATTTGCTCAGCCACCCAGTCACTAAAAGACTGTGGTCCAAGTGGGCCCAGCCACTGTCTGAGTTGGTATCATCCCTGGCATCAACCATGTGATGCAGCTATGCACACACACAGAATGCAAGAGTTGCAGGGGCATGGAAACTAAAACCCAGGTTTCAAAGGAGAATCTGGGAGGGCAGGGTCAGATTCCCTGTAGGGATCCCATGAGAGGATAATGCCTGAAGCACTGAGAGAGAAGCTGAAGATGCAAGGGAGACCCTAGGAGGTTAGATGCCAGGAACATGAAAAAATCTGTAAAAGAAAGAAACAGGCAGTAAGTGGAACCAGCTCACGAGAGAACTCATATGGGCTGGCTGCATGTGGCAAGGCCACAGGCTTCAGATAAGGTTGCCCAAACCACTGGAGTTCACAACAGCTACTAAATGGTATTGATGTTGGATGCTGAGCTATAGAACTTAATGCTTGCCCTGCTAGATTTTGGTCTTGCTTTGGACCCATCCCTCCTTTCTGTGCCCCTATTCCTCCCTTTCTGAATAGAAACGCTTACTCTGTGCCATTGTATATTGGAGTATGTACCTTGTTCTTTATTTTACAGTATCTCAAAGTTAAGAATTGGGCTCGAGTTGCAGAAGATATTCTGAATTTGGACTTTTGAACAATGCTGGAATTGTTAAGACTGAGGATTTGTGGAGAAGGAATAAATGCATTTTGCATTATGAGATGATCACAAGCCCTTTGGAGGCCTACAGTGGAATTGCTATGGTTTAAGGAGAAGTGTTTGGTTGTGAAGTTGACAAGAGGCATGGACTTGTGATGGTTAACCTTGATTGTCTACTTGATTGGATTGAAAAGCACCCAGGAGATTAGTAAAAGACACCTCTAGATATGTCTGCAAGGGTGTTTCCAGAGGATTAACTAAAGAGGAAAGATCTGTCCTAAATGTGGGTGGCACCATCCTATCGACTGGGGGCCCAGATGAAATAAAAAGGGAAAAGACGAAAGTTAGCTACAAAAGGCACTCTTTCTCCACTTCCTGTACACCACGAGCTGAGCATCCTATGAAGCGTGCTTCTGCTGCCATGATAGTCCATCTCACTATGGGCTCAGTCAATTGAGCCAAGGACTTGGATTGAAATCTCTGAAACTGTGAGCCAAAATATGTCTTTCCTATCTTAGTTGTTTATGTTGGGTATTTTGTTACAGTGGTACAAAGTCTGACAATACACTGGCTGAAGCTAGAGATCCTAAATTTTTAATAGCAACATTGTATAGCACTAGGTAAATTTTTTTGCCAGCACCTGAATGCTACCAATATTGAGAAGCTGTAAAAGGAAGATGGTTGGCATTGTCCAAGATTTGAAGAAATGCCAGGTAGAAAGAGAAGGACAAGAGTATACCTACACAATACTTATTGATCAAGACCCTGGTGAAATGTCATTCCCTCTGTGACTCTTGGAAAACTCTTGCAATGTGAGCTGAATCCAGCTCTGTTTCTACAACACTTTGCAATCAACCTTATTAGTAATACAGTATACTATAGTAAAACTTATTTATTACTTATCTATCTAGACCCTAAGCTCTGTAGGGCAATTACCAACTAATGCACGGTAGTACCCATAGGTGAAGAGACCTGCATCGCTGCCCTTACAGAATTTATGACTAAAGAAATGAAAAATGGTATACACATATACTAACATAAGCTTGAATAGAGGAATGTATAAACCGGGAGTTAGGAAGATGAAGCAAATGAGTTTTGTTGTTGTTGTTGTTGTTCTTTGGCAATACTGAGGATTGAACTCAATGCCTTGAACTTGTTAGGCAAGTGCTTCACCACTTGAGCCACACCCTTGCAAATGAGATGCTTATTGATGTTGTAGGAGTTGAAATTACTTCTAACAGAAAACAGGATTGAGTTTATAAAGAGACTGATTGCCTTATATTTTAGGAATTATCTCATCAAGAATTTTGAAGTCAAGAATAGAAGTTTTATGAAATGATCAATCATTAGCTCATACAAGGACTAAACTTTTCACTTTGCATTAGGCTAATCAGGTCTTATATTTTTCAAAAGCAAACATATGCAAAAATGTTCTTAAACTCTTCAGAAATCATTATAGAAAATTACCTTGCCTTTATACTCTTCCTCCCACATGCACACATCAAAAAGAAAGATGATCAATCCGTAACTAAGTTATTATGAGCCAAATGAAAACACTGTTTGCTCCTTTGGTACAATGAAGAGAAAAAACATGTAGCACTCAACTATGGAAAGAAAAAGACAATAAGCACCTAAAATAAATTCACCTAACAGAACAATATGTCCTAAAATCTAGACTTTGAATCCATATATTCCTATTTTAAAACATTAATCTGTCTGTTAGAGCCTCGTTTTGGAACTTACTATAATAAATATTTTAAAAGCAGGGCATGAAAAACTCTCAGTAAAAACTATAGATTCTTATGTATAAAATTCTAATTTTAATGACATTCCATACTAGCAGTTATCCCAAAACATACCTATTGTGTTAAACAATCCAATTTGATATTTCAACAGACATATATATTCCTCTTGTGGCTAATTTTGTGTCAATTTGGCAGAGCCACAGCAGTCAGGTATTTGGTCAAACATTATTCTGGACATTTTCGAAATGGTGGTTTTAGATGCTATTAACATTTAATACAGTGAGTTATGAGTAAAACAGATCTGTTCTCCATAGTGTCGCTGGGCCACATCCAATCAGCTGAAGACTTACATAGAAGACTAGCAATGCCCCAACAAAAAGGAATTCTGTTAGCAGCCTTCAGACTTAAACTATAACATGAGCCCTGTCTTGGGTGTCCAGCCTACTGGCCCACTGTGCAGATTTGGATTTGCCAGCCCCCATAATTATATGCCTCAATTCCTCAAAATAATTTCTCTCCATTTATATGCACATATTCTATTGGTTCTAGTTCTCTGGCAAAACTAATGTACCACTGCTCCAAGAGAAGGGGATCATTTCAGCCCTTTCAATTTACATACAACAGAAATATTAGGAAGTTACAATGCCAACCTTTGTGCTATCATTTTATAACAACACCTCAGTGTCTCTTTGTCATCATACAAGGGCCAACTAAGAAAAGAAGGGATATGATAGCTACCTTCAAATACAGAAGTTTTGTTAGGGAGAAAGCAAGTGCACTGTACATTTATCCAGGGGCTAGAAATAACACCAATGAAGAAAACTGCATGAAAGATTAGGGATCAACATTTAAAAGTGTTTTTTGTAGTCAAAAGGATGTCAAAAGCTGACATAGAACCCATCATAAAGAATGAAGCTTTTCATAAAGGCTGAGTAACTATTTGCTAAAGGACTACCAGTTGGAAGCTAGGTGAGGAGGCATTTTCAAACTGTAAATTTATATGATACTATAATGAAAATACCTTCAACTACCTGAGGAGAGTGACCTAAACAAGTCTATAAATATCCTAGTAGAAGACACTATAAACTGTATTCCCCAAACCTGAGCAAAATCATCTATCTCCTCATTGCTTTCTGTTACTATTTGTCTTCCTCTGGCCATGGATTTTGGGCTTTCTTTTTCTCTCCATTCCAGTTTCATCATTGCTGGCTTTGTGTTTAGTAATACAGAAATGAGGGAAAATATCTAGGAAAAATGTAGCTGCTTTACATAAAGTGTGTCTCTTTCCATGTCATACACAATGTTTTTTCATACAATATTCTTCCTCTCCTTTTTTAGATATCTAATTAAATTCTGTTGTCTTGAAATGACAAGCTAAGACTTACTTTCCCATGTTACAAACTATTGTTTTTGTTTTTCTTTCCCTTTGTTTATAAGAGATAACAATACATATGCTCATTTGAAAATATACTTATGGTTGGGCAAAATTCCATAATTTTTTCTTCAGAGCCATAGTACAATGCTTATATTTATATCCCTCCAGACAGTATGACAATTACCTTATTTATAGATTAGAAAACAGACTGTATGAACACTGGTACTCATCCTAGGCAGAGACTGAAAGGATACTGTCTATATTTGAACCTTGTGACTGAAAGTGTGATCCACAGATCAGCACAAGTGCATCCTCTGAAGCTTATTAGAAACCCAGACTCTTAGGCCCCACCCTGAACCTACGAATCAGAGTCTCTGCAAACAGGGTCCTTGTATCTGTACTTTTACAACATCTTCAAATAATTTTATGCACACAAAAAGCTCAAAAGCTGTCTACCATTTGTAACTTTAAAATTTCTAGCAGCCAACTAAGTTTCATTGATATTTCATTTGTAAATAAAATATCACTCTAATATGTATTCAATATAAAAATGAAGTCCTTCCACAGTCTTTTTTTCAGAACTAAGTCATTGAAATCACAGCTCATTTCAACTTCAACTAGCTTCCCTTTCTAGTTCACATAACCCCATGTGGCTCAGAGACTACTGGATTAAACAGCACAGCTCTAGAACCATAATATTCAAAAAGTGGTCGTAAGCCAGCATCAGCATGCGTAGTACTGGAGTCATTCACATTTACGAGGCAGTATAAATTAGTTCATTCTATGTGATACAAAAATAACTAAGACAATTTTTTTTTCTTACAAAATGACTTGGAGACAGAAGAGTTGAAAGTACTGGAGTCAGTACTACTTTCATTGTTTCATCAAAAGAGGAATACTCTTTTGATTGGACACAGCTATTTTTCACTTTAAGGTCAGCAAATATATGTAACTCTCACCAGACACTGAACACACCTTTCTTACAGAATTTCTTATGATAAATTATAATTATATATTTATCTATCAGTTTCCACCACAAAAAAATGAGTTTCTGTCTTTTTTTGGACATAGCACAATGTTGGCACACTCTAAATAAATACTAGGTGTTGAATAAATGTGTCCTGAGAGTAGAGAAATGTTTATCTGAATCTTCACAAAATCAAAGCATGATATTACTATACAAAATGTTCCAAGGCAAACTTTAAGCTAGGTAATTAACATTTAGCTACAGCAAATATGAAGAGCTGTATTTGAACACTCACCAAATATTCTGACAGGCACACCTACATTTAGTAACTGGACTTCTTTTTATTCTAGACATGAATAATTGATGTGTAGGATCATGGCATTTTGGTACTATTCTCTACCACTTCCCCAAAAGCCCATAATACAGTAAGTTAAAAAAATAGACTTTTCACTGTACCCAAACAAGTTAACATTCTAAAGTCTCAAAGAATTATATAATACACTGTTTTTCAAGTGGTAGTAATCAAGCCCAAAGGTCAAAGTTCAATGTATCTGACAGAGGACACTAAATACTGTTGTTTTAAGAAGAAATCTAAATAAAGATCCTCTGTATATTACTCAGTATATTAATATTATCCTAGAATATTATGCTTAAAATTTTACATTTTTATTTTACTCAAACCCTACCTTTCTTAAAAATGTGCATTATTCATATTTAATTATGAACGATTTATGAGAGCCAAATGACCAGAACCATACCTAGTTGACTATAAAGAATGTAATACTTTTGGTCTTAGCACTTTTCATCAAGATCTTATTGTACATGAAGTAAAAAATAATATATCTTCTATTCAGGTAAGAAGATTATTTCTTACTTACATATTCCTTCCACTAGAATCAAAATGGTGTGTTTCTGCAAACTCTCTTAATTTGGAAACTTTTTCCATTTCTCGGCTAGCCTTGTCTTACCTTGAGAACTTCAAGCAAAAAGCTAATTTCTTACTCTCTATTTTTTCTTTAATGTTTCCATTATTTTCCCCATTTCAGTAATGTTACAACTGGTCATAATATTCACATACATTCACAGCTCGAGAAAATGTGATTAATTACGAAGAAATATGAAGCAACTTTGCTTTTATTCATTAAAATAAAACATACTCTATGACATCTCTTCTAGTTTTTGACACAGAGAATAAATTATAGTTTTGTTTGAATTAACAATCATACAAAATTCTTCCCAATGTGAGTGATTTACTTTAATTGCCTACTTTTTTGGCTAGATGTGTTCTCTTTCCCTCTAAGGGCAAATGTTAGAAGTTTTAAAAACAGTCTTTAAGTATTAAAATAATTCTGTACTAATTTACAAAAGATTTTCTATTCATATATTATTAAATCTTGAAATACCAAAATTCACATTAAAATTCATTATGCAAATTTGTGTAAAACTACAGTTTATATAGTAAGAAAAATTATAAGCAATTAAGCTCACATTTTCAGCACTGAGTAATAAATTAATGAATACCAAAATTTATAGGTACAGATGTACTTACATTATAGGCTGATATATGACTTTGTAATTGTAAAAAAAAAAAATTTCTGGTAGTAAAAGTAATGCTATATTGAATGTACTTTTGAAAGCTTTCTGGGCTATACTTTACTATTTAGGAAAATTTCCCATGCTTATCAGACCATTTAAAAATCATTTCTTGGGCTGGAGGAGTAGCTCAAGTGGTAGAGCACCTGCCTCGCAAGTGTGAGGCCCTGAGTTCAAACCCCAGTACCTGCCCCCTCCTCCAAAAAAAATCATTTCTTCCAATATAGACATTCATTTTTTAAAAAAATTTTGGGGTGGTTGTACTGCATTTAACTCAGGGCTTCAAGTTTGCTAGGCAGGAGCTCTACCACTTGAACTATGCTTCCAGCCCTTTTGGTTCAGGTTATTTTGGAGATGGGGTCTTGTGTTTTGCCTGGGCAGGCTTGGTTCACAATCCTCCTATTTTTAAACTTCCCACTGTCACTGGTATCATAGGCATGCACCACCAGCTCAGCTTTTTTCCACTGAGATAGGGTCTTGCAAACTTTTTTTGCAGGGACTAGCCTGGAACCAGGATCTTCCCAATCTTAGCCTTCCAAATAGCTAGGATTACAGGTGTGAGGCAATGGTATCTGGCTTTCATATTATTAAGTATTCTTTATTTACTAACTTAGATAAATATTTGTTCCTCAATACATAAAAGACAATATAAATTATACTGAACCTTACTAATTGTCATACTGGACATTTAGTACAAATGATATATTTTCAACTAAGAAAAAGCTTCACTACTATTAATGTTCTCTGCAAATAGTTTTTATCAGCTTTATAATAAACATCATAACAGATATTTGCTATTTTTAATATTAATTGGTTTACCTAGGGATTTACAGTTTAAAACTCTGATTCTTAAAATCATTCTTTAACTACAACTACTTTTTAAATGAAAAAGTACTTTTACATAGAATCAGGAGGTGTTGTATTTAATGAGGTAGCATGAGAAGGGTTGCCTTTAATATCAGAAACTAAAGAATGACAGTAACTGTATCATTGCTACTTACTATTTTGATGGAAGTTCAAACCAACACAGTAAGTCAACTTTAGTTATAGGGGAAAAAGGAAACCAAAGTATCACTTTCTGAATATTCTGACTACAAAACCCAGGAGAACTAACCAACGATATATTTTAATGTGAGTTCAGAAAGTGAAGAATACAGGTCTGGTGCAATGGCTCAAGTGATAGAGCATCTGCCTAGCAAGCATGAGGCCCTGATTCAAACTCCAGTGCCACCAAAAAAAAAAAAAAAAGCACAATATAAATAAAAACATAAAAATCACTAAGGGTAGTGCATGTGTGGGGGGGGGAGGTGGAGCAAAATGGCACTGAATAACATCCCCAAGAGATCTTTCCCCAGACACCAGAGTGAACAGTTATTTTCACACCAAACAACCTTCAGAAAAGCTGAGGTAAACCAGTACTGGCAGCAGAGTAGATCTGATTATACCAGCAAAGCCCCATGCTAACAGGTACAGGGAGACCCAGAGTCAGGAGCCAGCATGGTATGGGGACCATACAGAAATCATGAGCGTCAAAATATAGACCCCTGACAGACAATGCAGATCTTCTGCTAGGCTCAGGTGTATCTTAGCCATGAATGGAAAGTCAGTTAGAAAGATCAGTGTAAACTTAAGTGGTGAGTGCCAGGAGCGTAAGCAAAGCTAAGTCCAGCACTAAGACACTGACATGGGAACCATGTGGGTCCAAAGAAGAAAAGCTGGTGAATTGGCAGGGGCCTGACAGAGCAGAGATACCACCAGTTGAGTGGGGAGTGAAATCAAAGTCCATGGCTGTAGGGAGTGAGCCTGCAGTGAATTGAGAGGTAGAAGTCCAGCCTCTGGGACCAGAGTGGGAACCTGAAACAGCATTTCAAGTCTCCTTCTCTGTGCTGTGGCTCTGGCTCAGGGCTTTACAGGTTTGGGCAGCTTCTCTGCCACTGAGCTAAATCCTCATACCAGACAACCATACTGGCCTAACCAGCTCACCCTTCAAAAAGATTAACTGCTAAGGAGGAGGGGGAGAGAGGCAGCCAAAACTGATGAATATACTGACTGATTTAAACTTTGTCCTTTTGAGGTTTTTGTTTCTTTTTGATATTTTTTCTTGTCTTTCTTGCTTTATTGTTCAGCTTCTTTTACTCCCTCTTTTTTGCACTCATTACTATTATTCTCTCCATATCATCTTTCCTATTTTATCTTTCTCTGTAAATACTCTACTTTGTTCTCTCACATTTCTACTAACTTCACAGCATGTACTTCTCTCACTCCTCCATATCTTGTCTCTTCCCATTTTATACCCCAATTCCTCCTTCTTTTTAATACTTATTGCCTATACCTTTTTTTTTTAACTTCTAGATTGGCCTGTAAGTATTTTAGTTATTTTCTTTACAAAGGAGGAGTTGATGTTTACAATTGTCTGCGACCACAGAAATACCAGGATTGCTTATGAATCGTGTTGTTATTGCTATTTCTATTTCCTCTCCTCTGAATGGTACTGAGAAAGACAGCCAACCTGACAGATATGCAAACTGCAATGCAGAAACACAAGTAATATGAAAAAGTAAGGCAATGTGACACCTCCAAATGTCAACAACCCCACAGTAATAGACACTAATGAAAGTGAAGCAGTGGAAATCCCAAACATGTAATTCCAAAGAATTATTTTAAGAATGATCAATGAAATTAAAGGGAACATATATAAGCACCTGAGAAAATTAAAAGAGAATACAAATAAGCAGCTCAATGAAATAAAGATAATACAGGATATGAAAGAGAAATTCAATGAAGACAAAAAAATTGCTGAAAAATAATCCAATTCAAATTCTGGAAATGAGCTGGAAACATGATTCAAGTGGAAAAGTGCCTGCCTTCCAAGCACAAGCCCCTGAGTTAAAACCTTATTACCACTAAAAATAAATAAATTCTGGAAATGGAAAGTGCAATAAACCAAATTTTAAAACTCAGTTGAAAATCCTGCCAACAGACTAAATGAGGTTGAAGACAGTATCAGAGCTTGAGGAAAAAGTACAGGAGTTAGAATATTCACAGAAAGAAATAAAAGTATGCAAGATCTCTGGCACACTATTAAAAGACCAAGGATTGGAATCACAGGCATAGAAGAAGAGGTGCAAACTAAAGGCACAGAAATATGTTTAATAAGATAATAGTAGAAAATTTTGCAGATCTAAAGAAAGAGATGTTCATCCACATATGGGAGGCTTTTAGGACATAAAACAGAGAAGACCAGAAAAGAACCTCTCCAATAAAGTTGAAAACTTTAAGCATACAGAACAAGGAAAGAATATGCAAAGTTGCAAGAGATTAAGTGCCAACTCACATATAAAGGCAAACCTATCAGAATAACAGATTTCTTAACAGAAACTCTAAAAGAAAGGAGGGCATGAAATGATGTATTTCAAGTCCTAAAAGAAATAAAACAGTTGCTAACCTAGATTAATATATCCAGCAAAACCATCCTTCATAATTGAAGGAGAAATAAAAACTTCATGATAACGAAAAACTAAAGGAATTCATGGACACTGCAGAAGATACTTAAACGAATACTACACACAAAAGCAGAATATAAATGCAAACATGAGAATACAGAAAAGAAGGGGGAGAGGGAGAGGGCTGGGGGTAGCATAGAGGAATGGCCCAAACAATGTATGCACATACGAATAAATGAATAAAGGAAAAAAAAAGAAAATACGGAAAAGAAGAAATCTCACTATATGCATAAGTAAGCAAATGAAAACTAAGGAAGAATGAAACATTACAAAAAAAAATAAAATGACACAATTGCTACATACCTTTAAATAACAACACTGAATATTAATGGTCTCAGTTATCCAATCAAAAAACAGACTGCACTGTGTTAAAAAACAAGAAACACACTTCACTGGCAAAGACAAACAGGCTTAAAGTGAAAAGATGGAAAAAGATATTCCAACCAAATGGAGGCTGAAAAAGGGAGAATTACTATATTCATACCTGACAAAGAATAGTTCCAAACAAAGTTACTCAGAAGAGACAAAGAAGGGAACTTCATATTGATAAAGGGAACAACCCATCAAGAGGATATAATAATTATAAGCATACATGCACCAAATGTCAGTGAACCCATTTTCATAAAACAAACACTACTGGGCATAAAAGCACACATAGATCTCAACACAATAACAGTCAGTAGCGTCAATTTTCTCCCCACAATAGATCAGTCATCCAGATCAAGAACCAAAAAAGAAACTTCTGAATTGACACGACAGATCAAAAGGACTTTACAGCTACAGAATATTCCACCAAACAGTTGCAGAATACATACTCTTCTTTGCGGCCCACAAAACTTTCTCCAAAATAGATATCTTAGGACATAAAGATAGTCTTAACAAATACCAGAAAACTGAAATGACCTCCTGTATGTTATTAGACAATAATGGAATTAAACTAGAAACAAGCAGCAAGAGAAACTACACAAATTATCCAGACCACAAAGACTGAACAAAATACTGTTGAATGATCACTGGGTCACTGAGAAAATAAGGGGGAAAAAAATCAAAACATTCTTAGGATTTTAGAATTAAAACACAGCATCTGAGAACCTTTGGAACACAGCAAAGGCAGTGCTGAGGGTAATGTTTCTATCTGTAAGTGCCTACATTAAAAAATCAGGGAGATCTTAAATAAATAACCTAACGATGTATCTCAAGCTCCTAGAAAAGTAAGAATAAGCCAAATCCAAAATTAGTAGATGGAAAGAAATAATAAATAACAGGGCAGAAATTAATGAATAGGTAATTAAAAGCACAATACAAAGAACTGATGAAACAAAAAGCTGATTTCAGTGGGCTCCAGTGGCTCACATCTGTAAATCCTAGCTACTCAGGAGACAAAGATCAGGAAAATCACACTTCAAAGCCAGCCCAAGGCATAGCATGCAAGACCCTACCTGGAAAAACCCAATACAAAACAGGGCTGGTGAAGTAGCTCAAGTGATAGAGTGCCTGCCTGGCAAAGCCTAGTAAGTGTGTAAGTGTGAGGCCCTGAGTTCAAGCACTGGTACCACCAAAAAAAAAAAAAGTGAAATAAGACTGAGAAACCATTAGCCACACTAACCAAAAGAATGAGAAGACCCAAATTAATAAAATTAGAGATGAAAAAGTATATATCACAAAAAATATCAATGATATTCAGAAAATTGTAAGGGAATATTTTGATAATTTATATTCCCATAATTAGAAAATCTAGAAGAAACAGATAAATTTCTAGACATGTGTCCTACCTAAATTGACCCAAGAGGATATAAACCACTTAAACAGACCTATAATGAGCAACAAGATTGAAAAAGTAAGAGTCTCCCAATGAAGAAAAGCCCAATACCTAATGGATTCACTGTCAAATTCCACTAGACCTTTAAGGAAGAACTAACACGAATACTCTTCAAACTAATCCACAAAACAGAAAGTGAAGGAATGCTACCAAACTCATTCTATGAAGCCAGGATTAACCTGATGCCAAAACCAGATAAGAAAACACACACACACACACACACACACACACACACACACACACACACACACAAGGAAACTACAGACCCATTCCTTTGATGAACAAAGATGCAAAAATTCTCAGTAAAATACCTGCAAACCTAATCTAACAAATTAAAATAATCATAAACTATGATCAAGTTGGTTTCATCCCATGGATATAAGGGTGGTTCAACATTTATAAAATAATAAACATAATACAGCACATTAGCAGAATAAAGGACAAAAACCATATGATTATCTCAACCATATGACTTGAAGAAGACTTTGATAAAATTCAACATCCTTTCATCATAAAAGCTCCTAAGAAAGCAGGAATAGAAGGAACATACCTCAACATAATAAAGGTTATATATGACAAATCTATAGCCAACATGATACATTCCAGGAAAAACTGAAATCATTTCCTATAAAGTTGGGAATGAGATAAGGGTATCTACTCTCCCCACTCTTTTTCAGTTGAATTCCTAGCCAGAGTAATAGGCAAGAAAAAAAGAAATAAGAAGGACATAAATAAGAAAGTAAGAGACCAATTTATCCCTATTTGCAGAAGATAAGATCTTATATTTAAAAGACCCTAAATACTACATACACACACATAAAACCCTCTTAGATTTATTAACACTTGCAGCAAAGTAGCAGGATAAAAAAAATCAACACACAAATACTTGTATCCTTTCTATATACCAACAACGAACAGGGTAAGGAAGAAATCAGGAAAACAATCCCTTTCACAATAGCCTCAAAAAAAAAATTAAACACCTAGGAATAAACTTACAAGTGAAACACCTCTACAATAAAAATAAAACACTGAAGAAAGAAATTGAGGACAATACCAGAAGCCAGGCACAGGTTGCTCATGAATCTAGCTACTCAGGAGGCAGAGTTCAGGAAGACAGTAACTCAAAGTCGTTCGAGAGAACCTATCTCAAAATGTACAACACAAAAAAGGACTGGTAGGGTGGATTAAGTGGTAGAGTGCTGCCTAGGAAGTGGGAGGTCCTGAGTTTAAATCCCAGTATTACCAAAAACAGAGAGACACCAGAAGATAGTGTCTCCCGTGTTCATGTACTGGCAGAATTAATGTCGTAAAAATGGCTATACTCCCAAAAGCAATCTACAGATTCATTGCAAGCCTCATGAAAAATCCCAGTATCATTCTTCACAGAAATAAGATAATCAATCCTAAAATTCATCTGAAGCACAAAAAGACCTGGAAAAGCTAAAACAATCTTGAGCAAAAAGAGCAATGCTGGAGGTATCATAATATCTGACTTCAAATTACACCACAGAGCCGTACAACAAATGAAGACATGGCATAGTACTGGCAGAAAATCAAACACATAGACCAGTAGAATACAATAGAAGACCCCACAGCAACAGTGATCAGATTTTTGATAAAGTTGCCAAAAACATACATCTGAAAAGATAGCTGCTTCTTATATGGTGTTTGGAAAATTGGGTATCTACTTGTAAAAGACTGAAACTAGATCCTTGTTTCTCACTCTATACAAAAATCAACTCAGTGAATCAAAGATCTTAATGTAAGCCTTGAAA
The DNA here is from genome assembly GCF_047511655.1 of Castor canadensis. Lineage (NCBI taxonomy): Eukaryota > Metazoa > Chordata > Mammalia > Rodentia > Castoridae > Castor > Castor canadensis. The sequence continues at coordinate 31,318,164 of NC_133394.1, read as the reverse complement.
CTCTGAAACTACTACTACTTTAAAACCAGAAGGATAATACCAACAACTTTTTGAATAGGACTCCAACTGATCAAGAAATAACAGCAATAATTGACAAATTGCATTATACCAAATTTAAAAGGCTTCTTCACATCAAAGAAAATAACTACCAGAATGAACATACAACCCACAGAATGGGAGAAAAATCTTTGCAAGCTATTCATCACATAAAGGATTAATATCCAAAATATACAAAGAGCTCACAAAAGTAAACACCAAATGAACAAATAATCCAATTAATACATGGGAAATGAATTAAACATATAGCTCACAAAAGAAGTACAAATGGCAAATTAATAAATGAAGGAACACTCAACATCCTTAACCATAAAGGAAATGCAATTCAAAACGACACAGATTCCATGTCACCCCAGTCAGAATAGCTGTCATCAAGAAAACAATTCCGAACACTGGAGAGGATGCTGGGGGCAGAGGGAATCTCATGCATTGTTGGTGGGAATTAATGCAGCCACAATAGAAATCAGTATGGAGATTCCTCAAAAAACTAAAAATACAATTACCATATGACCCTGCTATATAACTCTTGGGCATGTATCTAACAGAATTTAAGTCAGCATATAGTAGAGACACCTGCACATCTATGTTTATTGCAGCACTATTCAAAATAGCCTAGCTATTTAATAAGCCTAGGTGCCAACAGTGATGGATGAATAAAGGAAATGTGGGATAAACATACAGGCTTGTACCACCACACCTAGCCTTGACTTTAACATTCTCAACAATACTTTGCAGTGCGTAACTCCTAGTGAAATACCCTGAGGGTGAGATAAGCCCTCTGATCTGTCTCAATGAGAAAATAAATTTCTATTATTTATAAATTATCCAGTCCGTGATATTGTTATAGCAGCATAAATGGACTGACACTCTGGGTTAGTGCTTATAGTAGCTCCCCCTCATCTGCAGGGTATTTGTTCTAAAACCCCAGTGCACATTGACTTGTAGATAGCATCAAACGTTCCACATACACATACACATGCATGCACACACGAATATTTGTTTCTCCTTGGCATATCCAAATGGCCAGCATCACTGCTTCTGTACTTTGGGGCCACTATTAAGTAATATAAGGATTATCTGGACATAAGTAGTATGATACCATAATAGTCAATCTGACAGTTGATCTATTTTTTCTAAACATACATACCTAAGAGGAAGTTTAATTTATAAATTAGGTATAGCAAGAGACTAACAATAATTAACAATAAAACAGAACAATTATAGCAATAAACAATAAAATTATGTGAATATGGATGTTCACTTTCAAAATATCCTCTTCTACACTCACTACTCTTCTTGTGATGATGTAACAAGATACCCTGCCTAAGTGGTGAGATGAAGTGAGGCTGGATGCTTTCTGGCACAATACAATGCCTTCTATCAGAACAGTTTCTACTCATGTTTTCTACCCACAAATTTAATGTCTTTTCTATCTTATCTAAGCACTTATCATATTTTGTGGCCCAATCTTATAGTCTGAGGGAAAATAGACAAGCTAGCATGCATTTTTTTTTCTTTTTCACAAATTCATGGATTGACAATCTGTTCTCTCCATAGATCTTAGCAACAGCATATGCTTTTTTTCTTTCCTTATTTGAGAACCTTTGCCTTTTCACTTAAGGAAAACACTATATGCCATCTCTTTTGCATATCCAAATGGCCGGCATCACTTCTGCACTTTGGGGTCATTTTTAAGTAATATAACGGTTACATTAACACAAGTACTCAGAAACTACAACAATCAATCTGATACCCAGTTAATATGATAAACAGTTAATTTGATAACTGATAACAACTACTAAATGACTAAAGGCAAGTAGTATACACAGCATGGACAGAGGGATGATTCAAGTGCCAGGCACAACACCCTGGTGCAAAACTTCACCTTGCTAGTATAACGGTGCAAAATTTAAAACCTATAGTTTGTTTACTTTTGGAATTTTCCATTTAGTATTTTTTATGCTGCAGATAACCACAGGTAACTGGAGCTTCAGATAATAGGGGACTATTGTACCTTAAAAGTTAACTCAATCAAGTATGTAGCAGAGACTACCCATACCTACTGCAATGATAAACAGTGAGGATGGTAAATTATTTCTAGGATATATTGGCATACAACATCATCTTAAATCATTTTTCTCTTGCACATTCTTAGTCTGTTTTGTTTTTATGCAACTGGGTAACTTAGAAAGAAGAGAATTGTATCTCTGATGGTTTTGAAAACTGGGAAGATTGAGAGGTCTACAGCTGGCAAGGACCTTCTTGCTACATCATCCAGTAGTAGAATGCAGAAGGGCAAGAAAGTGCGTCCAAGAGAAAAATGGAAGGAGGTGGAACTCATCCTTTTATCAGAAAACCACTCACATGACTGCAGCATCAGTCCATTCATGAGGGCTTTGTCCTTGTGACCTAATCACCTGAAGATCCCACCTCTCCACACTGTTGCATTATGAACTTTGGTGACACATTCAAATCACAATAGGAACATAGAAAGTTTTTCAAACTCAACAAATTTAAGAAACAAAAATGGTAGCTAATGTTAGCAAACCTAGAGCATCTGCCAAGTCTTTAATCACTAACTACAAATACCAATGGAGTCCTGTCTCCTTCTGGAGTCTGCACATACTCAGATCTTTTTTTGCCTCTCGTCAATACATACTTTATGTCAGAGGGCAGACAGCACCTAGTATCATACTTACATCTGGCTTCTGTTATTAATCTCATGACTTTTAAGGGACTTTAAGGTGGTCTTTTTCATTCCCAATCAGATTTCCTCCTTTCCATTCTTCCTTTTCAACAAACTCTTGGGTATGAACCTATTTGTCTATATACTGTATCTTTTCCTTTCTGCCTTAAATTATGCACACAGAACCCATCTTGGACCCTCTATCTACCTCTTCCTTAAAATCTAATCCTAGAATAAGGAACTTAAGATTCCTTAAAAAGTCCTTACACTGAACAACCAATTATACTATCAATATGTACTCAACGCTGTTAAACTATTAATGAGATCATTTACATTCTGTTTTTGTTCTGTTTGAAACTGGTATGTATTTTATACTTTCAGTACACTTCTATTCAGACTAGCCTCACTTCACTTGCACAACAGCCATATTGGAACATGGTGACTGAATTTAAGAGCAAAGCTGGAAAGTTTCACTTGAAAGCTAATGAGTACAGTATTCCCTTGGTTCTTCTATGTTTAACAGTGTTTTTCTACAGCTTTGATATTTACTGAGCATCTTGGTTTGTTATTAAGCTCTTATTCCTCGAGTTACATGAAAATACTGTGACACTGATGAAATGTTCATTGCTGCGGAGAAATCTGATGCCAGTCTGATTTTCTTTCCTTTTTAAACGAACTTGATCTTTTTGCATGGAGGCCCAGAACATTTTCCTTTTAACTTATTTTTATCTTTAAAGCATAAGAATTTTCCTATACTATGAATTGCAGTTGGAGCATTCAGATCAATTCTTAGCAGTACCTGATGGGCCCTTTCAATACATTAATTCTGGTCTTTCTTAACTTTCTGTAAGTTTGTGGTTCTAAATATTACCTCTGTTTCATTCTGTCTGTTTTCCTAAGGACTATCTTTGATATCGATCATCTCTTTTCTGACCTTTTTTATTTGTTTTCATTCCTTTCTTCTCTTTATTTTTAGTTACCTCTATTCTTCCTTTGGCACCTTATAATTTAGTCTTAATTTCTAAAATGATGCTGTCATGTTCTTTAATTTCTTCTAGTTAATTCTAATTTCACATCTTCCTTGTATAAAATTCTAAGTTTCTGGATTTCTGACTTAAAGGTTGTTATTTTTCATATCTGCAAAGCTTACTTAAAAGATGTTTAAAACAGGTTGTGGTGCTCTATTATTGGTAACTGCTTCATGGAGGGTTTTCCTTAGAAGAAAAAAATTAATAGCTAAAATATTTTGCTTATTCCTGCTTTTTTCCTTGAGCACCTTTATAGGATCTCACCTGCACCTTCCTATTCAATATGTAATTTTTATTTTCCTTAGCCAGTAATAAAAATTACATGTGGTAAGGATAACGACTTGAGATGAATACCTTGGTTTTTAGTTCAAAAGTTCATATTTCTGAAAAGAAACCAAAGAGGGTGTTTAGTGTGTCTTCTGATTTTGTGGTATTCTTGTTTCTACAACACTTCTCCTTCTTACTTCCTGCTTTGCATCACCAAAGATAGTGACCTGTCAACATGGGATTCTAAGCGCCTTTTTTTTTTTTTTGAGATAGAGTTTCCTTGTTTCCCAAGCTGGTCAGGAACTCCTGGGCTCAACTGATCCTTCTACTTCAGCACAGAATCCCTCTCTACACTAGCTGGGAATACAAGCAAGCTCCACCATACCTGCCTGCCCATGTTCTTTTAAGTAGCCAAGGCTCTCATCTAATCTAAGCTAGGATAATACTAGACCTTAGAATTTTCTCACCGGGGTAGGAGTTTTTCTTTCTAAAGGCAATTTTAATTGTGTGCTTCCACCCTTGGTTCCGTTTTCTCTCCTCTCCCCTCCCCTCTTTTCATGTAGTCTTTGCAGTCTTGACTAAACTCTCTCTATAGTGGTCTCTAAAGCTAAGTAGGCTAGATTTGGGTATCTATTTCTTTTCTTAACAATTTGAAGATTGTCTTCTAGTTATGGTGAAGGTATAGCGTATGGTTGATTGGTTTTGTGTGATGTCCTTTCTGATTTGTATGGAGTTTTAGAAAATGTGTGGAAAGATTCTGGCAATCTAGGAGTCTGAACTCAATGTCTTTCGATGTTATTTTTTTCTTTTTGGCAGTTCTGGAGTTTGAACTCAGGGTCTCACACTTGCTAGACAGGCATTCAACCACTTGAGTCACTCCACCAGCCCCGTTTTGTTTTGGGTTTTTCAAGATAGAGTCTCATGAACTATTTCCCTAGGCTGGCTTCGAACTGCAATCCCCCTGATCTCTGTCTCCCGAATAGCTAGAATCACAGGCGTGAGCCACAGGCACCCGGCGTCAATGTCTTTTTTAGTTGATTGCTTGAGTTTAGTTGAGAGTATAATATATTCTTCAAATGTTACCTTTACTTTGTAAAAACTAAATCTTTGGTGTCATTAGTATCAGTTATGACCCTTCATGAACAATGGACACAATAACTAAGCATATAATATAAAAAACATAAAGAAGGGAAACAACATAATGAATTTAGCTTGAAAGGAAACAATTTCCGTGATGCATTTGACTATGTGATAAAAAGGTAAAGTCTACTGAAGATAATACTAAGAAAAAATAATTTTTGTTTCTCCAAACACCACATTAAGTAATTGCAAATTTAGCAGGACCACCAAAAACAGTTGATAAGTTTCAAAGTCCCTTACTTAGGGAGTAACTTTTGTTACTTGAAGGTAAGTCTGTTCAGAAATATTAAAGTCATAAAGTAAACTAAAAAGCAAATTGCAACAAAAAGTTCCTACATTTAGAGAAGATACTTTGGGAAATCTACATGGGTTTCAAGAAGTATGCTTAGGATGAAGCCTATGTGGAAGACAAAAATACAACAAATAAAGAACAAGGGCTAGAACCAAGAACTAAGAACTCAACAGATAAGTAAGTATTATGCAAGATTAGGAATGTGGAACTAGATACTAAATACCTTTTTTTTCTCTCTAAAGACAAGTAAATTTGTATTGTCTCTCAAAGTTATTCTATAGACAATAAACAAGTAATTAAGTAAAGTTAAAATACAAAAGAAAGTAAGAAAAGGAGGTAGAGGAGGACAACCTCAGTGAAAAGCTGGCACTGTTTTACAGTTGTCCCAGCAAAGGGGAATCGGTCTTATGCTTTAAAGTGGAATAGAGTTAACAGAATTTTCACTATGAATAGAATGTTAAGGCAGCAGTTTCTTGTGCAAGGTGACTAAGTTCCATATTCTCTAAGAACAACCTCTGTTTTAAGGTTTAGGAAGACAATAGGCTTGTTTTAAATTTGCAAGTGAGCATGAAATACTGTAACACACAAGAATTCTGACAGCATTTACTAAGGATCTATAATAAGAATCTATAATGAGAATCTATAATGAGACTCAAAAGAGACCAGAACAAACAGGCTGATTTCTTGGCTGGTGGCCTTCATATATTTACTAAAAATATTTTAAAAGTGAGATCTGAAGTGTTATGAGTGAATGAATGCCTCTTATTAATTTAGATCAGAGATTCACACAAAAATGCTTGCTTAAACAAAATGAATTCCATAAACTCTAGTAAATATTTAAATCTTCTCTTATCTGTTAAAACTGACAGAAATACTGTATTTAGTGAGGATAGGGGGAAAGATGGGGGAAGGAGGGAGGAAACCATGCTAATATATCAAAGTGAAAATTCAGATTATGCTTATTTGTAATATACAATTAAAATATTATAAATCTACATAGTATAGGTATTTGAAAAACCATATTACCCTCAGAAATATCCTTTCCAATGTCTAGTTAGTGGATAATAAAATTATTTTATTTTTTTGGCAGTACTGGGATTTGAGCTCAGGGCCTCACGCTTGCTAGGCAGACACTCTTACCACTTGAGCCACCCTGCCAACACAGTAAAATAAAATTTTAAATTTAGATTTCCATTACACACATTGCCACCTCACATTTGTTAAAATGGAGAAATGTTTCTTTCTTGATCAGGTGCAATTCTCATGTAAACAATTGTATTTTTAGTTAAAACACCTGACATGAAGGAAGAATTATGAAACCAGGACCCTGGGTAAAAAAAAACTAAAGCAACTGAGATTCATCTAAATTAAATGTTTTATTATTTTGCCTTTTAAGAGGACAGGGTAGCAAAGGACCAATCACTTTATTAAGTATGAACAACTGTAGAAAAGAAAAATCTTACTAGTATATTCTTACTTTTTCTGGTTTAAGAAATGCTAATTTTATAAAATGTATTAATACATCCCTATAAAATCAATATATCAGTCTATATGTCAAGGGAAAAGGCTTATCTAATAACAAAATTTGGACCTACTCTAAAGAAAAAGCAAAATTTAGCATGCAATATTATAAAACCTAGTTTCTTAGAACAATTTTGCAATGTATAATTTCAGCAAAAATTTTCTCTTCATTAGAAAAAGTATAACTTTTTATTTTATTAACTAAGAGTTCATATCCAAACACCGGATTCTGCAGCAGCAATGTACACAACCTTGATAAAGCATCGCTTCATCCTTACAATACTGACAAGAAGACCTACCTCTTGCAGCTACAAGAAAGGTTAGATATAAACCCCAAACCAGTGCTGCCATACAGTAGTTACTCCAGTGACAGTTCCAACTCCTAAGTCAAAGACTGAACAAAACATCTGCATGAATTCCTTCTTCCTGTGTCATCTTCTTAGGTGTGAGTGGTCTTAGACAAGAGATCACTTAAAATTTTTGTTTCAGACTGTTAACAAGACATTTCTTTTGCTCCCTTCCTAGGAAGTAAGTAGTTAAGTTGATATGTTGGTAGTTCTGTTGAACACCTTGTGGTTACAAAGCTCTAAGATTCTGTGATCTACAACTTTAAGATAATTTTCAATAAATAGGTTCAATGAATAAGCCCTACATGGGTCTGAAATTTAATCCAACAGTTACACACTTTTCCCTATTTTTTGAATCTGTTCTTTTAAAAGCCATAAACTTTTGCTTCCTCATCTCTCTGCCTTCTACTCTATTCAGAGCAAGACTGGCAACCTTCCATGTGACCAAGGGTACCAGCTTTATGTTCTTCAGTTTTTAAAGTAAATGGTCCCCTTAAAAAATTCTCCCCCACTCTTCTCACTTGTAAACAAGTGAGAAGTGCTTTTTTAAAGCACAAATGTAGGTGGTAAGGAAAAAAATGACCATGATGCTTGTCTGTTAGGAATGAAATAATGGCCCTCTCTGGAAACTGGCATAAATGCCATTACCACCAATCAATTCTGCCTTTCTTTGCCTATCAGTTTGGCTTTAAGTACCTTGGGGGTGGGGGTAGGTAGGAGGGTAGCACACTGAAAACAAGCTCAGTATTCATAGGATTCAAAAGAATTCAAGTTATGTGAACACAAGTTATGCACTTAACTACATACCAATCACTGTACAACTGCTGACTGGATTCTTCTTCATTTGGAATTTGAGTAAACATAATGAAACTTACTGTTTTGAGTCAGGGCTTGAAGCAGACAATCCAAGCATCCTTCTAAACTATCCTCAGTCTTGTCAACAGCTGTTATCTTCAGTTTCTTTAAGGTATCACTGAGATTATCTGTTTACAGAAAAAATAAAAATCAGAAACTTCATCAACATCATTTCATAACCATTACATGTTACAAATGAAAGATAAACAATGATCACTAACACCCAAAAGGTTCCCACTATACTGAATTAGCATCCTCATATATCCCAAAATGTCACTGGACTCTGTACTACTACAAAAAATTTAAACAAAACATTGTCCATTTAACTCACATGTGAAATATTCACTCTATAAATAACTAAGATATCAGGAATATCCCAGATTATCACTGAATGCCCTTCTTAATATTTTTATGCTTTACAGATTTTGTTTAGGAAAACAGATATAGTGGAGAAAAATAAATAGCCACAAATAAATCAAACAGTTCCACAAGTAATTGAGTTTCGTGTTGCCTTCTGTATTGTATTTTGAAAACATAGAACGAAAATGAAGGTCCTTAAAACTTCCAAAATAATGACTCCAAAAAATGACTTCGAAAAATGACTACAAAACCTACTTTTACCAACACTGTCATTTCAAAAATACTTCACATCTTAAGTCAAAACATATACACATTTTGGATTATGAAGTTATGCTTCTCTCCTAAATTGTATGTTGAATTCTCTAGACTACAGATTCTCAAAGCTTCTTTATACTAATAAAAATTATTGAAGATCCCAAGAGCTTTTGTTTATATTATTTCTATTAATATTTAACATATTAAAAATCAAAACTGAGACTTTGAAAGTCTCAGTAATTCATTCAAATATAACAATTATAAAGCTATTTTAAGTTAACATAATTTTTAATGAAAAAATCACTATTTCCAAAATAAAACAAAAAAAAAATCAAGAATGGCATTGTTTTACATGTTTCCAAATCCCCGTAATATGAGACTCAAAAGAGCTCTGCTTCTGTATTCAATCTTTTATGTTTTGTTTTGATTAAAAAAAAACAAAACAAAAACTGGCTTACATGTAAGTGTAGTTAGAAAACAAGAGTACTTAATAGCCTTTTTAGTAATTGTGGATATTTTGTGACAATACATTAAAACTTTACAAGTGGTATTTCTTTAAATGTTAGCTGTGATGTGAAATTTGGAACAGTTTCAATGACTATTTCCAACTATTACAAGAATATCCATTGGTTTCTGGGCTTAAAGGCATGGCTCAAGAGGTACAGCACTCACGTAGCAAGCATGAAGGCCTGAGTTCAAACCCCAGTACTGCCATAAATAAATAAAATCCACTGGTCTCTTGCATTTATGTATGTGAGAAAATTATTACCTTGTATTGGTCATTTTAAAATTAGGTAACTGAGGTATATATATCTTCCAAATGTTGACATATATCATTGCATACTTTTGACCTCCTGGGTCCCCCAATGGGATCTTACTTCAAATTTTGAGGTTCATTTTTTCTTGTTGAGGGTAGGGGTGCTGGGCATCAAACAAAAGGTCTGGACAAAGACTCTATCACTGAGTTACATAATAGATTTGTTATATTGCTAGCTCAACAATTCTAAAAATGTGATGGAATCCCCTCTCATAAAGTAGGAGATAATTTACTTTCTGGGAAAAAACCAGATTTAAAAATTCCTATCAAATAATCAAGTAATATAAATATCTTCAGTTATGCCCAATAAAGGCTGTATCTAATGTAGTGATCCTAAACCTATTCTTAATTAAAAATCCCAAGTTATAGCTCACAACCAATATTAACCAAGGTTAATATTTTCTTGGGGGGGGGGGAACCAGATCGTTTAGAGAAATTGGTTTTTTCTAAAGAAAAACTATACCCATGTGTCTCTTGTCTTCTATGAACTAAACAAGTTGTAGAAGCATTGTATCTCAGAAATACCTGTTCAGCCATAGTAAGTAGATATGAAGATACTGTATGTTATTTGTACTTATTGTATTAAAAAATTTATAAAAAATAAAGTATAAGTAATATATATACAGTATCAAATTATAGCAATTCATCAAAATTATCAGTCAACACATTATAAAACCAATTAAGACCTACTGAGTACTGTGTGCCATAAGTGCACTACCTTAGGTAGCCTACACAAGCCTGAGGCAGATGATAAAATACTCTTGTACTCAGTTTTTTCATCTAAGCACTACCTATTAGATCTCCTCAAAACCCTAATGAGCTATTATTTGGCTCCTTTTACTCTTACATAGTTTACAAAAGGAGGAAAAAGGAAGTGAAATAATTCATCCCAATGTCACAGCCAAGATTCAAACCAAAGCACACTGAACTTTGACTCCAGGATGCATCTCTCTGATCCATGTGCCCTACTGCTTCCCTGGTGCACTTCATAAGTACCCATTTGTACATTACCATGTTAGATTCTACCAGAGAATACTTTGAAAATAAACATGAAAATGTAATGTATTACATTTATAAAGAAGAATGAATAAAAACAGTTTAAAGAAATAGTTTAAAAACTACAAAATAAAGCAATTCATTGTGTCAAAGTAAACATGAACCACTGATTTAGCTGGTCATAGGTGGTCACAGCTTTATGACCTTTCATACACTCAATCCTAGTTTTTTTCTTTGAACTGAGGCCTCATATCATTGAGGACATGTCTCCCCAGATACCTCACCATCATGACAAACTAAGCAGATCCAAAACTAAATATATCACCTTCTCTCTAAATTAACTCTTCTCCCAACTTGCTTTCTAACTTTATCAAAGGTACCTCTGTCCTGCTCTGCAGACACCTATATATTGGCAGCTAGGTCCTTATTTTTTTTCTTGCCTTCATCTCACCTCCAGAGGTCTGAACTTGACATTCCTCTCATCAGGTTTCACTCTACATGTCACCACTTCATTCTACCTAAGTCTTCTCTCTTTCTTAATTTTTCAGGGTCATTCTTCATCAATCCACCTAACATTAACAATACTACTCACAATCTGTAATAATGCTTTTTAAATTATTAGCATACAGTCCCTACTCTACTATATGGATACCTTGTTTATTATAGCAATTGTACACCTATCACCTAGCACATAGGAAGGGTACACTAAACATGAATTCTTTATTTTCTGAAAGCTGTACAGTTCCCATCTTTTGTACCATATAATTAAAGGGCCAAAGTGTACCAATGGGGAAGGGAAAGGAATTTTTTGCGGGGGGAGAGGTAGTGGGCTTGAAATGGGGGCCTACACCTTGAGTCACTCCACCAGCCCCAATCCCCTTTCGCCTTTTTTTGGTGTTTGGTATTTTCGAGATAGGGTCTCGAGAACTATTTGCCCAGTCTGGCATCAAACTGTGATCCTGCTGATCCCTGCCTCCTGAGTAGCTAAGATTATGGGCATGAGTCACTGGCGCCTAGTGGAAAGGAAGTTTTATGTGTTAATTATCTACTGTGGACTCCCTATTATCAGAAATATAAGTACAGAATCTTAAATTTTAAGACAGGACGAGATCAAGGAATCTGATGTAAGCATTTTTTGTTTGTTTTTTTGAGATAGGGTGTCACTACGTATATAAGTCCAGGCTGGCCTCAAACAATCGTCCTGCCTCAGACTCCTAAGTGCTGGGATTACAAGCATGCCCTGTCACTTAAACATTTAAGAATATAAAATACATAACTAAAATCTATGTAGAACAACCCATTTTGAAAAATCCTAATATGTTAAAAAAAATCATTCAGTTTCTCCACGGAAATAATCATTTGCTTATCATTTGCTTATTAATGATGTGAAAACTTTTTTTGGTAAAAGTTCATTAAAGTTCTCATCCAGAGACAAATGAAGATAAATTAGATTTGGAGCATGTTAAAGGAACTAAGAGGTAAGTACTTAAAAGAAATCTTACTGTAAATCCATTTATAGAATAAAGTGTTAGAATATCCCATATTGTGACTGGAGTGGTGACTACATAAGTACATCAAAACTTATATAATAGTACATTTAAAATCCATCACCTGAGTGTATGTGAATCAAATCTCAACTTTTAACAATCACACTGGAAAAAGAAAAGGACTGGGGCAAGAACTCCCTTCCTATAGCCTCAAGCTTAATTGTGGAGGAATTCCAGTCACAGAGACACTTCCAGCCTTTTTCTACCTCCACACTTGGCAACTGTCCCTCACCATTCTCCAAGACAGGAAATTGGTGGGATTAATAAATTAACAAAGGGTCATGTTGTGGTGTGTGCCTAGAGTTCTAGCTACTTGGGGGGCTGAGGGAGGAAGATCATTTGAGCTCAGGAGTTTGAGAGCAGCCTGGGCAACACAGTGAGAACCCCATCTCAAAAAGTAAACAGAAAGTTGGATAAATAAAGAGGAAACTGGATATGCATTTCTCCACCCCTCTGGGTTCTGTTCCTCTGTACCCTTGGCTCTCCAGCTGAGCCAGTGAAAAATTTTGGAAATAAGCAATTCACTAGTGAAGTATTAGCAGTTCCATGGGACTATGCAAACAGTCTTTCGCTGTATATTTTACCTATGAAAAAGCATGCAGTAAATTCTAGCAGATGATTCCTTGGTTTACATCTTCAGTGGCTCTGAACTTGAATAAGGAACAGGGGGCATGATTTTTGGACTCCTTTACACCATGACAGTAAATCTCAGTTGTGACTCCATACCTTCCAAATTTTTCATGCAAGTGCCTACTTCTGTATTTTGTTATTTACTTATAATTTAAGACGCTGAATTTTTTTCTAATGAAAATTTCTCAGCCTTTAGCTGGCAGTAAGGCTTTAAATAGAGAAAGAAATGGATAATTTCCTCATGAGGTTTTAGTACAAGCTTTTAAAACTTGGGGGATTTTTTTTTGGGGGGAGGAGGAATCAAACCCAATGCCTTGTGCATGCCAGATGACTGCTGAACCACTGAGTTATACCCCAACCCTCAAAACATCATTAAGAGTAAAAATAAGTTTTTGCCTAAAAAGAATCTCTTTCCTATAAGACAATATCCAATGCCACTTGTCTTGTAAAAAGAAGACATCTTCAAAGGGCTGAAGTCAAGTTGAACTTGGCCATTAATTCTGAGTTTCCTACTTCTTAACTAATTAATTCCTCCCAAAGCCACACTCAAACCAATTATGACCATCAAAATTACTCTATCAGTGGTCTCCAATGTCTAGAGAAAGCCAGTGGTTTCTCCTCAGTCTTCTTATTCCATACCTATGCAGCAATTAACTCTTCTTCCATCTTTGGTAAATGAAACATGAAAAGGCCGGCCTCTAAGCAATTGTTTTTGGTCTTCTTCCACAGCCCCTCTTCCCATCTCCCTTCTTATGTTAGTGTGACTTCAGTGATGCGCAGAGCTGCCTCCTATGCCTAAATCAGACACGCATGTCCGTCAGAGTACGAGGGTGTGTGCTGTCTTCCCTCTGTCCAAGGGATCTACCCATTAATGTAAAGAGCTGCCACATCTCAGGCCTTATTACACGAAGATAAAATCTGACTGCAACTTCTGATATCTCTCGTCAGCCAGCTCTCATTCCAAGTGTTCCCAAAATCCCTGTTAAGGACATTAACAGCTATACTTTCCTGCTAGAGCTTTCAAACAGCCGCACCAAGCCCCTCTTATTCCCACACCATTAGGCTCTTTATGTTCTGCCCTCTCCCTTCTGTAAATTAGAAACTCAAATTATTTACTGGCCAATAAGTCTTTATAACAATGAAGAGTTTTAATAAAACCTAAATTTTTACAGTTATCAGTTCCTCTCTTAGTATCAATCTAAGAAAAATGGAGAGAAAGTGAAGCCATTTTAACATTTAAATAAGTTGACTAAAAAGTGTATGAGATCACTATCATCAAACATACTTGACTGTGAGCAAAAGATTGCCCCCAAAGGGCCTGTCTCAACATGAGACAGTGTCATGGTAAGCTAACTAAATCCTGCATTGTTTGCTTTTGGTGGGGGGCTGTTTTGTGTTTTGAGACAGGGTACCACTATGTGGCACAAGCTGGCCTCAAACTCAGACTCTCTTCCTTTATAGCCTCCAGAATGCTAGGATTACAGCTGTGAGTCACCATGCCCTGCGAATCCTGAATTTTGGGGGAAGAGGGCAGTACTGGGTTTTGAACTCAGGTCCTCAACACTTGCTAAGGAGGTGCTTTCTACGACTTGAGCCACGCCCCCAGCTCTTTTTTGCTTTATTTTTCAGACCAAGGTCTCATATTTTTGCCCAGAACCAGCCTCAGACCACCATCCTACTATCGCTGGCCTCCTGTGTAGCTGAGATTACAGACGTTCAACATCATGCCCGGTTTATGGATGAGGTCTTGCAAACTTTTTGCCTGTGGTGGCCTTGAACCACAATTTTCCCAATTTCTGCTTCTAGAGCAGCTGAGATAACAGGCCTAAATCATCGTACTTAGCCCCAAAATTCTTTATGCTATTTATGTATCATATTTTACAATTTATCTTTTTCACATCATCCAGAAATGGCTCAAGGTTATAGGATCTCAAACATTACATTTCAAAATTTTAATCAATTCTGTCATTATACCATATGCTAGTAAGTGAATGGGTGAGTAGACAGAAGTGTGTTTGTTTTCTTTGGGCAACTATACTGATGAAAGAAACCATAGAGACAATTGTATGACTAGAAGTGATGACTGGACTTACAGAAGTTCAAAACCTTTTCAGCCCCTTTCAAGTATCATGATTTTTTTTAAATAAATCTATAGCCACTCATTACCAGCAACATATTTAAAAAAGAGACTGAGAATTTCTTGCCATTGAAGCTAATATAATTTGCTCAGAAGTATCTAGTAACAAAGGTTTACTAGCATATTATCTACATAGAAAGTAAAAATTTCTGAACTAATGTGATTTTGGAGCACCTAGAATATAGTCAATGCAGGAATGAAAGAATTTCAAATTTTTCTCAAAATGGCATTAACTCACTTTGGTGTACCTGGCTTAAAGGAAGTAAGAATAATAACAACCTCTCTTGGATATTGCATTCACTCATCTAGAGGGTTTAGTATCTTAACAGAATGAAGCCTGTCAAGTAAAGTAAGAAGAAATAATTGTTTTGGTTAGCATGACAAGTAGAAAAGTACTATTTTTTTAATTGTAATTTTTTCAGTTTTCCTACATTTTTATGCAGTTTTCTGTTTTACTTTGTTTCAAATATGTTTACCAGAGTTGGTCCTTAGCCAGTCTGAAACCAAAAACCAATTAACAACTTGTCCTCTCTTGTATTCCATTAAAGTATACGTGAGAGGGAATTTTTTTTTCTTTTAATGAATATCTGTTAATCGAGGAACTCAAAGACCAAAGGATGATTTGCATCTCCTCTGATTATTACATCCTACCTCTCTCTTTAAAAATAGTCTTAAGTTTTCTAATTTCCTTTCTAATGATAGAATGAGCACATGATGACTGTTTCTGAGTCTTGTGGAACCTTAGTTTACCTTCTCAACTTCTTCTACCCATTCAGGATAGAACCTCAGAAACACGTTCTTCCCAGAGCACACAAAGCACTCTTTCAAAATCTCCAGCGGTTTATTACTACATAAAGTCCATGACACTTCACATTAAAAACCAAGAGCCTTGACTAATATTATGGCCTCACCTCTCTACTTGGTCACATACCTATGTGTCAATCCCACTAGACTGCTGGCTTTTTTCCCAGGTACCCCTCCTTTTTACAATTGTGCAAGTTAAACTCTTCCTGCCTCAAATGTCTTTCTGTGCATTTTCCACCGACAGCATGACTATACACTATGCCAAAGCCAGAGACTCTTAGATGAAACCCTCTCAACACCTTCCTTTTCCAGGCTTCTATATTTTGTTGGTAACTTACTTATGGCACTGACTTCATTGTTTTCTATGTTACGACTGAATAATTTTTAAGATTTCATGTTTTTTCTCATATAATCATATATAGATATACTGGAAGTCTGGGGAGCTTTTCTAATTAAAGTGGGATATTATACACTTTTCTGTACCTCAATTTTTCACTCAGTAGTAACTCTAATAAATCGCTCCAAGTCAATCTTTATAGCTCTAACTCATTCTTTAAATAACTGTGCCATACCCAGCACAATTTATCTAGACATTCCTTATGTCTAAGTTTTAACTTTTCTGTTGAGTTTTCCTTCACTTATTAGTAACAATAAAATAAATAATTTTGTACATGGACACAATACTTTTAGTTTTATAGGACAGGTTACCAAGAATGGATTGCTAGATCCATTCTAAGTATTTTCCATTTTTAATTTTGCCTGACAGCTTTTCAAAAAGACTGAATGACTTTTCCCTTCAGCTATCCACTGGAACCATTCTTTCCCCAATATCCTACCTAAAAATAACTATTATGACTCTATTTCTTGATAGTCTGATGAACTTAGAGTGGTATGTAATCTTTAATTTTAACTTTTTTAACCACTATAAATGTCAGCGTCTTTCATATGGATTTGCCTTCATATCTTCTGCCTAGTGCTCAAATAGTTTTGTGTGTCTCATTCTCATTGTACAGTATACAATCAAACGTGTCTGTCAGCTACATAATTTTCCCCCTAAAAACCTCTCATTAATCTACTGGTTTCATTTATGATGTCTTAGGGGCTGGTGGAGTGGCTCAAGTAGTAAGAACGTCTGCCTAGCAAGCCTAAGACCCCAAGTTCAAACTCAAGTACAACCAAAAAATAAAAAGATAGGCTTTCATTTATGGTGTTTTCCCTTAATTTTCTTTTATAGCATCTGGGTTTCCAGCTATGGTTAAGAAATCCCCTTGGGTTCCTACAAAATACCTTGATTATCTTGTGATAATATGAATCTTTTAGTTTTTACTTGTCTTAAATTATATATTCCCTAAGATTGAAGTTTACTTTTATTTTCTTATGCATTCAGAGATTTAACATTATACTCCTTTCCCACTGACTTAAACTACCATCTTTGCCTCTTATAACAGAAGTGCCTCTTCTGTGTGATGACCTTTGTCTAGTTTTACACAAGCACCATGTTGATAAAATTGCACAGCAAATCCCGTTTTCTCCTCTCTGGTAAGGATGGTCCCAACACTTGCTCCTTCCCACTTAACTATTCAGATTTTTTTCTTCTGTAAGTCTTTAAGATCATTTCATCTGATCATTCGAGTAAATGACTGAGTGAACACATGAATAAATGAACAAATAGATAAATACTCCCCCGGATTTATAACTGGAACTACATTAAACTTCTCCTATTAATATAAGTGTTCTTTTAAAGTCTCCTGAATTTTGTATGCATACAATTATCAGATGACCAAATACAGACCAAATTATCCCTCTTTTCTAATGTTTAAGCCAAGTAAGAAAACAGTTTTAAACTTTATTAATTCATGACCTACTAAGTTAACTGTCTTAAGTTAAATTTCATACAGAAAATCTTCCCTTCTGCTTTTCATACCAGTGCAACCATCCACAACATGCTGAGGATGGAGGAACATACCCCAATGATCAAACAAACAAAACAAAATTTATTTCTCAGCAAGCTAAAAAGTAAATAGAAAAATCAAGCCTCTCTTTATTGCTCCTGCTGCTATGGATGCTTGCTGTCAAAATCTCAGATTGGGGGGGGAACCCAGAAAACTGAAAGCTTAGAAAAAGTAATTAAAATTTAATAGTTTATTATTACTGTCATAATTATTGCTTTGTCACATAATAAGAACCTTGAGTATTAAGGATAATAATGAAGCTAATGGAACAGGCAGTTTTCTTTAGTTTCCACAACTAAGTTCCACAGAAGCACAGTCTAACGGTCTAAACATGTGTACTGAGTATACATCTATCCCCATGACTTAGAAAAGATATATCTGAACAAAAATGTTACCGTTCAAAGTAAATGTGGGCAATTTTTCTTTAAAAGGACAACTCAGGCAGTATAGGGCAAGCAGGAATAGCTATAGTATTTGAAGAAAAACAAAATTAAGAAAAAAATTAAGAAACACAAACTGCCCTTTTTAATGAACACTCCAAACTAAGTATCATAAATTTATTAACTTTTAACTTGCTTATTTATGACCCATTCATGCACGTGAGCTTTGCTCCCAGTGTGGTTCTCCAGGCTGCAATGACCTTATAACTCTGTGCCAGTTCTCTAGTCATCCACACTATCTACGGGGTACCCTTTTCATTCCATAAGTTGATCATAACCACACACTTCATTTCACTTACCTCTCTCACTCCAGACAAGACTAGCTTAAGATTTCATAAAATGTAAGGTTTTGGATGAATTTAACCAACCTCTCCTAAAAGTAAAGCAGTTTGAACTCTCTATGCCAAATGAATTTCAAAGCTTAAGTTCATAAGTAACTTCGTAAATCTATTCAGGATATGATTTTTGAAGAATCTGAGTTATTTTTCTGCATTTTTTCGTTGCGTTTTACAGTTCTAGGTGCATAAAACTTAATGTACTACTCTTGCATAGGAAATTCTGGGATAATCACAATGTCCTCTGTAGGGAAACAATCCAATCCTGACATTCCAACATTACTTTCTCCGTTACCGGCACCTACATCTTCTGTTACAAGTTACGGGGTAAATGGACACGAATAACAAATTCTTTTATTAAGATGGCCTTTACTGATTTCATTTCACTACAAAGTTCTGCAGGGTGGGCGCAGTGGCTCAAAAGCCTGTAATCCTAGCTACTTAGGAGAACTGCCATTCAAGGTCAGCCCAGGCAAAAAGTTTGCCAGATCTCACCACAACCAATGGCTGGGCACAGTGGTGCACACTTGTCACCCCATGTTACAAGGGGAAGCACAAATAGAGGGATCATGATCCAGGGGCTGGGGTATAAAGCAAGACCCTATCTCAAAAACAACTAAAGCAAAAAGGGATGAAGGCATGGCTCAAGTGATAGAATGCCTGCCTGGCAAGACCAAGGCCCTGAGTACAACCTCCAGCACCACCAAAAAAAAAAAAAAAAGAAAAAGAAAAAAAGTACCTCTTTAGTTCAAGAATCTCATAAAAACCTTCTGAGAGTTATTTTTCATTCTTATCTTCTTTTGGGGGGAAAGGTGAGGCAGTGGGTATTCAGGGAGTGAACTCAGAGCCTCGTGCTTGCAGGCTTGAACCTTCAGCCCTCATTCATTCTTAAATTGAGTTAAAACTCTATTTTAGTTTGCACCAGAAACATTATAGTCTTACTAGTCATGTTTTATTAGAGGGTCAAGACTCTGATAAATGGAGTTTACAACTACAGTATTAAACCATAATGCATAATAGGAGCACGTTTGTTAAATTATTGCACACAATGTCAAAAGAGCTTCTCGAAGGTCTTTTGAAATAGAACAGTGAAGTTCTGTTTTATAGCTGTCAAGTATAATTTTACCATAGAACATGACAGAAATTACTAAGAAATCAATACATTATTTTTTTCTTAATTACACAGTGATTCAAATGATACTCAGGCTTAATTAATTCTTTAAATGAGAATTGAACAAGAAAAATAGTAGGGTAACGTCATCTCCTCAGTCTCCTAAATGGACAGATCTGAGATACTCTCAATCAAATAGTGATTGTCAACACCCAAGTATATAATACTTCTAATAGCCCGGGTATTATAAGACAATGTAGAAAATCAGTGTAGATAAATCGACAAAGCCTGATGGCGTGTTAAACAATTTTAAGAGGAAGCCAAGATCTATGCTGGAACAATGTTGGTGAAAATGTAACCTGTCAATTATAAATAGTTTATCTGTTGAAAGAATTGTTTAAATGACCTCCTCTATACAGAAGAGTACATCTAGAAAATGCTAAAAGGTAGAAAGGATATACTATCAAAGTTCACTTTTTGTACAGGTGAGCTATCTATTCACAATACAGAGAAACTCTAGAAACAGCTACTTGAAACATATTTGCCCTGCCTAAAAGTGCCTACAAGCCAACCTAAGACCTCCACAGCTATCAGTACTCTATCACCAGGATTATTCCAGAACAATGTGATTTTAGGCCTCATTTTATTTATCTCTAATAATAAACAGGGCCTCTATTAGTCCCCATTTTATTTATCTCTTAGCTCTCACATTCCACTTAGCTCCTGAGATTAGTATATTGATCTTAGACTTACTATCCCAGCTGTGAGCTTCTACTCCTCCCAATGCTACCCAAGTTTCTGCCTGTGATGCTTTGGCTCCTGACATGTAACATTCAACTGTAAAAGTTATCCTGCCTCTAAGTTCTGCCTCATACTCTGGCATATGTCTGACAGTGGAGGGAAACAAGACAAAGAAGAGATAATATAATTCCAGTATAAGGAAGTCTTGCCTGAAAATGGATGGCAATTTTTTTAAATTAGATAAACAAAAGTGTTAGGGGTTATCTACTTAGACTTCTAAACAATCTTGAACAAGATTCTTTACCACAACATATTCAAAACTGTAACTGACCAAAAAACTAGGAAGAAAAGTAAGGACCCCACTTTATAACATTTTATTATAGAAAGTTAAAAGATTGACACTTAAACCCTAAATAAATGGGTTTCTTTAGCTAGAGAAATATTTCATTAAGACTGGCGCAAAACAGTCTCACTCATAACCTAATAAATAACATGGAAGAGATAATATGCACTGAAATTTATAAATTTTGAGATTACACCAACTTTTCTGGGTAATAAAATGCCAACCAGAGAAAAATTATATGCACAAGTAGTCATAAATGTGACAGATGAGTTTAACATAGTCATGTGTTAAACAATACATTAAGAATTTAAAGAATCTAATTAAAAAAATACTGTCTGAACTGTCACTTATGAATCCAGAAAGGAAATACTGTCCCAACTCCTTCCTACTCAGCCTACATGATTTTCTCCAGCACCAAACGCCTGCCAGTCAGGGCTTCCACCAAATATCCCACCCCTTTTCCCCCTTAACTTATGTGGCAGTTCTATATAGATGCTTAGTTCAGGTTACTGCTGACTGCACCACCTCCTCATGTATGGCAAGCACCCAGAGCTGCTCTGTCCCAAACTGTACAGAGAACTGTGCTGAATTCCTGCAAAAGGCCTCTCTAGCTCCCATCTAGCAATAGCAGTAGCTGCACTTCTGCCTCAACTTCCTCTGCATATCCAACCTGTGTGCCCACCCAACAACATCAGCCTGCTTGTTCTGTAAAGAATTGTTTCTGCAGGTCTACTGACCACGGACCAGCTCTGCTCTGGATAACTCAAGGAACTTCTATGCTATCCAGAGGGTCGATACTACTTATTTTGACAAAAATCTGCCCTTCCAAGAAAGTTTCTCCTTCTTTGGACTCACTGCTTCAGGCCTACATTACCCTTGAGAGTTTGCTGTTCAGTTTTCATACTCACTCTCCTATTATTACTTAATAATTTTACTGTAAATGTATCCTGTTTAAATTATTGTGTGCTAGAAGACAATTTTCTGTAGACTTCTTGGCATTCCTGCATGGTTTGGATCTTTTGAGCAAGAGAAATTGGTAAGTTACAAAAAAAGACAAGTCTCCCTCCCTGGAGCTATTCCAGGTTGGTAAAAAAAAAAAAAAAATCCCCTTCTTTCTAGAGATTTGATTTTAGTTTATTTTTAAGGCAATAAACTCAGAGATGCCATCTTCCTCCCCAGGGAGGATTTGTTAATTCTAGAGTAAGGTAAGAGGTATGTGTTTCTTGGCTGGGTAGGTGTGCCAGCAACACTACATAACCTTCCAGTCTCATAATTCTAGGGTTCCTCTCCTTCAGTGCAACCCTGCTACATATGCAGCACTGTACAGGTAACATCAGGTTCTTGACGCATTGCCAAATTGAGATTTGGGCTTGGGGAATAAGCACAATAAACTCTGTTTTCCAATATATAGACTTCATGTTTTCTGTCGGAGTCAGTCTTTCTCTCTCTCTCTCTCTCTCTCTCTCTCTCTCTCTCTCTCTCTCTCGCACGCACACACACACACACAATTAATTTAACATTGTATGGTTTGCATTCTGCCTAGACCTAGACTGATAGATCTATAAATAGCTTTCTTAAAAAAATGAGAAGTTATGTGAGAAAAAGGCTAAGAACGTTATACATGAGGTAGCTAATAAGATAATCTCAAAAATTTCTCAAACTTCTATTTATCCCAATATCAACTAAGTGCCTTCTTAGCACCAAACATTATACTCACTGCTAAACAAACATCAGTACAACACAGCTCTGTCCTCCAATTTCTCACAATATAGAAATTACCTTTCAGGTTTAATTTTACTTTAGAGGGAATTACCTTTGCAAATCCCAGTTCACTCCCAGAAGCAATCACTGTCAGAATTTCCTCACGTACCCTCCAAGAGGCAGTCTGTGCATGTGCACACAGGTACACACACACACAAACCTCAGAGCATAAGTAATCCAAATGTGCTTTATCATGACAATGATCTTAATTTAAAAGTGCCCATTCTTTGAATTGTTATTTGAGCAAATCATTACACATGTATGAAATCCCTTGGTAAACTGATGATAAAGTATTATTTCATTCAGTAGTAATCAACCTGGAAAAACCATCATCTTCCAAGAAGATGGCAGAAAAGATATGATTTTAAATAATTTTGTCAATATACTAACGTGAAGCTGTTAAGTTTAACATTAAGTTAGCTCAGAATTAACTAAATTTAACTAAATTTTCAGTTAGAAAGACCTGTATAGATATCCTTTTCTTTATTATGAAGCTTTATTAGCCTCTTGTGTTTCAATTAAAAATATATAAGCTTTAGTGGTAACTATCCTTTTTAAGTGTACTGGGTAACAGTTTTCATTAGTCAAACAGTAAAACTTACCATAAAGCTATGGTGAAACCTGCAGTAATGTTTCAACATATTTATTTTTGCCCTGGCTGCTAAGGCAATCAACTAATTATTCTTCAAGGGAATTATTGTCAGACTAGAGAACAAGTTAAAAAAAAACCATAGGGGAATGCTACTTAGTGGGTAAAATTCTCTATTAGGCTATCTTTATTTGAAACTACTAGAAAAACAACATTTATCCAGCAGGTAGTTCTCACTTTGATGCATTGTAATAGCAATCTGAGAATTCTTACTGAGAATATGTTATCTTTTAGGTAGCTGTTTCAATTGTTGTTATTATATAACAAATCACCCCAAACTTACCGGCATGAAAAAACAAAATTTATTTTATTATGCTCACAAATTCTGTTAATTAGGAGTTCACAGACAGCACATTGAGGATGGCTAATTTCTACTCCACAAGGTGTAAGCTCTACATGCAGAGCCTGGAAGGCAAGGGGTCTGGCAGTGACTCGATTTGAGGCTGTGGCATCATCTGAATCACTCCCTGGTTCATTTGCTCACGTTGGTGACTAGTAGGGAAGGACTTGAAAAGCAGGACTGTGGTCTTACTACCTGATATCTGAAACCTAGAACTTTCCCACAAAGGCTTGGCTTCCTAACAACATGGCAGCCTCAAGGTACTCAAGACTTCTCAGGACTTTGTGCAGGCCAGTATTTTCAATAAACAAGGTATTAAAAACATTCCCTGTTAGACCTAGACTAGAAAGTCACACAGCATCACTTCTGAGGCATTTTACTGGTTAAAAGCAAGTCATTAGTCATAAGCATGTAAAAATTCAACAGGAGAATTGGACCCTAACTTAGTAGGGGGTAAAGAGGGCAAAGTTGCAAATTCTAGAAGACTGAGTGGAACAAGAGGTTATTAGGTGCTCGATCTTTGGAAAATAAAATCTTGTTAATTCTCAGCATGGCTTGGTTAAAATAGTATAATAAATAACATTCTTTGATTGGTTTTATTTCTGAACACAAAATAGTTTTCTACAAATGATTGTATTGCCAGCTTTAGAAATAGAAATTAATATTTATTTGGATATGATTCTATGTAATATCTATAACTTTCCTGTGAAATTAGTGCTATTATTATCTGCTATTCATGGAAGTTGAATTCAGAAGCTGAATAATTTTACCCAGAATTAAGTGCCAGAGCTGAGATAAATGCAGAAATGTTTTCAAAGTCCTGGTCCTTTCTACTGTAGAGGCAGTCAGCACTTTATGCAGTTAAATGAAACACACATCTGACGCAGATCAAAACCGTGCAAAGAAAGGACTGTCTGTATCTGGCTCTAGACACAAATAAGCCCTTCAAACATGAATTTATCCAACCCTGTTAGGTAACAGCTGTCTTACATATCTGAATATGTGACCTAAGAAAATAACAATGAAAAGAATCGGGTAGCAGTCTGTGCCACAATGTATCTCAAGGGGAGTTCAATGCTGGATACCTACTCTTGCTTTCAAGTAGGTGTTTAATTCAGGAAGTAAGTTCTAGGGGAAAAAAAAATCCAGATCATTACAAGTAATGAACACTTGTACATGCCAGAGAATCTGTACTCGGTGCTAGAAGAGTAAATAGTGATTTATCTTTCTATTCAAAGTCTTAAGAGTCCATTTTCTCCTCTGAGGAGTAACATTATGGCCTTATCTGTTTCTATTATTCATTTCTTTTCTATTATTCTTTATCTACAGTTAAAGTTTGGGCTTTATAAAAGTAGAAAATGTGGCATCTTGTACTCCTTGTCACTTTCTCTAATGCCTAATATGGTAGTCCTGTCTAGTGTTTCTGGTTTGACTGACAGTCCTCATATAAACCATATAAAAACCAGAAATGTGACACGAGGGACAGTTGTTATTCTCTTGCAGCTTAACACCACACTAGCCTTCCCCAAAATGTACTTTTGCAACTAAAAGGGGATTAGTCAGCTCATATAAAGTTTTTCTTTGCTCTGATTTTATGGTGACTATATCTTATAATTTTATGAAAGTAACTCAACATTTACACTTATATTTCTGTGAAGCATAAACACCTCAATGCAAGTTTTGCTTTTTAAAATAATGATCAGTCCCATCTTTTTCAAAAGAGTTAAAGGTAATAGCTTTTCAAACCTGATAGATTATCTTAAGATAGTGTGGGTTTCTCACAGCTTTGAAAGCAATTTTTTACAAATGCATAATGATTCCTGTTTTGCTCTATGAAAAAGTTCTCACCACAAATCAAGGGAATTTACTAGTCACCAGAAATTATTTTAAATAATTTTCACATAGATATAAATACTTAGAATTTAAATTATTTTAAATTTAACATTTCATAATATCATTTTGCATAGTTGATAAATCATTATTTAAATATTTTTATATAATTCTTGATAGTAAATACTTTCTAAGATATAAGAAAATAATACTTCCTAGAAACACTCTATCAGCTCTGTTGTACTCTGATGACCTTCTGAAATGCCATGCCACTATTTTCCCTAAAAGAATGTATTTAATAATGCTCAACAGGCAACAATAAGGAAAGGAAAAATACAGGTCTTAGTTTGAAGTAAATAGTTCTTAGCAGGTAACTGAGCTTGGAGACTTCCATGTTATAATTTATGTCAGTTCCATGAGATAAGTCTTTTCCTCCCTCCCTTCCTTCCTCCCTCCTCCCAACTCCCCCCTCCTCTTTCCTTCTTCTCTCTCATATCCTATATCATTCTGGTCAATTGAAAATTCAGTTTAGCCATGATTGATGACTACATATTATAGGTAGTTAGCAGCATTCAAGTTGTATGATTTAATTTTTACAACTTCTTAATTTTAAAATAAACATTAATTTTCAAGCAAGGATAATAAATTCAACTTTAACACAGTTTTCAATACAATTAATGCTTTAGCAATTCAGAAGCAGTAACAAAAACCTCAGATGTTGCAAATTCAAATAATTCCATGGTTCAGACAGACAGTATCAATAAGTAAACTTTATAGGATATAAAAAATGTTAGAAGGGGTATAGAGTTTTCCATTAATTCACTTATTTGAACAAATCTTTGCTACCAGTTTGTTCACAGTGTGTGTGCGCACATTTGCCCAGTCTGAAAGAGGGATTCTTTACTCAATTCTGATCAATGTGCCATGCACATTATAAAATGTGTGGCAAAATCTAGTTTTCAAAGACATTTACTGTTTGATCAGAATAGCTGAAGGCATGGTTTTTATTGAGAAAATTTCATTTGTGCCCTGAGCCACTGGGCTTCTATGTGATAAATCCAGTCAGCAGATCATTTCTCTTTCTGATGGAGATGCATGGAACTGACCATGGTGAAGTCAGAGCCAATGAAATTCACCGGTGACAGCACTAGTTCAATGACACATAATGGATTAAAACATTTTTCCCATAAAAATCCTGTTGATGAATAGAATGAAGGACCACAGGTTTTAAATATATTTTTACAAACTTATTCAAGAAGCCTCATACTGTCCCTCATATATTTTTGACACCTCAGTTGTAACATCTCAGCAGATTCTACTTCAGATTATATTGAATATTTTCTCAACTTTGAAAATATTCTTGCCTATTATTGTGCAACATAAACAATAAAAATATAAGCAAATTCTTCAGTCATTTGGAATTGACTTCTTGAAAAAACAAGCAGTATCACTAATATCTATCTGTCAATCAATTTATAAAGAACTAAGGAAGGCCAGGTGTGGAAGACAAATTTTTGGACTTTTCAAAAAGAAGTCAGCATTTCATTTTGACTATCATATCAAAGCAAGAAAAGCGTTCGAATGGCCCCCAACTTATGATCTTTCACTTCTACAATGGTGCACAAATAGCATGCACTTGGAAGGTATCATGCTTCTAGTTTCGGCCTTTCCTAGGCTACTGAACCTCAGTACAATAGTCTCTCTTAATGCCAGGCAGTCATAGTGAGCTGACACTCTTGCAGAATGGTTACTTACGATGCATTGTTACTTATGATATTTTCAGTTTACAATGGGGTTACCTCTCAAACCACAGTAACCTCATAATAGGTTAAGGACCACCCTTTACTTTAATTGTCTTGATTTTAAGACATTTACAGTGGTGTGTGGATTATTTTGTTACTGAGTTGGATGGTAAGCCATTGATTATATACTGACATGGTAGCTATGCTAGAAAAACAGAGTACACATCAATAGTACCAGACTAAGCATTCATCACATTTCTAACTCACTGGGAAGCAATCATCACAGAACTGAGAAAATAAAAATGAAGTATCTCATCACAGCAGCATTTCCTCATGAAAACACAAAGTGAAAATGAAGCTGCAAACCAAGTAAGGTTTCTGAGTGGCTCGTTCATTATCCAAGCACAGAAAGCCACTTACCCATGGTGAGTTAATTATGTAGGCTATAAATAAGGCTACTGCCTTTCATCAGGCCTGGTCATACATGCCTGTAATCCCAGCACCTGGGAAGCAGAGGCAGGAAAACTGCAAGTTGAAAGCCAGCCTGCACTACAGAGCAAGACCCTGTCACAAACAAACAAAAAGAAAAGAATAGCTTTTCAGTGAGACTAGCTACTCAAAATTAGGACATTGAGAACAATATCTAACTGCAATTTAAAAAAATAAGGCAAAATGTTTTCAGATTTTCCTCGGCTTTGTGTGTGTGTGTGTGTGTGTGTGTGTGTGTGTGTGTGAAAAATGTTTCAAAGCTGAAATTCACCAAATTGCATTATAGACCTACATTAACAAACACCTACAATTAATTCTGATGAGAGCATAACTTTGAACTACCAACAAGTGAAATGCTAATCCCTGCCAAAAGAATTCCAATCTTTTTCTTATTCCAATAAGCTATGTTCAATTGATGTTATCATGTTTTAAATTCAGTCCAAAAATTGCAGGTATCTGTTTTCTTTCATCTTATATTTTCTTTCTTTTCTCTGGAATACCCTTGATTTTGCCTTTTGGCCTGCAAAGCCTAAAATACTTACCATCCGGCCCTTGACACAGAAAGTCTGCCAGCCCCAGCTGGATGCTGGTGGATTCCCAGTGTAGCATCACCTGGGAATGTGAGACTAATGCAAACTCTCAGTCTATCCGTTCCCTATTTAATCAGAATTTCTGAGGGAAACTCAGTAATTTTTTTAAACATGTATTCCAGATGACTCTCATGCAAACTAAAAATTGAAAACTACTACTTTAAACCAGAGTTTTGGAGTATTCTGCTCTCTTGGATAATTATTTTATTCTTTGAGTCAGTAAACCAGGCAATGTCACTCAATTCATAGAGCTATTGAAAAAATTCATTTTAAAAATGTATAAAGTATAGCATGATAACTGACATCAGTAATTCTTAATAAACTGTAATTATTAACTCAATGGTGTACGAGACTCCTTTATTGGCCTGTGAGATATGATTATTAAAACTTTAGAATTTTTATGTGAGTTATTAAAACAACCATTATTGAAAATTAAATTGTAAACATTTTTAATGAGTTATATTGAGAGGTGTTCATATTCAAAACATCATTAATTACTTTGCTACATTCTATTATCTGTGCTCTTGAGATTCTTATGCCTATATGGTTGATATACTGTATTATGGTGTTCTCCAACACAATTCAGGAAATTGACAACCACCACAAATCAGGAGTTTTTGAAAAAGGCTACACACTTCAGCACACCTCTGGTTGTCATTGTTAAAAATTATACAATAAATTCAGTTTTGAACTCACTAAGTTTGAATTGATTACACATTATATAGACATTTAATAATCTCCTAGCTATAAAGATGTAGCCTAAATAATTGATAGGTAGGGAGATAGATAGATAGATATAGATACCAGTAGGTACCTAAAGTCATTCTGTGAGGAAAATAGAAAAAAATCATTAGAAGGTCTTTGGAACTTACAAGTACAGCTAATCATAGTTAGTAGCTCAATTTATCACTTTCCTATCTTTTTCCTTGTTTTTAACTCCTGGAATGCTTCTGTTCACAATTGTACAAATATAAATAGAAGCAATGAAAAAATCCAGCTTCTCCGTCTTAGCCACCATTAAGAAATGGCTTTTAGACCATTTATTTAGACAAAGGTAACAAATTGGTGCAAACTCTTAAGATGCTACCTCAAATACAGATTACCATTTCAAGACTGAAGAAAGACAACTTACATAGTTGAATATAAGACATCAATGATACCTAGACAATTTCAAACTTTAGTTTCAAACAATCATAGAATTTTAGAATCAAAATAGACCTTTTCTAGAAGCAATGGTTTGAATATTTTGTTCTGTTCAAAACTCATGTTGAAACATAATCCCCAATGACAGGTATTACAAAAATAAAAATCACACTGTCCTAAGTCATAAAGACATAAGAAAGTGGACTGGTAAAGAAATGTGAGGCACTAGGGTGAAATTACAAATTATTCTCAGGCAAGAAAACTGCGTGTGCCGTTCCCTCTAAAATGTAATACATGGAAATGTGTAATGGTCCCTCAACAGACAAGTCCAATCTCTTCTTCAAGCTTGGTATTTAAGATCTTCCATTATCTGATGGTTATTATTAATACTTTTTCATCCTGTTATCCACTATTTGCTTATCTTTTGCCTAGTCAAACATAGCTATTTAATCCTATGCTAGAAACTTCTTGAATGTTCCCCATCTATCTTCAGGTATATTTCTCAATCCCCCATTCTGATTAACAGAAGCTTAACTGAACTTTGGAACATTTCTTTAAAACCTTCTCTCTAGCCCCAGAATCTGTAATATATGCAAGAGTCTTTTATATAATTTATACATTTCTATTACAGTTATTTGTGCCATAGTGTTCCTGCTAAGATTATAAGAAACTTGAAACATGAATATCTTATTTATCTTTGTCTTCCTACAGTACAGTTCATATGGTTGCTATTCAATAATAAATGTTGTGATAATAAAATATGTACATAAAATAATAACTGTGGTCCACAAGATTATAAGTGAATTTTCCTTTAGTTTTTTGTAGAGAAAATCACTACCACAAGACTCTTTTTTTAAAATCACATTATTTCTTGAGTACACATTAAAAAGTGATTTTTCCCTCCTACTATTAACCTGTACTCAGGACCTTCAGCTTATTGAGCCTGGCATCCCACCTCTTGATGCCAAATCAGTGTGTCTTATGAATTGTCATAATAACTTCCTTGGCTCAGATATAAAACTATTTACAAGGTTTCAATTTTACATTATTGTACCTATTGGTCATACACAAAACCACCTTATCACTGAGAATGGCAGTTTAAAAGAAAATGGCTTGCCTGAGATTGACCTAAAACCCGTAGCTCTAAGACAACTGAGTGGTGTTCTGTTGTTGGTTTTTAAGAGAAGACAGGCCATACTACTTTACAATCATCTACCGACCCAAATGTCTATTCAGACCCTACACATGCAGGTGCAAAAGGTGAAAATAATAGGTAGTTGTAAGAATTAATTTTCCAAAGATTTACTGAATGCCTACGATGTGTACAGCACTGTGAGATAAACAAAAATTAATACATAAATTTCATCTTCTGGAACTCAAGAGTAAAGGCACAACACGCACAAACAACTCCATTAGGAAGTAGATTATGTAAGTGCCAAAAAGCTTCTAGCCAGGCAAAGAGTACTATGAAGAAAGATTACTCTAATCAAAAAGTTTCTGAGAAATGAGAGATGGGTTTCTACTTTAGTTTTTTTTTAATTTCAATCAAGTACTAGCATTTAAGATTTTCAAGATGATCTTTAAATGGATAAATTCATCTGTTTAGGTGCTTTTATTCAATAGTTTTGCAACAGAATTGGATTTTTTTCCCAATTCTGATTCAACATTTAAGTTAAAATTTCAGTTAAATGGATTTTTTTAAGCTCACCTTGAAAAATGTATTTTACAGGCCAAACTTATCACCTATAATTAAGAAACTCTGTGCATGTTCAAAGGAGACACGGTATGTTCAATAACCTGATTTAACATTCATAAAAAATTCTAGTCCTAGAGAAAGCATAGACGCATACAAATAAGCCACCCTCTTTTTACAGAAATTTGCTAGGCCTATCAATAGTTCTCATATTAAAAGGGAAACAAGTGATAATAAAATTAGGGCCATCTCCTCCTGCAACACTATGATCTTCCCACCCTGTGGCCAAAGGTCTGAATCAGAGCTTGGAGCATTTGCTTTCCCAGGAAGCTCTCCAGCATCATTTCTAGATTTAGATACTTCCTTGAAGGTTCTGAGTTGCCGTGACCCAACTCTGGAAGTACTGAGCACTGTATTGACAGATGAAAGGACCACTCTCATCTCAAGCTTAAAATAGGAGTGAGAAAAGTCCGAGGGGACGAATGCCAACAGAACAAATTAAAAAGAGAGGAAATGATAGGAGTGGAAGCAAACCAGAGAACATGTCGAAGTAAGGTATTCCAAGTCGCTACTATTAAAAGAAAGTTTTGGCTTTAATTAATTACATTACAGAACTCATCAGACGTTTTTGTAATTACTGAGCAGTTAAGAAACACATGAAAAATCTTAGGTTAAATGATGCTCAGTTTTAGAAAACGATTTGCTTTGAAATATCTCATTCAAATCAGCCTTTTGAGATTAACTATAGATACAATGGAACAAAAATCAGATTATGCAGATTTAGGCAGAGGGAAGCTGGGAAGGAATAACTAGCATGCAAATTCGGTAACAATATGTTACAGGGTGCAAATTCCTGCTACAGTAACCAGACGAAGGCATCAAGAAAACGGATTGAGGACTGGAATATTGCAGTCACCCAACACCAATTCAACAGCTAGCGGCTCCATGCCGCCTCGCGTTCCTCATGGCCTCTGACAAGTCATCATTTCAACCCAGGAGGCTGTCCCTTCTTCCCCAAGGGACAATAATTTGCGTGCAGGTTGTAAAATCGCCCTCGCAAACTACTTGCTCGCACTTCCCCGCCCCAAAAGGAGTGGTCCCCAAGATAGGGAGAGGTCGCCCGGATAGGGAAGGAAGTTCCACCAAGTGGTCTTTCTGCCGATCGGACCCGAGCCTCGAGCCCGGCCGACACCGGGCCTGGAGAGGGACCGGGGCTGGGCGGCGGATCCGAGCCCGAGAGGCACCGGCAGGAAGAATGGAGGAGGGGAGGCGAGGAGCGAGGTGCGGGCGGCGGTCCGGCCCCGCGCGCGGCCCGACCCCACCCCACCCGGGCTCGGGACCCTCCCAGCCCGGCACCAGGCGTGCGTTCCGCGTGCGCCGATTCTCCCGGGCCGGGGAAAGAGCCACGATCTCGCGCCCGTGGGTCGGAGAAATCCGGCAACTTTGCGCGAGACACGCTTCCCACCCTGCAGCTCGCTGAGAACGAGGAAAATGTCAGGCGATGACGGGGGAAGATGACTTACCCATGTTCCCCCCAAAGGGTGAGGACCGGCAGGGCCAGGCGAAGGTCTTCGGGGCGCGCGGCGGAGCTGCGTCCTCCCTCTACCTCCGTCTCTCCCGCAGCCACGGAGGGACGCGGGGGGCGGCCGCCGGGGAGGAGCAGCTGCTGCTGCTGCTGCTGCTGCTGCAGGCGGCGCGGCCGCGGCGGGGACGAGCGGCGGGAGGCGGGGCGGGGCGGGGCGGGGCGGGGCGGCCGGGCGCAGCCTGCGGCGGGCGCGGCTCCGTGGAGCGGGAGGGCGGCGGAGGCGCCGAGCCGTCCCGAGCAGCGCCGGCCCCAACGAGCAGCCCGGAGCGCCCCGCCCTCCCGGCCGAGCATGCTCCGTGCGGCCGCCTCGTCTTCCCGTGCCGGGGGAGGCGGAGCGCGCGGGTGGGCGTGTTTGTGGGCTGGCTGCGGCCGCCGCGGAAGAGCCTGATGGCCGCCGTCTGAGGTGCAGAGAAGACCGGGATCGGGGGCAAAGGCCCAAACCTCTGCGCAGGCTTGCTGTCCCACCGACTCCGCCAGCCCACGCCCGGCACACGGGTGCGCGTTCCAGACTGCACCGACAGGATTTCTCGAAAAGCCGCCGGGCCGCCTTAGATTGGGCTGGGGTGGTAGGGAGCAAAGCGGACCTCAATACGAAGCTGGAATGCAAGTGGGTGACGAGGCTAGCGCTCCGGGGGAGGCGGGGGGAAACACTTGAGGACGCCTGCTGGGCACTGGAGGGGGCGGGCGTGGCACTGGGACACTTGGCTGACCCAGCTGTAGTCAGCTTAACCCCAATACAGGTGGAACGAGGAGTGTCGTGCCCCTCCCTCCGGGAGGGTCGCGGTCTTACGTCCCCCGGAGGGCGCTCCAAAGGGCCTCAGACCCGGGTGCCGTCGGGCTCCACCCTCCGCGACGTGCCCGCTCAGTCCCGCACGTCTGGGCGCTGGAGGAACGGGATTGTCAGACCCGAAGTCCGACCCAGGTGGCCCCCGCCCCCGAGCTAACCCCGCTGAGGCTGCGCGGCCCGAGGGCCCCGCCACCTGCTCGGCGGACCAGACCACGCACCGGCCTTTCGAGGGCGCCTTCGCCACCGGGCATGCGCGGGACGCCCGGGCTGCTTTTTTTCTCTGCACTGGAGAGTGGAGAGAGGAAGCCTTTGGTTTCTTGTCACCCGGGTCTTGCCCTGACCCCACTGGGATGGGGATCTGGACAGTCTCCCGAGGCTGCTGCGACCTTATCGCATACCTGTAGGGCGCGGTCAGCAGTTCAGCCCCGGGGAGGAACAACAGCTGAACCCCGAGGTTTCAGTCCCCTTTTAACTTTTACTCTACTAATCAGATGTTTTTTTCCTTCATCTGTGCTCACTGTTACATCAGATCAGTATCAATGTGTATGACAAATATTGCAAACAAAAATTACAGGGCCCCTATTAAGCAGGGAGATTGTATGTGATTTATCTGAAATAAAAAGTGCAACATGATAATTAGAGATTCGGTAAAACACGAAAATACTTTTACAGAAGTAAAAAAAAAATGGACTTTTTTGATGCAAAAGTCAAGTAGGCACCTCGCTTTTCTCTTATTTAAGAGAGCCCTTCCTGTTTACCTCAAAATCATCGTACAGAATTAATTTCCTAGGATTACCACAAACTGAGTGGTTTAGAACAACAGAAATTATGGACTGAGTTGTGGAGACCAGAAGTCATGTAAGGCAGGGCCCGGAGCTCCCTCTGAAGGCACAGTAAGGAGCTCTCAGGCCTCTCTCTTGGCTTCTGGCAAGTTCTTTGGCTTGGGGCAACTTGACTCCAGCTTTCACATGTTGTTCTCCCTATGAACTTTTCCATTTTTATGACCACAGTCATGGTGGATGGGGGGCCCACTACTCCAGTATGACCTCATTGTGTCTTCGGTGACCCCATTTCCAAGTAAGATCACATTCTGAGGTGGTGGGGATTTTAGAGCTTCAATATGTGAAGGGAAATGAGGTACAATTGAACCCTTAAGTCACCATTGCAACTTCCACTTTACATACAATCTGCCATGATCCACATAAAATTTTCTATGTCTCTCGTTTTTGGTGCCGCTTAACTTTAATCGCTGTCTTCCAGATTCTCACTTTCACTTGCTTTAATTTTCTCGCTATTCCTTCTCTAATTAAATTTTTAAAATAATTTCATGGAATCAATCCTTTTTCATTTGAATATATGAATTGAAATTAGAAACACAACTAAGTGGCTTTGTGACCTCCCACCAGGCATTGGTTTGAGTGCCCTCTTCATCTAAAATCCACAAGCCATCCCTTCTGTCTTCAGCCTTCTTATCAATGGGAATCCTACAGCTTACCCTGATCCCCAGTGCACTTATGCATAACCATAGTGAGACCCCATACTGACTGGTGCACGCCGAAGTAGACCACTTAAAGTATGTCTACTGCTTGTATACCCAACTACTTCTCTCCCCTTCATCTTTCTTATCCTTTTATAGCAATGTAACATTTTTTTCATGTTTTTTTTATCAGAAGACCTTGCCTAGTCATCTAAAATTTCAACTTTCCCACTTCATATCCCCACTTCCATACTTTGTTTTTTCCTTAACACTTGTCACTAGGATGATAGATGCATTGTGCTTTTTGGTATCACTCACATTTAAATGTAAGTTCCCCAAAGTAGCAGTTTTTGTATTTGCCACTGTACCTCTAATACCAAGAACAATGCTGGTTCATACCAAATGCTTAATAAATTTTTCTGTGTGAATAAAAAGTCTTTTCATAGATTTTACCCTGAAAGTGGACAAGGATGATGTTATTTTTCTTAATAAACTCTAGCACCTTTCAAGTAAAATTAGTTAATAAATTCAGTGATGGTGGTGACAGCTATTCTCTGTATTGTTTCTATTTTAAACTATGAATGCTCTACTGAGTATTTTCATACTAATTCATTCACTCATTCTTTTCATAGTTTTCTTGAGTGCCTGCTGTGTGTCATGCCCTATGATAAGCATGAGGAACATATCAAAAACTGACCCCTACCCTCAAGCAAGATTATATAGTAGAAAATTTGTTTTGGTAATACTTCTTGTCATTGATCACAGAAATAGCTAGAAAATATCCTCTGATATCAAAGGATTCTTTCAGAAATCAATCTACTAATGCCTATGCTTCAGGTTATGCTGTGATCAAGGTTGATTAGGCTTGCTACCAAGTAAAGGAGGAAATTCTGGCCCCATGCAGAGATTTTCAAACTTCATCTATGACATATATTCACATGGTATCATAGGTATTTGAATAACAAGTTTTGCTGAAAATTGGTTTATGATTCACTAACTAGTTGTTATTTGAAGGAAAATGTCTATTAGGAAAGATCAGAAATGGCAAGGTTTACAATATAACTTACCTCGATGCATATAACCTCCAAGAAGTTAGAAGGTGATTCAAATTCTTTAAAGGAAAGTGCTGGGAGGGGCAGTGGAAAGAGGAGAGAAGATCTTTAAAAGAATAATAGGGAACTGATTGCCTCCTTTTTTGCCATGATGTTCTGAATATCATTTGAGGGACTCACTGGAGTAGTTAACTAAGTTTTGCAGTGAGAAAAAATGATTTGGCAGTGAACAGTCATCTACCCAATCCCTTTATTTTTAAAAGGACCGGTTGGTGAAGTTAGGTTAGTCCAGGATGAACACTGAAATGTCTTAACCTTATTGTAACCCATGTCTCTGCACCCCCCCATATATACTATTTACTTAATATATTAGCCACTTCTTAAATCATATGAAATCTAAAGTTTCTTTTTTTAATATTCTGTCAACTATAGACCTAGATAATATACATTATTTTTTAGATTGGACATAACACTAAAGATTATCAGTCAACTAGTTATTTAGCATTTCTTGTAAGCTCAGTACTGTGCTAAAAATAACGGTAGGTACATATCATGCAAAACAAGAGAACAAGATAAGTCTTTAAAAAAAAAAGTCTTTCTATTAGAAAATCTCCTATGTCTGTGACTGCAAAGTATATTTTTTACAAAGTTGTCAAAGGTATTCCAAAAGAAAGAAACATCATGATACTTCATAATTACCAGACCATAAAAAGGTTACCTTTGGGGGCATGTAGGGAAATAAGATTGGAAATTTAGTATAAAAGACAGATTATGAGAGACTAAGAAAGCCAGGCAGAGGAATTTCAACTGGATAAGATAGGAAACAAGGAACCATTGAAAGTTTCAGAGAAATTGAGTAACATGGTTAGAACAGTACTGAGGGAAGAGAAATAGTGCATTAAAATAATATTAACTATAATTTAAGTAATATAATTTAAATAAAATTGTATGTCCAATTCTATCTAGGAATCAGGTACATGGGGTAAATAAGACAGTTTTGGCACTGAGTATAGAGGTACAGAGAGAAAAGTAAATTATTAAAATACGTAGTGTTATGACTACCACAATGGGGTAGTGTGGAAGGATTAGGTTGAACATTTAACCCTATTGCAGAAAGCCTCCTGGAGGAGATGCCATCAAAGCAGACATCCAGAGGATGAATAGAAATCTGTATGTGCACAGGCCCAGATGCAGAATCTTTGAAGAATCTGCAAGAAGTTCCTGTGGCTACAGTGAAGCATGCAGAGCTATAAGGGAAAGGAGAAGGTCATGGGACAAGAATGAACAAGAGGGAACAAATCTTGTATGGCCTTAATGGCTGAGCTGAGATATTGGATATTATCTTAAGGGCAGCAGGAAGCCATTAGAGAGTTTTAAGTTTGAAAATGATATTGTTAAATTTCTGTTTTAACAGTTCTAAAGTAGAAAATGGCTAAGAATGGAGTCTAGAGTAGAAACTGGGAGCTTGTTGTGAAACTTTTGTAATATCCCAGGTGTGATCTGAACTAAAAAGCAGAGGGATTAAAAAGTAATGAATAGAAATATTAAGTATGGCTTAGTGATTGATTAGAGGTTGTGCAGTGTTTGTATTTTAGATAATAAAACAACAGTATGTGTGTGGTATTATCTCACCTTTCCAAATGATATGCTCAGAATTAAGTCTTTCACTTTGGATCTGTAACTA